>NW_006206624.1:230210-244588 GCF_000334495.1 Tupaia belangeri chinensis
ACAAGAACATTCTCAGATAAACAAAACCTGAAAGAATTTACCAACACCAGACCAGATCTCCAAGAAGTTCTCAAGGGCGTGCTACACCAGAAAAATCAAATACAGACACACAGAAATAAGAGTTCAAAAACTAAGAAAATGGCCAACTCAATCCTAGGGACAAGTCTGGAGTTGAGTATTATATCCCAGAATTTAATTGGGAAGATTGAACCACAATAGAAGATAAAGTACATGAGACTGAATTGGTGAAGTATAATTTTATGACTTTTGACTGAAACATTGCTGATTTTCTTGTAGACTTTGTTATCTGGTTGTAAGGATTGTGTCCTGTCTTGACATATGGATAGGTTCATGCACCTACCATATGAACAGAATCCTAACTTGTTTCCTGGTTTTAAGTTTTAAGCAAAGTTCTCTACATTTCTTTGATTTAAGTTAAAACTGGCTTTCTTAATAGTACCAAGTGAATTTGCTATTTAAAGTAGTTAGATTATTTAAGAAATTGTGTGATCAATACAATGTGGGGGGAAAGGAATGGAAGACAACTGTAGGCACCAGAGATAGTGTGAGAAGAGGGTGGGAAAGGACAGAGGGTCAGAAATAGGGGTTAAAAAATATTAGAAACTAGAAATGGAAAAATTTTTATAGTAACATGCATAATTAAGCCACTATGCAGTATATTCTGGATGGGAAATCACAGTTTGTATGCTGTGACAATGCTTACGGAATGACTGTAAATTAAGTTAAAAAAAAGATTCTGTGAAAAAAAAAAAAACCTAAAACTGTTTTTCTTGAAATTAAAAGAAAAATGCATTAAAAATACCTGTTCGATGACTGCAGTAAGCTATATAGTCCCAGCTAGGTGCTACTTTATAGGATGTTCATTCTACTCATTGAGGCTTATACCTAAAGTTGGACTTGTGTTCATGGAAATGTATATATCAGCTGTGCTTGTTATGAAAATATTTAGATTAATTAAGACCTTTAGTGACTCAATAAAATGTGGGGAGAAAAAAGTATAGAAAGCAACATAGATACCAGAGACAGTGTGGGAGGAGAGTGGGAGAAAGCAGAAGGTAAAAGATAGGAAATCAAGGATGGGGAAAAAAAGCAAAACATACAGGAAACAAGAAATGGAAAATTATTTGATGATGATAACATGTTTGTTGATGTGCTTGATTGAGCCAATATACAGTGTACTCTGGATGGAAATCTCTTTTTGTATGTTGTAATGCTGTACAGTGAATGAATGCAAATAAATAAATTTAAATTTTAAAAAAGAGCGTAAAAAAACCCTAAATTGGGACCAGCAGTTAGCGTAATGGCTATGTCGCTGGACACCCACATAGTCGAACGCGGTTCGAGTCCCGGACCCGGTGGCTTAAACTCACGCCAGGCGTGTGTGCATGTGTGCCCAAGATCCCAAGAGGAGAATGGAGGAGAAGGGATTGTGGCGTGGCCATCCCCTCTGGGGGGTGATTTCTCTATTTCTATCTCTCTGTCTCTCTCTGTTTGTCTGGCGAGCACACGCGCCCTTTAGCAAAAACCTCTCCAAAATAAAAAAAAACCCTAAATTGTTCAGGCAAGATATGATGAAGATCTAAGAGATGAAGCAGAAAAAGCTATTGTACTTTTGAGCATGAGAGAAAGAGTAGACTCTAGGATGTCACTTGATTTCTGGATGAAAAAGAGTAATATCACAAAAGGAAAGAAAGAGGCCATTGAGGAACATTTTTGAAACAGAGCTATAAGATATGGCAACTGAGTGGACAAGGTTTTAAGAAAGGGACAAATCAAATGATGACTGAGCTTTGAAGTCTGAGTAATTGCAAGAATGCTAAAAGTAAAGATTCTACGGGAAAAGAAGGAGGGAAAGGAATAAAAAACAAGATATTCATTTTTACTTTTCACAGCCTCTCCTCAAACATAAATCTGTTTTTATGTAGTGCACAAGAAGTAGTTTTGAGTCTTATTCAAAATAGAGTATGTTGAAGTTTTGACTTAACACAATTTTTCAAGTAAACATTTTCATCAACAGTGTCATAAGGCGAGACAGGACTGCAAATAAGCACTCTACTCACAAATTATTAGATATCTTGAAAGGGGGAGAGGTTTCATGTAGGGACAAATATCTTAAAGAAAACGAAACATAAATGTGTATTTATGGTTTTTGTTTTGTTTTGTTTGTTTTTGTTTTTGTTTTTGTTTTTCTATTAAGAAACTTAGGCACTTTGTGTGAGCTTTGGGCATAGGGAGTACTCACTAATTACCTGAAAGATGAATTTACAGGCTACGTATGATTATAAAGGATAAGGTAGTCTTCCAGACACAAAATTAACATTGCAAATGTTATTTTAAAAGAAATGGAAACCAATGAGATGGTTAAGTTGGCTTGAAGTTTCTGCAAACATCACTCTGAGGCAACTTTCCACCTTCCAGACCTTCTTACTGGCCATGATTTATGCCCATGGATGGTGCTTATGTACACAGGCCCAGTTTTCTATGGGTACTTGGGAAAAATTGGCCTCAGAATATACTATACTTACTGGCTGCCCAGAACTTAATTAAAATTCCCAACTGACTACGCTGACTTCAAATGGTGCCATAACTAAACTTACTAAAGCTCTTCTACGGAGAAATATGACATTAATCCTAAGTCCAGCCACTATCAATCTTATTCGAACATTCCCAGCGCCATAATTCATATTGAAGCTGTCTCTATACTTTGAAGTGTTTTCCAAACAAAATTTATGTTTAGGCAAATGAGCAATTCATTTGGAAAAGTCTTAACTGATCAAATACATGTGTATTGGTAGAAAACAATTTTCTAAAGACTTATTGAGGCAAAATACAGATATTCTTTTGAGTAAACCTGATATAGCTTAAACATATACCTAAAGTTTTCAAAAGATACTTTCTACTTACCCAGTCACCTGTGAAATTTTACCATATGACTAGTGCTATTGTGGGGGATATTACTTAATAGTTTAATAGCATAATATGAATGTAGCATGTCTTAATAGAAAGAAAATGGATTTTTGCAGTTCTAGACTCAAACATCAGTTTTGTCACTTGTTCACTGAGTAACTTTAGACAAGCAATGTAACACCTCCGTGCCCCAATGTCCTGTGTTTTTAAAAGAGATTATATTACTGATGCCATATTCATGTTGCTAGAATCAAATGAGAAAGTATACATAATGCAATTAAAATAGTGCCCTATATAAGATACACAGCAGACAGATTTTTAGGTAATTATTTCTTTATTTTGTTGGAAAGAAACATACAGATATGGTTTAAATGCCTATTTTAGTTTTTTCTGTTGTTTAATAACTGAATACCCCAAACTTGGCGATTTATAAGAACAGAGAGTTATTTAGCTCATGATTTGTGAGGTTAATAAGTCCAAGATCATGGTACTGGTGTGTGGTGCTGAGGGTTTACTTCCTGCATCACAGCTTGATGGAGGGTAGGAGCATGCATGTCTATGTCTATGTCTCCCTCTGGTCCAAATCCTTCTCCTTATAGAGCCACCAATATACAATCATGAGGACCCCACCATGATAATCTTATCTAATCTTAATTGCTTCCTTAAAGCTTGACCTTTTAATCCCAAAGTCAAATTAAGTCATTGCCTTTTAAATTCCAAAACAAAGGCTCAACAATTTTTTTCCTGAATTTTTTTTTATTTTTTATTTAATTTATTTCTTTTTTTGTATATACATTCAATTGCATTGTTTAGCTTACAATGTGAGCATTTCAATATGTGAACATTTCTCCCCAGTCCCGTTGATCGAAATATCTTCAACCGATAACACCACACTTCCCCATCCCGTCAATGTTCTACCTCCGTATCCCTTCTCCAAATGTCCTTCCTTAGGCCCCTCCTCCACATACACCTCATCTGACATTCACACCCATCTCTTATGTTTGTAGAACAGTTAGTCAATCAGTTTCAGACATAGAGTGCAGACATTCGGTATATGTTAAGTGGGGGCATACAATGTCTCTCCTTCATAGCCTGGCTTGCCTCACTCAGCAGTAAATCTTCCATATTTTTCCACTTTCTGTCAAAAGCCAGGGTTTTGTTGGTTTTTATGGCTGAGGTGTATTCCACAGAGTATATGTGCCACAGTTTTTCAATCCATTTCTCCATGCAGGGATATTTGGGTTGGTTCCATGACTTTGCAATCATAAATAGTGCTGCAATAAACATCGATGAGCAAGTACTTTTCCAATGAGGAATTCTTATGTCCTTTGGGTAGATACCAAGGAATGGGATTGCTGGATCATATGGTAGATCTATTTGTAGATATTTGAGGAATCTCCAAATAATTCTTCACAGTGGTTGGACCAATTTGCATTCTCATCAGCAGTGTAAAAGAGTTCCCCTTTCACCACACCCCTGCCAACACTTATCATTTTTTGTTTTTTAATCTTAGACATTTTGACTGGGGTTAGGTGGTACCTCATTGTTGTTTTTATCTGCATTTCCCTTATGATGAGGGATGTTGAACATTTTTTCATATGCCTTTTGGCTATTCATATGTCATCTTTAGAGAGTGTTTGGAAAAAAGACGATCAATCCGATTAAAAGATGGGAGAAGGAGTTGAATAAAACACTCTCTAAAGGCTCAACAAATTTTAAGCACATGAATTTGGGGGGAGGTGGTGATAATGAATCACATTCTAACCATAGCATTATACTTCTTTTCAATCCTTGCATTTGCCTGTACAATTGAAACTCTAGATCAACGCCATAGGAAACACTGGGAAACATACATTTGTCATCTTTCCTTTTTCTTCTGTTCATATACAAGCTAATTAATCCCTCTTTACTTCAATTCATGGTAGCTCTTTATGTTTTCCAAATATAATTAAATTTGTTTCTTCTAGATTGTCTTCCCCACATCATGAGAAAGCACTATAGACCCATTATTATCAACATTAATAGTATTAATCTAATCCATGTCCCTATAGATGCTCAACTTTTTGAGGGTAGAGCCAACATATAGCTGACTTATTCCCCAGATATGATGAGTAAATGTCAGTTGACCATGAGAGATGATAAAATACTGAGACTGTAGTAGAGGAACATGCTGTGGGTTCATTAGAAGAGTACTAAATTGTTAGCTGCATGCTACTTATCTATTATAAACAAGCTACATAATCTTGAATAATTTCATTACCTATACAAAGAGACTAAAATATCCATTCTTTGAGGGTCCATTTAATATTATGTGAATCACACAGTATGTGTGATAGCTGAAAGATACAACTATTTAATGGGAAAATCTGTAGACAGCATATTTTAAATGAAATATAGAATGTATTAGTTGACTAACTACACAACTGGGTATATTTAGGCTTGGTAAATGCTTAAATGATCATGAGTTTTTCAATAAACACATATTTCATGCTTTTAAAATCTCAAATAAGCAAAAATCTTTTCATTCTTATGAGGCACTTATTCAGGATGTCTCATTCAGCAGAAAATAAAAAGTGTATCATTTTCAAATTATACCTGAGCTACTAATCCCATTATAGAACAAACTTGTTCCACTTTGCTGGCCCTATAATATCATTAATTTTTGTTTAATATAGGCAACTTTATTGAAACATTAATCAAGTGAATAGTCAATTCAAACAGTCATTAAAATTCAACAACTGGTTTGATTTTCTTTTCTACCTAACCCAGTTGACAATATTCTATCTTTGATTAATTCACCCTCTCTGTTGGTTTATTTTAGGTCTAGTGTTAGTCTTCAATTTGATTCTTCCAATATACTTTACCATAAAAAAAATAAGATTAATGCAACCACTAGAAAATATTTTTCACATTTTCAATAGTTTCTTTTAATTTCCAAAACGAGCTTGATTTCATTGGTATGATTATCAAATATTCTAGTGTACTTAATTTCATTCTTCTGGATTTCTCAGTTGTTTGATTATATCACTAAATCAATTCTAGAAATAAATAAGAGAGCACAAACATATACTACAATACAACCATACCACAGTTTTGGGTTGGATTTCTAGATTATGTAAAGAATAACTAATTGAATTGAAAGATCCCATAATTTCCCCAAATAGGAAAACCTATCAAAGTCCACAGTTAAACATGGGACACTACAGTCTACAAGTGTTTTCACAGTTATTATATAATTTGAATATAAAATCTTCATGAGACAAGCAAGTTGAGATTTATTAATTTAATTATCAGATGAGAAAAAAAGTTTTTAAAGTCAAATGACTTAGTGTTTTTGTTTTGTTTTGTTTTGTTTTGTTTTTTGAGAGGTTTTTGCTATAGGGCGCATGCACTTGACAGAAAGACAGAGAAACAGAAAGGAAAAATCATCCCCCCCAGGGGAGATGGCCACGCTGCAATCCCTTCTCCTCCGTTCTCTTCTTGGGATCGTGGGCACACACCCACATGCTCCCAGCATGAGTTTAAGCCACTGGGTCCAGGATTCGAACCGCGGTTGACGACATGGAAGTTCAGCGACATAGCCATTACACTAACTGCTGGTGCCAAGTCATGACTTAGTTAAGGTCATATATCTTGTGGAGCTCAGGAGAAGAACTCAAATCTCTTAACTGCTCCTCCCAATCTATCAAAAATCTTTATGCTTTAATGATTTATAATTAATTAATTTTTAGAAAAACTAGAAATATACCATTTAAATGGCCAAATTACCAATGAAATACCTCATTTAAAATTTACTATAATAATTTCCAACATGGATTTTTACATGTTAAATAAAATCCTGGAAATTTAATCCATTCAACATCTATCATGTTACAAGTATTCAACTACAAATAAGAGAGGGGCCCTGACTTCATGGAGGTTCCATTATAGTGGTGTGGTTAATGATAAACTAATGAGATAAATCATAGTAGAATATTAAGCATATTCTTTTCCTTATTTTTCTGGAAAAAATATATATGGATGCTTTAAAAATGATTTAGCACCCCACAATGCACTATTCACCTGCAAACTTTGAAGAAAAATAAATGAGGATAAGAAACAAAGAGTCTCCGTTACTAAATGAAGGCCTTGCCTGACCTGGAAGCTATAAAAATTTTTAGTAAAAGTGAGGAATAGTGTTTTACACTGAGGAAGCAAATATAATGGTCCTGATGTGACAGTGTACTTTATCTAAGAAACAAAATGGAGGCTGATGTAAGTGCAGCAGAGTAAACCAGGATAAACAATATAGTAGACGAGGTCAGAGAGATTGGCATAAGGCTGATCATGTATGCTCAGATTTTGTTCTAATTGCAATGGGAAGCCAGTAAAAGGATGGCAAAATTTGACTTCTAAGTTTTAAGACCCACATAGGCTGTTAAGGGAAGAAGTCAACACCGAGAGAGTAGAAGAAAATAGCCTAGTCAGAAGGCTACTGTAACGGTCCAGGAGAGAAAGAATGCTGGTATGTATAGTCAGAGAAGTGGGCACATAGGAAGTATAGTCAACACAGAGCAGGAATTGTGTTTTATTCATCTTCCTATCCTCACTGCTTAGTATAGTACCTAATATACAACTAGGGCCTGACATGAATGTTGCAGAAATGATCTGCTCTACGTCGTATAGCAAAACTTGTCCAAAACATTTGAAATGTTTGCTCTGATTCTTTGTGTTTTAGCCAAACTGATAGATACCTCCAGGTTTTTTCTACTACATGGGAAGAACAATCTGTTTCTTTTCTGTGGGAATAAAAACTCTAGGTATATGATAAGTCTTGGGAATGTTTTGGGAGGCCAAATGGCACTCTGTCTTCATTCATGCATATCAATGCCGTGGATCTCACTACTCAAATGACATACCTATCTGGGATCTTGAAATCTTGACTAATGGTGAATTACACCTGAGAATACTCTTTGGCTGCCAGTATAAGATGCTTATCATGGAATGGAATCTTACTGAAGACTAAACCTGTCTTATTAATCTCTACAGTAAAGTATCTTATACACGGACATATTAGGTGCTTGTTGCATGTCTATTGAACTCACTGGCAGAATTACTATATAATTTCTATAAATCAGGTTAGCAAAAAAATAAGCATGTGTAGGAAGGGGGTAAAATTAACTATGATAAACTGCAAAACATAAGAAGACTTACCTGCAAAGAAATTGTATATAAATTATAATGTCTTCTAGTGCCATCTACTGCTTAATGCTTGAGATACATAATGAGCCTAATTCATATTTCACCACATTAATGGTATGCATCCTTAAGATAAAAATGCAAATCTCTTTTTCAAGACTATCATTACTTTGGCTAAGGGTAAAAAGTCTCTTAAGTCACTAGGTAGAGGACAAGGTTCATGAACTGCACTATTGTTATTTTTGATTGGGTTGATTTCTGTCATGGGAGGCTCCACCCTAGTTGATTGTAACATCTAACAGTTTTTCCAGACATTGTCAAATGTTCCCTGGGGGCAAAGTCATCCAAATTGGGAAATAGTAGTATTGACAAAGGGAATTAACATTCATACATCCATTCTATATTTTTTCAAAATACAGAACATGTGTGTACTCAAACAAGCAAGAGAGAAAGAAAAATAGAGAAGCATCCTTGGGAGAATCTTGTCATGCTCTGATCCCCTTTCTACAGGCGTACAGTGCCTCAGGATTCTGGGTACCTGTGCATGCATGTTGCATGTTTTCAGGCCTGTGTGGGAATCTAAGTCCCCTGTCACCATGTAGAGATCAGCCTTACAAGGCATTTGCTTGAGTGTTGTACCACAGTGGCTAGGCCCTTTACATTATTAGCATTAAGCTAGCCTCTGGGAATACTTTGGTGAATGAAAAGGATGTGGTCTTTTCAGTAGTGAAGCATCCATTTGGGAAGACAGGCAATCAGAATTTGTAAGTTTAAAATGAGTCAGTTCTATGATATGAAACACAAGGATGACCTGCATGAGGTGATCAGGGAAGGCTGCTCTGAAAAGGAAACATTTAAACTGAGACATAAAGAATGAGAGGGAACCATGGGGACCATATGGTGGTATAATAGTAAAATGTGATGCTTTACAAGGCTGACCCACAAGGAAAAGTTCTAGATCCATTTCACAGAGACCTCTCTGGGCATGCTGTCTTGCTGTTTCCGTTTGTCTCACTCACTCATGAGAGAAATGAATAAATTAGCTTTATAAAAAAGAATGGGAAGGAGCCAATTAGGTCAAAGTGCTTGA
Source organism: Tupaia belangeri chinensis (assembly GCF_000334495.1). NCBI lineage: Eukaryota > Metazoa > Chordata > Mammalia > Scandentia > Tupaiidae > Tupaia > Tupaia belangeri. The sequence goes on from NW_006206624.1 coordinate 239,407, forward strand.
ATCAGAGAGATCATAGGCAAAGACCTTGCTATAAGACAGACAGTCTGCTAGTTCTTTTCCATGCATTGCTTTATTCAGGTAAGGTGACCATATGAGGTAACATTAAAGAATTCATGGGAACATAGAATTAAATATGAGCTTATTTTGGCACAAAAATTTTGAAATCTATGCATAGTAGATATATATTTTTCATAATATACATTTTCCATGGATGTTTTGAAAATGCCTCATATGTTCTGGCTGTTCCTGGCAATCCTACTTATACCCATGATCTTCCATGATTATTTGGATAATGAATTATATTGTCCCCCAACATTAAAATGTTACAGCTTTTGAGATGAGTTTGGTTCCTAACCCTGTGTCATGTAGAAAATTAAGTCTCTAATTTGTACAGGTTCACAAAGACAGAAAGTGACAAAACTGGATTATAAAACTTGCATTTTATTTGACTCCAAAGTCAATGTTTTTTTACTCCTCAGATTTAATGCCTCCCACAGAGAAGGTAAAGATGAATAAAACAGAAGTATTAAGTAATATGAGGTAGCAATTGTAGAAGTGATCATGCAAAGAAATGAAGTTCTGTACTAAGTGATTGAGGTTGGAGCTGGGATCACTAAGACAGATGGTATCAGAAGCAATTTCTTCACCAGTCAAAGTAGATTCTGGAGGGTTTTTTTTTTTTTGTTCGTTTGTTTGTTTTTCATCAAACACCTGATCAATGGTAGCAGCATCGTACAAATGAAAGGAGTCCTGAGAAGGAGTTCAGAAATGAAGTTTCAATTTCTGTCTGGGACACATATCAGACAAGGCCCTTATGTGGGTTCCAAACAGTGAGACGATTTTCTCATCTGCACAGTAGGAATCAAAGGGCACACATTCTATTGGGTTGTTGGAAAAGCCATGACACTTTTTATTCTATTTTTCTATGCAAAAATGCGTCATGACTTTCCCAACAACCCAAAATACAAATTAAGGTTTGTTAATAAATTCAAATAAAATAATGTTTGTGTGAACTGGAAAGTATAACTTAGCAGTCCAGGGAAAGCAGGGTTTTTTTTGAGCTGTTAGTATTTCTGCTGTACTCAAGTTATTTATCCTTTCAGACCTTAAGTTCTTCAAAAAAGGTAAAGAATTGTAAGTTCTCCTGGAGAGAAACCTGAATGTCATGTTTCTGAACTGTCCTGTCAGATATACTAGTCTGGGTAACCAGCAGGGAACTTTTATGTCATATTATCTTCCCTACTCCAGAGTGGGCAACACAAGCTCCCTCATAATTTCCTGTGGTTACTTCTAGTCAAGGAAAAGACTAAGCAAAAGAAAATTTTAAAAAATAAGAGGGACCAGCAGATGGCATAATGCTTGCATCGCTGGACTCCTACATAATCGATTGTTGTTTGAGTCCTGGACTCAGTGGCTTAAACTCACGTCAGGTGCCTGTGTCTGCATGCCCAAAATCCAGAGAGGAAAATGGAGGAGAAGGGATTGTGGCATGGCCATCACCCTGGGAGGTGATTTCTCACTTTCTATCTCTCTGTCCCTCTGGTGAGTGCACATGCCTTATAGCAAGAAATCTCCCTCTCTCTTTCTCTCTCTCTCTCTCTCCTCTCTCTCAAAAAGGAATAAAATAAAAGAAGAAATCACTCTGTGTTAGAGAGAAATTTCCAAATATTGTGTTGGCATCGCAATGGCATTTTTTCACATCCATCTGTGCCTGTTTGCTTGTTCAATCAACACTTATTGTCTGAGATTTCAAGTAGTTTAAACAATATTTCTAGAAATACAGTGCCCCTTTGACCTTTAATCAACTTTTCAATAGCCACTTGCTATAACAGAAGAATGATGAAAAATGTCTATTATTTTACCTCTTTTTTCTTTTTTTCAGAGTGAGTCATAGATTGACTTTTTCCCAGTAGAATGGAAATAAAACTCTTAAACTTATTCAGGAAATGGATGTGACTCTCTAAAGTAACATTCACACTTTTAAAAAAAATACTGTAATCATTTTATTATGATATAATTCACATACCATAAAACTTGCTCTATTGAAACGTACAATCCAGTGGTTATGAACATATTCACAATTTTGGGATCTTCTCTGGTATCTAATGTTAGAACATTACCATCATCCTAAAAAGAAACACCATATCCATGAGCCAGCACTGCCCATTTCACCTTCTCTCCTCTTTCCACCATAGGAAACACTAATCTTTCTGTGTCTTATAGATTTGCATGTTCTGGACATTTCACATAAATAGGATCATATAATACATGGCCTTTCGTGTCTTACTTCTTTAACTGAGCAGTGTTTTCAAGGTTCATCCACATTGTAGTGCGTTTCAGTGCTTCATCTCTCTTTATTGTCAAATACTAGTCCACTGTCTATACACCACATTTGCTTATCCATTCTTCACTTGATAGAAATCTGTGTTCTCTCCATTGTTTGGCTATTATGACCAATTTTTTTTATTAACATTCATGTGCAAGTTTCTGTGTGGACATCTATTTTCATTATTTTAGCTTTATAACTAGAATTGAAATTTTTGGACTTCTGTGCAGTCCTTACAATTTACTATTTTAACAATAGTAATTTGAAACAATTGTTATACAGATTGTATTACAATAAAATAATTGGAACTCTTCTTACAAAACTACTGCAAGCAGGCAAGGGTTGGTATTAGAAATATTTAATTTAGAAGTTAAGAAGATTGAAAGATTATTTCTAAAATGTAATAGCTTGCAATTAAGTTATTATCAACCTCAACAATTCAAAAAGCTATTTTTTTATTGTAAATGGTCATTATAATTTAGATTCTTTTATGCCTGTTTTAGCACTGCCATTCCTATTTATGAATTTCATTAGTGTCAAATAATAAATTATACTATGAAGGATTAGTATGTCAGATCATAATTCTTGGGCCATTTATATGTTTAATTTGCAAGGTTTAAAATAGCTGAATTGTTATATTTTTGAATAATTAAATGAGCTAATACTGTAACAGAAAATATAGAAACAGATGAACATAAAATGTACGTGCAATTTCCTTCATTCACTCAAAATGAGGAATATAGTTTTGCTATGACAATCACAAAATTCTTTGCTGGCTGTAGTTTATAAATGCAAGCACTAGTTTAAGAGGATCTTTTAAAATTAAATACATTGAAAATAGTCACTTGAAGTGATTCATGCACTAAGATAACTGCATTGTTGGCCTCCCCTAGGATAGAAGGAATAGTGAAGAGAAGTTGAAGTTCCAGGACCAAAAGCAGATTGCTGTGGGGAGCGACTCTACTACTCTAGTCCCCTCTAATCAGCACGCTGCTCACAATGCACCCAGTATGTTCTTAGGAGCTAATTAGGCCTCCAGCTACCTTCTCTACAATCTATACTCCCTAGTCAACTGTAGGACTGTGGAATTTCAGAACAAACCTTATAATGAAACATTTGAGAATTTTTAATGTTATAATTAGCTTATGGATTTAGTGACATCTATATTAGCATATCTAAAAGATCCTGTTGCTTTAGATGAAATATCCTTGCTCCTACATAAGGCCAGTCTCTCTATTTGTGCCCTAGATCTCATCTCTTCTTACCTCCTAAGGGACATCACTCTAACAATTCCACAACTCTCTTTCTCTTCCTTTTTTGTTTTTTTAAAGTTTTTGCCATAGGACACATGCAGTTGCCAGAGAAATAGAGAGAGACAGAGAGAGGGAAATTGAGAAATCGATAAATCACCTGTCCTGGGGGGAATGGCCACACCACAATCCCTTCTCTTTCATTCTATCAGGATTTTCGGCATGTGTCCAAGTGCACCCAGTGTGATTTTTCAAGCTACTGGGTCTAAGACTTGCCCCACGGAGATACATGTGGGAGTTCAGTGCCTTTAACCACCATGTCACTGCTGGTTCTTTCTCTTGCATTTTTATATTTCCACTCAACTATCCCCATTAACACATAAACATACTGTAACTTCATTGATTTTACAAAAGAACAGCACAAACTTCATTGGAACTTAATTCCTCTGCCAGCTGTCTCCTTATTTCTCTGCTTCCATTTACAGCAAAACCCTTGGAAAGGGTTTTGTTCACATCATGCCTCTAATTCATCTCTTGATTTTTCTCCTTAAACCCACTGCAATCAGGCTTTCACCCTTGTATCCACCAAAGTTAATTTTTCATGCTCAAAAATGACCTTCACTTTATAAATCCCAGAGCTATGGTTTGAAGATATTCCCCGAAAACTTTATGTGTTTAAACGTGGTTGGAGTAATATTAAAGGAATAGAAGCTTAATCTGACTATGCGATTAAGAGATGAAGCCTTTGCACTGAGATTAAGAGTAGATATAACATCAGGGTGGGCCCCCATGATTGAATTCTGGTGGCTTTATAAGGAGAAGGAGATCAGAGCAGAGACAAGGACACAGACACACTCTTGCTCTCTTGCCATGTGATGCTCTGTGTTGCCTTCAGACTGTGCAGAGAGATCCTATCATAAAGAAAACTCTCACCAATTGCCATTCCATGGCCTTAGACCTTCCTAACTATATGCTAAAAAAGCCTGTATTCTTTGTGAAGTACCCAGTCTGTGATATTCAGTTAAACAACAAAGAATGCACAAAAACACCCAGGGATCAATTTTCAGTCTTCATTTTTTAATTAACTATAGACCAAACTGACTATGACAGACATCCCTTGAAACTTTCTTTAATATACTTAACTTGGCTTCCAAGAAGCAAACATTCTTGGTTTTTCTCCCATCTGACTGGTTGAACTTTCAAAGCTTCTTTTGCCATTTTCCCTTTTCTCCTTGGACTTGTAACACTGTTGGCTCCAGGGATCAGTTTTTGGACCTGTTCTCTTTTTAGGTATACTGTCTCTTTTCATGATCTTATATACTCTCTCATCTTTAAATACCATCTGTATGTTGATAATTCCAATTCATACGTCTTTCCTAAACTCCATATTGGTATATTTTCCTCCTATTCAGTATCTCTACTTGTTGTCTAATAAACATCCCAGGGGCCACTTAGTGGTATGGAGGTTAAGGCAACTAAATACCACATGGCTGGCTACACAGTTCGAGTCCCACACCTGGCAGCTTTAAAAATACACCAGACATGTGTGCATGCATGCGTAAAATCCCTAGAGAAGAATTAAGGTTAAGGAACTGCAATGTGGCCC
>NW_006206624.1:244619-248918 GCF_000334495.1 Tupaia belangeri chinensis
GGGGGGGTGGGGGGGGGGAGGGTGCTTTCTCTCTCACTCTCTTCTCTCTCCAGTGAGCATATGCACCCTAAAACAAAAATAAACAAACAAACATCCCAGAATAAGGCTCTGAAAAACTTCATTTCCTTATTCTTTTTTTTACATTCAATCACTCTGTATCTTTACAACACAGAAAGTGAATTCTCCCAGCATGTATACACTGTATGTTACTCCAGTCAGAGATATCACCATACACATTGTCATCAACAAATAACTTCATTTTTATATCCTTTGAATGTTTTGCCCCCCCATTCCCTCTTCATTTTCAATGTTCTACCAAAACATACTCCATTCTCAATATTTCTAGTACAGTAGCAATTAGTTCATTAATTCCATTCTTTTCATGGCTCAGACTAAAACCTTACATTTTAGTTCTCTCCTCTCTCCTCTCATAGTTCATATCTAATTTCTCAGCACTTACACTGCTTTTTCAGGAAAATGTAATCTCTTGCCTAGTCCAATGTCAAAACTTCCTAACTCTTTCCTCTGCTTTCATCCTTTTCCCCTACAGCCTGTTTACAACACAGTAACCAGAATGATCCAGTTAGTACATAAATCAGATCATGTTATCCCCTCTGGTAAAACTAAAAATCCTCAATTGCTTATCTCAAGGCTTGGAGTAAAATTTAAATTCCCATGTGACTACACATAATCCACTGTTAACTCTATGATTTCGTTTCATAATATTTTTGCCCTTGAATTGTGCTGCTTAAAGTACTATGGTAATATTTTCCTCAAAATTACCATTCATGTTATTGCTTTAGGATCGGGAGAGAAAGACCTGCCCTCAGTGAAGACAGGCACCATCCAGTCAGCTAGGAATATGGAAGGGACAAACAGAAGTGGAAAAATATGTTTTCTCTTCCTCTCTCTTTCTGCATGTGCCTACACGCTTGCCTGCTTTTCTTGGCCATGTTATGATTAGCACCAGAAACAAGACAGATGCAGGGCACATGCCCTTGGACTTTCCAACCACCAGAATAATGAATCAAATAAACATGGAGTCATTATTAAATCACCTAGTCTACGCATTTCTATTTAGCAACACAGTAGTAATGGGCTCGTGCTCATATAGGACCTTTGTATGTACTGTTCCTTCCCCTGGAATTCTCTTCCCCCTGATAACTGCATAGACAACTCTGTTACCTCTGCCAAGTACTTTTAACAAGGCCAATCATGAACATATGCTCTTCTACCACTGACAACCCTTCACAACCTCTTGCCCATTACGATTGTTTCTCCAGTGGATTTATTTATTATGTTCAGTGCTTATTGACTACTTCCTATAATTGGAATGAAGAATCCATGAGGACAAACAAGGTTCTTGCAGGGTTAATTTTATTTATGCTACATGCCAAGCATTTGAAATAATACTTGACACACAGTAACTACTAAGTAAATATTTGTTGACTGAATATATCAACCAAGAGTAGGGTATCGAAATCAAAATAAACACGCTGAATGTCTGCACTCTATGGCAGAAACTGAAAAATGGGCAAGTATAAAGGCATAGGAAGCAACTGTGGATAGTAGAGATAGTGTGAGAGAAGGGTGGGAAATGGGGAAGGGTGAGAGGGAGAGAATCAAGGGGGAAAAGAAAGAAACAAAACATTTAAAAGACATGGGACCAGAAGATGTGGCATAATGGTTACATTGTTGAACTCTCACATACTCTACTGCAATTCAAGTCCCACAGCTTAAAACTCATGTTGGGCATGTGAGTGTCCAGAATCCCAAGAAGAGAATGGAGCAGTGACTGCAACATGGCCATCCCTCTGGAGGGTGATTCCTCACTTTCTGTCTCTGTCTCTGTCTCTCTGGTGAGCGCATGAGCCCTATAACAAAATTCTCTCAAAAAAAAATTAAAGGACCAAAAATGAAAAATTATCTGTATGATAATATCTTTGACTGACCCAATATATTTATGATGGGAAAATTCATTTGATATACTGCAATGATACATAGTGATTGAGTGTAAAAAATAATAAAAAACTTAAATATATATGAGCTTTCCTATTTCAAGCCTGCTCCTTTCCCAGACCTATAATTCAGTGAATTGCAGCACTGTTAATTTGGTAGCTCAAACTTGAAACCGAAGAATTTGCCTTGATTTATCTTTTTTTTTCTCCATCATTAAGCACATGGGCTTTATCTTTAAAATATATCAGAAATGACTGATTTCGCACCTCTTCCCAACCTGCAACAATAACCCAAGCAGCCATCACCTCTTACCTGGATGACTGGTCTCCTTGGTTTTATTCTATTTCCACAGTCTGATGACACTTTAAACTAGACTGATCCTTTTGACACTCAAGCTAGATGATACAATTTTCATATTCTCAACTCTTTAATTGTATGTCCACTACACTGAACATAAAATCCAAACTCACTGTGAAACTTTGATCTTTCAGAGCAAAGCATAACGGGGATTCAGGACAAAAATTTGAAAAGCCATTCTTTAATTATAATGTTAAATAATGTCAGCTCTACCAAAAGGCAAAGAATCTCTTCACTTTGTGTGGTAAGATTGTCACTAAACAATCCACCAGAAGACAAAATATGTAAGACATTTGAGCATTCCACTTTACCAAGTAATGTTTATGACAAGAAAAAAATCTGAATTAAAAAGAAAGAGCCAGCAAGATGACATGATAGTCAAGGAGGCTAGATCTCACACTGCCGACTGCTCATTTCAAGTTCCAGACCTGGCAGCTTGAAAAACATGCTGGCATGTGTGGGTGCATGCCCAAAATCCCAAAAGGAGAGTGGAGGAAGAAGGACTTTGTTCATTGCCCTAGGGGGTGCTTTCTTTCTCTCTCTCTCTCTCTCTCTCTCTCTCTGTCTTTCTCCAGAAAATACACATAACTCTATAGCCACAAAAAAAAGAAAAGAAAAAGAAAAGAAGAAAGAAAGAAAGAACGAAAACGAAAGAAAAAGAAGGAAAATGACAGCAATTAAAATAAATGTAATTTAAGTGGGAGGTGGGAGGGAGGGGATCAGGGAAAAAAACAAGCAATGTATCAACAGTTGCACTCACCAGAGAGAGAAAGAGAGTAGGAAAGTGAGAAATTACTCCCAAGGGGAGATTGTCACACCACAATCCCTTTTCCTTCATCCACCTCTCAGGATTTTTGACAGGTATGCACATACACACAGCATGTTTTTCAATCTACTGGGTCTGGGAATTGAACCACATAGCCATGTGAGATCAGCTGCCTTAACCATCATGCCACTGGCTGGCCTGAATGGATTTTTTTAAAGAGTATTTGTAGAAACAGATATATAGTATAATGATAAAAATAACAGTTAATAAAAATATTAAAATCATATATTTTTATACCCCTAGCAGAATAGTCTCAAAATATATAAAGCAAAATGTGACAAAATAAGGAACAAAGTCACAATTAATATGGTGATTTTAATACACAGGTATGAGAAATAATGTCACAAAATAAATAATAGCATAAAAGATTTTAAAAGAATGATTAACAAGTTTTACCTAATAAATATGTGTGGAATCATGTATCTAAGTAACAAAAATGTATATTTGGTCTATACACACATTCGAACACTATGCTGCTCAGCAAAACTTCACTTGCCAGACTTGATAGTTGATTCAGCCAGTGGAAACCATGAGAAGGCAAAAGAAGCTAGAGCATTCTACCCCTTCACACAAACAGTTGCATCTCCTCAGTGGTTTCCAAGTCACACATCTTTGGACAACTTTAGCAGAAATGCAAAATAAAGAGTGTGTTATACATGAAAAGGGAACATCCCGGCTTCAGTACTCTGGTAACTGGCAACTGGAACAGGATCAAGACAATAATTCATCTTTAATAAGTATTTGAAAAAGCAGATACAAGAATGTTTTTTTTTTATCATTTAAAAAGATCTCTAATAGTGGGGGCTGGCAGGTGGCATGGTGGTTAAGGGTGCTGGACTTCCATATGATTCAAGTCCCGGACCTGTTGACTTTCTTTCTCACTTTCTCTCTCTCTCTCTCTCTCTCCCCTCTCTGGTCAAATTAAAACAAATAAATAAATAAAGTCAAATAAGATAATATATATATATTTTTTAAAAAGGATCCCTATAGTGTCCAAGCTTGTGGCTTCGTGGTTAAAGCAGCTGGATCTCACATGGCCACCTACACAGTTTTCATATTGGATCCAGCAGCTTAAGAAACACATCAGGTGTGTGTACATGCATGCCCAAAATCCCAAAAGGAGAGAGAGAGAGAATAAGGGATTGCAGCATGACCAT
>NW_006206624.1:250334-265558 GCF_000334495.1 Tupaia belangeri chinensis
GGGCATAGGAAGCAACTGTGGATAGTAGAGATAGTGTGAGAGAAGGGTGGGAAATGGGGAAGGGTGAGAGGGAGAGAATCAAGGGGGAAAAGAAAGAAACAAAACATTTAAAAGACATGGGACCAGAAGATGTGGCATAATGGTTACATTGTTGAACTCTCACATACTCTACTGCAATTCAAGTCCCACAGCTTAAAACTCATGTTGGGCATGTGAGTGTCCAGAATCCCAAGAAGAGAATGGAGCAGTGACTGCAACATGGCCATCCCTCTGGAGGGTGATTCCTCACTTTCTGTCTCTGTCTCTGTCTCTCTGGTGAGCGCATGAGCCCTATAACAAAATTCTCTCAAAAAAAAATTAAAGGACCAAAAATGAAAAATTATCTGTATGATAATATCTTTGACTGACCCAATATATTTATGATGGGAAAATTCATTTGATATACTGCAATGATACATAGTGATTGAGTGTAAAAAATAATAAAAAACTTAAATATATATGAGCTTTCCTATTTCAAGCCTGCTCCTTTCCCAGACCTATAATTCAGTGAATTGCAGCACTGTTAATTTGGTAGCTCAAACTTGAAACCGAAGAATTTGCCTTGATTTATCTTTTTTTTTCTCCATCATTAAGCACATGGGCTTTATCTTTAAAATATATCAGAAATGACTGATTTCGCACCTCTTCCCAACCTGCAACAATAACCCAAGCAGCCATCACCTCTTACCTGGATGACTGGTCTCCTTGGTTTTATTCTATTTCCACAGTCTGATGACACTTTAAACTAGACTGATCCTTTTGACACTCAAGCTAGATGATACAATTTTCATATTCTCAACTCTTTAATTGTATGTCCACTACACTGAACATAAAATCCAAACTCACTGTGAAACTTTGATCTTTCAGAGCAAAGCATAACGGGGATTCAGGACAAAAATTTGAAAAGCCATTCTTTAATTATAATGTTAAATAATGTCAGCTCTACCAAAAGGCAAAGAATCTCTTCACTTTGTGTGGTAAGATTGTCACTAAACAATCCACCAGAAGACAAAATATGTAAGACATTTGAGCATTCCACTTTACCAAGTAATGTTTATGACAAGAAAAAAATCTGAATTAAAAAGAAAGAGCCAGCAAGATGACATGATAGTCAAGGAGGCTAGATCTCACACTGCCGACTGCTCATTTCAAGTTCCAGACCTGGCAGCTTGAAAAACATGCTGGCATGTGTGGGTGCATGCCCAAAATCCCAAAAGGAGAGTGGAGGAAGAAGGACTTTGTTCATTGCCCTAGGGGGTGCTTTCTTTCTCTCTCTCTCTCTCTCTCTCTCTCTCTGTCTTTCTCCAGAAAATACACATAACTCTATAGCCACAAAAAAAAGAAAAGAAAAAGAAAAGAAGAAAGAAAGAAAGAACGAAAACGAAAGAAAAAGAAGGAAAATGACAGCAATTAAAATAAATGTAATTTAAGTGGGAGGTGGGAGGGAGGGGATCAGGGAAAAAAACAAGCAATGTATCAACAGTTGCACTCACCAGAGAGAGAAAGAGAGTAGGAAAGTGAGAAATTACTCCCAAGGGGAGATTGTCACACCACAATCCCTTTTCCTTCATCCACCTCTCAGGATTTTTGACAGGTATGCACATACACACAGCATGTTTTTCAATCTACTGGGTCTGGGAATTGAACCACATAGCCATGTGAGATCAGCTGCCTTAACCATCATGCCACTGGCTGGCCTGAATGGATTTTTTTAAAGAGTATTTGTAGAAACAGATATATAGTATAATGATAAAAATAACAGTTAATAAAAATATTAAAATCATATATTTTTATACCCCTAGCAGAATAGTCTCAAAATATATAAAGCAAAATGTGACAAAATAAGGAACAAAGTCACAATTAATATGGTGATTTTAATACACAGGTATGAGAAATAATGTCACAAAATAAATAATAGCATAAAAGATTTTAAAAGAATGATTAACAAGTTTTACCTAATAAATATGTGTGGAATCATGTATCTAAGTAACAAAAATGTATATTTGGTCTATACACACATTCGAACACTATGCTGCTCAGCAAAACTTCACTTGCCAGACTTGATAGTTGATTCAGCCAGTGGAAACCATGAGAAGGCAAAAGAAGCTAGAGCATTCTACCCCTTCACACAAACAGTTGCATCTCCTCAGTGGTTTCCAAGTCACACATCTTTGGACAACTTTAGCAGAAATGCAAAATAAAGAGTGTGTTATACATGAAAAGGGAACATCCCGGCTTCAGTACTCTGGTAACTGGCAACTGGAACAGGATCAAGACAATAATTCATCTTTAATAAGTATTTGAAAAAGCAGATACAAGAATGTTTTTTTTTTATCATTTAAAAAGATCTCTAATAGTGGGGGCTGGCAGGTGGCATGGTGGTTAAGGGTGCTGGACTTCCATATGATTCAAGTCCCGGACCTGTTGACTTTCTTTCTCACTTTCTCTCTCTCTCTCTCTCTCTCTCCCCTCTGGTCAAATTAAAACAAATAAATAAATAAAGTCAAATAAGATAATATATATATATTTTTTAAAAAGGATCCCTATAGTGTCCAAGCTTGTGGCTTCGTGGTTAAAGCAGCTGGATCTCACATGGCCACCCACACAGGTTTCATATTGGATCCAGCAGCTTGAGAAATCCATCCGGTGCCTGTATGTGCGTGCCCAAAATCTCAAGAAGAGAAGAGAAGGGACGGTGGTGTGGCCATTCCTCACTACCCTCCCCGCCCAGGGATGGATTTCTTGCTTTCTGTCCCTGTGTGTGTGTGTGTGTGTGTGTGTGTGTGTGTGTGTGTCTAGCAAGTGCAGACACCCTCTGGCAAAATCTTAAAACTGAAAAAAGCTCCATAGGTTAGAAAAAACCTATCAGCAAAATAAATTACAAATCACAGTATTCAACAACTTTAAAATAATCTATGGTTATATAGTTTTAAATGACAAGCATGTTATCTTGGCTACTAAATTAAGTGACTTGTTTTTGCATGACAGAATAGAAAATAATGCTACTAAAATCCAATGTGAGGCAACCAACAGTTAGCGTAATGGCTATGTCGCTGGACTCCCACGTAGTCGACCGCGGTTCGCGTCCCGGACCCGGTGGCTTAAAACTCACGCCGGGCGCGTGTGCATGCATGCCCAAGTTCCTGAGAAGAGAATGAAGGAGAAGGGATTGAGGCATGACCATCCCCCTTGGGGGGTGATTTCTCTCTTTCTGTCTCTCTGTCTCTCTCTGTCTGTCTGGCAAGCGCACGTGCCCTATAGCAAAAACCTTTAAAAAAAAAAAATCCAATGTGGTGAGCCAGCAAATGGTGCGGTGGTTATGTCACTAGATTCCTGAAGAGCTGACCATAGTTCAGGTCTCAGACCCAATAGTTTGAAAATCATGCCTGGCATGTGTGAGTGTGTACCCAAGATCCCAGGAGGAGAATGGAGGAGAAGGGATTGAGGCATGGCCATCAATCTTGAGGGGTGAGTTATTTCTCACTTTCCCTCTCACTGTTTCTCTTGCTCTCCAACAAGTGTATGCATACTGTAGAATAAAACCTCTAAAAGGAAAAAAAAAGAAAGGAAAAAAAGACCCAACGTGGCTTTACAAAAAGAGCACAGCCCTTAGAATTAGGTATATCTAGGTTAGAATTTCAGTTCTACCCCTTACTGCATGATGGCCTCTCAGCCTTGGCTTCCTCACCTATAATATGGGTTATACCACATATCAAACAGGGTTGCTGAAAAGAACACATGAAATTATATATATGAACTGTCTAGCATAAGGGAGTATTCAATTAATACCTATTATTTTATAAATCTCTCAAAACATTTAAAGTATCTTACAGAAATATAAATACAGAGCTGTTTCAAAGCTTAAAAATTCTTCTTGACTGTTTTTGATATAGGAACTCCTGGTATCTTCAATAGTCCCCTAGCTGTTCTTTGTGAGAAGGGAGACATGATAATCACTAAATAAATTTTTTAAAACCCAGTTCATTATAATTTTCAGTTCCACTTCACAACAGCACAACCACTGAAGAAAGAAAAAATAAAAACTATAATAAAAGTAACCATAATGAGTAGATAGCAATGTCTAGGATGTAAGAATCTAGGCATGCTTTCTGTTTTTCTTCCAATTTAATTCACTGAATCTATCAGTTTTTTTGGCCAGAACCCATTATTTACTACGTAAAATATCCAGATTTGGCAATCTTTTACTGAATTGCCACAAATGGACTGATTTTTTGGCTGAAGTGAATAGATGTTCTGAAATCATGTTGATTCCACAAGCATCAAATGCTTGTACAAAAGTATTGATTGTAGGATTATATTCATGATATATGTATCACTCAGTCCAACATATAAAAAGTGATACTAAGAAATATGATGCAGTATTTTTTGACAGGAAAGACTATGTTATCTCATTCCTTTCTATATTTTCATTCTAAATCTTCAACATCTAACACAGGGCCTGATACCTCATTCTGACAAGTCACTGTGTATTAACTATTCAACTTTGTAAGTGAAGTAAAAATAAAATACCAGGGGAATTCAGAGAGAGGGATGTTCGCTTGGAGTTTTCCACCTGGGATATGTTTATAAGATCACATATATTGCTTAGATGATTATTTTTATCTCAGTTTGGCTATGGTTCAGTTATACAATCAAACACGAACCTGGCTGTCACTGTGGAGGCATTTTGTAGCCATGACTAACATCTATAATCAATGGACTTTAAGTAGATCATGCTGTATAATACAGGCGGGCTTCATCCAATCAGTTGAAAGGCTGAAAGGTAAAATTAAGGTTTCCCTGAAGAAGAAATTCTGCTTCAAGACTCCTGTGTGTGCAGGCTCCTTGCATGTATTTCATTTATTCCTTTTTCCTGTAAAACCCTGGTTGATGCAAATGAAAACTTTTATCAGCAGAACAGTGAATATGTTCCAATATTTTGTCTAAACAACCTCTTGGCAAGTGCTTGAAAACACAGATCTAAGAATCTTTAAGTTAGATGGCCATTATACTCTTAAAAAGTAAGAATATATAAAATAATTTGCTAGCTTGAGGAAAATTGCCTGTGAAAAAAGTAAAAGGGAGAAGAGAAGGTAATAGGACTTGGACATAAGCCTCAGTGGAAATTCTAATCTTGCCATTTAGTAGTTCTAGAATCTTGAGCAAAACAGTGAAACTCTGATAAACCTTAGTTTCTTCAGCTTAAATTAGAATGATAATAATGATATCAACATCAGAGGTCTGTTAGAAGGATTACACTTGACAATTTCTATTTTCAGAAATAAGGTTGGCTCTGCAGCAATTGGCACAATGGTGGCACAATACTCTGCAATGCTGGAAGCCACATGGAAGACCGAGGTTAAGCTCCGGGGATGACCTATGAATGCCAGGTGCACACATCCACCCATGACCCTGACTGGCAAGTGTCAGAGTGCAGTGTGAGATCTAGTTGAGGGTGCTTATCTCTCTGTTTCTCTCTCTCTACCTCTTTATTTCTCCCTCTCATTAAAAGAAATAAACTTAAAAAATGACAGAATAAGGTTTAGCAAGTACACAGCATATACAGGAGTTCAATAAAAATGATAGCTACTCTATTAAAATAATAATTTGTTTTCACAGCTTATAATTGCCATTTAATGATAAAATAAAAAGGGTACCGCCATGTCAGCATGTATGCGTGCACACACACACACATATATTTAGTATGTGTATTCTATAACACAATTCAAAAGAAATTGTAGAGATTATTTACCCGAGTGGTTCTCAACCCTTATGATATTAGAATTATCTAGATGCATTTTTAAAAATACATTATTACAATCTTCCCCAGTTCTGCATCCTGCCATTCACCTCCCCATTCCACTAACATGCTCTTGACTCCCAGGTGATTCTAACATGCAACCAAGACTGAGGAACTTTCATCTGATACAGGCTTCATTTTCCAGATGGGCAAAGTGAGGCCTAGAAACTGATTTATTTGGTGAATTTCACTCTTTGCTTTGGAACCCTACACCTCTAGCATTCTCTTCTTGGTAATAATGAGTATGGCATTATTCTAAGCTACAGTGAGGAGCCTTATTCATATCATTGGCAGCGACTACTGGGTTGACTTGCTCTTGATTCATCCCCTTTAAAGATCAGCAGACCTTTTATGAGTTTGAATTGTCTACTTTACAGTCTGGCTCAAGCCTTGAGCGATTCCAAGAGCTCAACCCCTAAGTGGTGCCACCACTTCTTTAAGTGACAGTGCAGTGTAGAGTCAAATAAATTATCTCACTGCTTTCAGCACAGTCAGGCTGTCAGAATTACAGAATAAAAGAGCATGCTGTCCTGTCATCAGTGCTCTACTCAACCCTTTAATTACTTATAATCTGTGGATGCAGCAGGGGAAAGAACTGTCTATTGAAAGCAGATAAGCAGCACTGTCAGTGTAAGGACATCCTACAGAATACTATGTCATGTTACTGTCATTGGCACTGGCCACCAGTCTAGGCTGCCAGTGACCAAACAGCAGTGGCCTTGCCCCGTGCACTTACTACAGGCCAGCACATTGACATTCTTTTGCCACAGCAATCTGCCTAGAATAACACGCCCAAGTATTAAAATGTTGGTTTATTCATTTGAAATGTACCATTGATAGGTCATTTAAGTCCAGGAAGAATAGATACAACTGCTTCAGAATGGGTCCTACTGGGATGGTTGAGAAAGTAACAGAATTACTGCAGGTAGGATGGGCACCACTAATTTGATCCAGAAGATAATGTTGGGGAGATGGAGCCATTTGCTCAGCAGAAGTACAGTATCCAGAGGGAGAGAGAGTTGGCAAGAGGAACTTGGCCACAGGGAAGTCCAGGAAGAGATAAGCAGAGTCCCCAGGGAGATAGGCAGAGCACAATTTAAAAGCAAAAGTAAAAGCAAAAACAAAAACAAAAGTTAACTAAAAGTATACACACTAACAGAGAGCCCAAGGTCAGTGATGAACCTGAAATTCAAAGAAAGGGCTCCAGTCCTACGTTCGTGTTTCTAAGTGTGTTTATGGAGTGGTGGGGGTGGTGGTTTAAGAAGTGAATGAGCAAAATCTTTCTTAGAAGATAAGAATTATCCAGGTCACCACATCTGGAAATGGTCATCATAATGAAAGGCAAAGGACGTCCTGATGTGGAGCTACAGAATACTAGAGTCATATGTCCTGAGTTCAAATCTAAGCTCTAATACTTACTAGTTGTATGATTTCACTTAAGTTACATAGACTTTCTGAACCTCAGGTTCCTCAACTATGTAATGGAGAATAAAATAAAATAACTGATCATGTAGAGCTATAATGAGGGTCAAATTAGTGTGTGTGTGTGTGTGTGTGTGTATATATATAACATAATCTATATAAATAATATATAATATATATGGACATGCATGTAAAAGTGCTTAGCACACACACACAGTGCCATGCATGGTTTTCTTGTTACTTGACTTCCTCACATATCTGCCTATGCAAAAGCTAAGACAGAATCTGTGAATAGGGACAGGTAAATACAGAGCTCCTTCCTCTACCAAATCAACCTCCTCCCTCCCAGTTCTCCGGTCAAGGTCGACATTGTGAATGCCATTTGTTTGTAATTTACTTCATGATGTCTTATTTCAAGGCATATCCCTTCTTCTCATACTGCAAGCTTGAGAAGACCTCTTTGGTGGTACCTATTGATGGGGCCTGCTGTCATGCTGTAGGAATCAGAAGGGGTGTAATGCCCTTTACTATCCAGGCATTCCAGCAAACAGAATGTTTATAGTGGAGACCACCATGCACACAGTTGTCTTCCTTCTCTGGGTTTTTCTGAAGTCAACGTCAAGGAAAATTTTCACCTTAGAAATTGGCTTATAGAATATTTTCTAAAGTAACTAAGCAGTGAGGTCAAGTAGACCCCAAATACATACAAGCCATACGTGAGTTGCAATTGAGTTGCAATGAAAAAAAATCTACCTTAAACTGAATCCAGCGTAATTTTCTTGAATTCACCTGAATGTGGAAGACAATGATCATTGTCCTCTAGACTCTCTTAGACTTGTTTGAGGTAAGTCATAGAATATGAGAAGCTCAGAAATGACTGTTGGAGGTCTCTAAAAGCATTATCAAAACATAGAAAACTATTTCAGTGTCTGCTCTGTTTGTTCAATCTGTTATTGTCAGATGTCAATAGAAGGGAAACATTAAAACAATTTTTGTGTGGCCCTTGACACACTGATTTTATATATGTGTGTGTGAAAAAATCACCATTGTATTGCCATAGGAAAGAGAAAACCATGTGTTAAGTATACAAATATAATCTATATTAGAAAAGTAACTTGTTTTTGATTCATTAATTCTAATAATCTTTTATAAATACTGGCATTCGTTTTGAATTCTACCAGTAATGCATAGTACTGCTTTTATATTTTTAAGTTTATAAGAAAGAGAGAGAAAAAGAAGCATCTTTAATGGGTCACAGAGCAATCTGCTTTGTCTAGGTTCCAGTTTTTCAGGTTCAACGAGCCTAGTATACTAACCCACTGTTAGTTGTGTGGCTTCTAACATGGCAGTCCTGTACACTGCAGACTTCACCATCAAGGCTGGGCTTCATATTACTTCTAAGGGTCATTGATATCAAGAACTTAGTATTTTATTGAGCAGCCACTACACTATACTATATATTTTTTCTCAACACAAAAATCACTGCTCAGCCAGCTAGGTGGCGTGGTGGTTAAGTCAGCTGGATTCCACATCGCTCTCCATGCAGTTTCAGTCCTGAACTTGGTGGCTTGGAATACATGCCAAGCACTTGAGCTCATGTGTGCCCAGAATCCTGAGAGAATGGAGGAGAAGGGATTACAGGATGGCCATTCCCCCCAGGGGGTGATTTTTCACTCTCCTCTCTCTTTTCTTTCTCTCTGTCTAGCTCTGATGACAGCACACACCTTATAGCACACTATAAAAAAATAAAAAAGAAACACACACAACTGCCAGTAGTCTCAAAATACTGGCCTTGTTTAGTGGAAGACCACAGAGGCTATTTGTTTTTGTCTCTAAAACAAAAATTTGGCAACGTGTTATTTCTACTGTAAGAATCTGGGAAACCATTTCGTTCTAAATACTACTGATTTCACACCAAGTAGATGGAGAAGCACTAGCATCTTGTCAGTGTTACTTATCTATCATGTTCCCAAGAAGTTGCTATCAAGGGAGGGTCTCATGTTTTAAAATAACCAGAGACAAACACTCATTTCTTATTCTTGGCCATTCCACCAGCTAAGTCCTGTAAATTCTTATGCAGATGCCAAAGCAGACTGGATACTGAAACACCTACCTCCATCGATCGTGAGCATCCCAAGAGTAAGTGCTGTGTCTTGTTCATCTGTTTCATGTGGCTCAGAGTCCAGAAGTTACTTACTTAGAGGACAAGATGATGAATGTTTATTGAAACCAAGGCACTCCTTACAGGCTGAATATTGTCCCCTTTCCAAAATCCATGTATTAAGTCCTAACCCCAGTCTCTCAGCATGTGATCATATCTGAAGCCAAGACTGCAACAGAGACGATTAAGTTGAAATAAATTCACTAGTGAAAACCCTGATTCAACATGACCAGTATCCTTTTAAGAAGGGGAAATTTGGACACAAGCACAGAGAGAGGGTAGACAACGTGAAGACACAGTAAGAAGGTGGGTATCCACAATCCAAGGAAAGAGGTCTCAGAAGAAACCAGCCCAGCTGATACCTCAATTTCAGACCCGCAACCCGAAGAATTCAGAAGCAGTGTATTTCTGATATTTAAGTCAATCTGTGGTACTTTGCTGTAGCAGTCCTAGCAAACGGTACACTTCCTGTGATTAGTGGTGTTTCCTGTTCCTTCAGTTTCAATGAGGTTCCTCCAAACATTGACCTGGTCATCTAACATAAGCCTTGCTTTGCCTTCCTTCTCATGGAAACTATTTGTTGTTTGTATGGACTTAGAAATTCCACTTTAATTTTGCCCTGTGATATTTATCTACCCTTCAATTCCACTCCTAACACAGTTGTCGATTTGACTCTTTACTAACCTTTTCCCCAAATTTTCTATTCTTAGAGTACCCAGCTTTAAATCCCTAAGCACCCAGACCTATCCCTATCCTTGGAAAGGAGGAAGGTAATTGATATTTGTAGTACACACCTTGTATGGCAAAGCATTCTGCCAGGTCTCCCACACTCCCCTTTCATTTCCTGCTCCTCTGCAGTTTGTGTGAGACCCTCGTGTACTCTGGGTCTTCTTGCAACTCTCACATGTTCTGCTCTCTGCTTTTGTCATTATTACTTCACTGGAACGTGAGCTGGATTCCACATCGCTCTCCATGCAGTTTCAGTCCTGAACTTGGTGGCTTGGAATACATGCCAAGCACTTGAGCTCATGTGTGCCCAGAATCCTGAGAGAATGGAGGAGAAGGGATTACAGGATGGCCATTCCCCCCAGGGGGTGATTTTTCACTCTCCTCTCTCTTTTCTTTCTCTCTGTCTAGCTCTGATGACAGCACACACCTTATAGCACACTATAAAAAAATAAAAAAGAAACACACACAACTGCCAGTAGTCTCAAAATACTGGCCTTGTTTAGTGGAAGACCACAGAGGCTATTTGTTTTTGTCTCTAAAACAAAAATTTGGCAACGTGTTATTTCTACTGTAAGAATCTGGGAAACCATTTCGTTCTAAATACTACTGATTTCACACCAAGTAGATGGAGAAGCACTAGCATCTTGTCAGTGTTACTTATCTATCATGTTCCCAAGAAGTTGCTATCAAGGGAGGGTCTCATGTTTTAAAATAACCAGAGACAAACACTCATTTCTTATTCTTGGCCATTCCACCAGCTAAGTCCTGTAAATTCTTATGCAGATGCCAAAGCAGACTGGATACTGAAACACCTACCTCCATCGATCGTGAGCATCCCAAGAGTAAGTGCTGTGTCTTGTTCATCTGTTTCATGTGGCTCAGAGTCCAGAAGTTACTTACTTAGAGGACAAGATGATGAATGTTTATTGAAACCAAGGCACTCCTTACAGGCTGAATATTGTCCCCTTTCCAAAATCCATGTATTAAGTCCTAACCCCAGTCTCTCAGCATGTGATCATATCTGAAGCCAAGACTGCAACAGAGACGATTAAGTTGAAATAAATTCACTAGTGAAAACCCTGATTCAACATGACCAGTATCCTTTTAAGAAGGGGAAATTTGGACACAAGCACAGAGAGAGGGTAGACAACGTGAAGACACAGTAAGAAGGTGGGTATCCACAATCCAAGGAAAGAGGTCTCAGAAGAAACCAGCCCAGCTGATACCTCAATTTCAGACCCGCAACCCGAAGAATTCAGAAGCAGTGTATTTCTGATATTTAAGTCAATCTGTGGTACTTTGCTGTAGCAGTCCTAGCAAACGGTACACTTCCTGTGATTAGTGGTGTTTCCTGTTCCTTCAGTTTCAATGAGGTTCCTCCAAACATTGACCTGGTCATCTAACATAAGCCTTGCTTTGCCTTCCTTCTCATGGAAACTATTTGTTGTTTGTATGGACTTAGAAATTCCACTTTAATTTTGCCCTGTGATATTTATCTACCCTTCAATTCCACTCCTAACACAGTTGTCGATTTGACTCTTTACTAACCTTTTCCCCAAATTTTCTATTCTTAGAGTACCCAGCTTTAAATCCCTAAGCACCCAGACCTATCCCTATCCTTGGAAAGGAGGAAGGTAATTGATATTTGTAGTACACACCTTGTATGGCAAAGCATTCTGCCAGGTCTCCCACACTCCCCTTTCATTTCCTGCTCCTCTGCAGTTTGTGTGAGACCCTCGTGTACTCTGGGTCTTCTTGCAACTCTCACATGTTCTGCTCTCTGCTTTTGTCATTATTACTTCACTGGAACGTGGGCTCCTGTAGGTCAACACGGTGCTTTTATTCAGGTCTAATTATTAGACATAGAATGTCTAATAAAGCTTTGGTAAGTGAGCTGAAGGGAACTGATCCTATTCAGAGGTTTATTTGGTTAATTGAATATTCTAAATTAGAATATACAAATTAATACACTGGAAAACTGAGCTGAACTTCAACAGTATGTTTCTGCCCTTGGTTTATGTACCTGTTTACTGTCATGCATTGATCCAACATGCCAGATACTCACTTCTCTAGTCTTAGACTCCCACCTACAATCAGCTCTGATTTCAATTCTCAGGTCCTGAAGAAAGGAAGTCCCTGAGCTACTTCAGACAATCAGATATCTCATCTAACTGTATGGTTTACTTGAAGTATTATTGTACTTTTCCTAAAGTCACTGTTCTCCTTTTAGTATATTTTCTCTATTTTAAATAAATTGAATATATTCTCACTCTGAAGAATGACAACAAAAATATGGCACCAAAATTGCAATGCGTAAAGAAGCATTTATTTTCCACCATTCAGTAAAGCCATAGGAATTATTGATAAGTTGACATTGTAACCACATTTTTTGAGGAAATTGTGTTGAGTTTAAGAAAATCAGGAAAAATATTTTCCCCCTGAAAAATCAGCAGAGGTTTTTAACTGTGTAGTTGAGAAGTCAATTTATCAGCATTCAATGATTTTTAAAAAATGTTCTTATTAAACAACACACAATGCACAATGAGATGGCATAGAATCTCAAAAAGTCAATTAGATCTGGGAAGGAGTGAGGCTTTTCCATAGATTGAGAGATTCAGATTTCAGTGGGTTATGAAAACTTTTTGAAGAAAAACACAGAAATGTGGCTAAAAATGGTAAGTTCTAAAGTTATTTATCGGTGAGTAGAACAAAATATTCATTCACTTTGATGGCCCTAATACTTACTTGCAAGTAGTACTTAATTGTTAAGTGATGAGGCTGTGGGACTGTAATGCAACCTCACTCTTGTTACCAAAGTTAGGTGTTTAAATCAAGAGGTATCTGGTGTTGTAATTATTAATTATCTACTGCCCTCAGTTGGCAACTATGCTTTCTACCCTAAATGGCAAGATTCAAACTCTGGGCATTTTTTCCTGGGTTGTTTTCTTCTTTTTTTCTTCTAATTTTATTTTATTTTATAATTTTAATTGTTAAGTGATGAGGCTGTGGGACTGTAATGCAACCTCACTCTTGTTACCAAAGTTAGGTGTTTAAATCAAGAGGTATCTGGTGTTGTAATTATTAATTATCTACTGCCCTCAGTTGGCAACTATGCTTTCTACCCTAAATGGCAAGATTCAAACTCTGGGCATTTTTTCCTGGGTTGTTTTCTTCTTTTTTTCTTCTAATTTTATTTTATTTTATAATTTCTTATTTACATGAAATTATTGTACATTTTTGTGGCATAAAATATAAAGCATGCATGCAGTGTATGAAAATCAAATCAAGGATATTGCCATATACGTCATTTTCAACAAGAATTCTCTCATTCTTGGGTCTGTTAAACCCATTTTTTCTGAGTCCCTCCCACCCACATGATTACTGCTCCATGAAACCTAAGGTGGATCTTCTCAGAAGAATCTCGCTAATAGTATTACTTATCAGAAAAGACTGCAGAATTCAAACATTTGTTTTTGAAGTGTTAATTCCTGAATAAGTCTTCATACACAAACTTCAAGTGTTCAAAAATGTGAAGTCCATAAAACCAGAAGATAGATAAAGAAAAATATTTACATTAAACTTTTAAATAAACTTACAAATTATAATCATTAAACCACTTTTTGATTCTTTCCTTTCTCATATGTGCTATGATTGAAGCCGGAAAATGAAATATTGATTGAAGGAGAAACTGCATAACTGTTCTAGAGAACTGGAAAGATTTTCCAAAGAGTGACTACAAAGCCCTCTTTTCTGAGCTCACAGCAGCCACAGGAAATAATAGGAAAGCCTGATTACACTTAAATCTACGATTTTAAGAAACAAAAATCCCAGAGGAAGCTTTCTCTCGCCAGAGAGAGTGAGGGAGAAGGAGAAAGCATCTCCCATGGAGGATGGTTATGCTTCAATCCCTCAGTCCCTTCTCCGATTTCTCCATCCTCTCAGGATTTTAGGCACTCACGTACATGACCTTGAAGTGTTTCTCAAGCCACCATGCCTGGGACCCCAACAGCTGGTCACCCATGTGGGATCCAGCCACCTCAACCATCACACCATGGGCTGGCCAAAATCCATGACTCTAAAATCCTGTTTACACTTGCATTCATTTCTCTGAGCCAGCTTAACACTTTCTGGTACTTTTCAAGAACTTTCCTTTGATCTTCTCTGCTTAGCTTCTCTCAGAGAATTATTTTCAACTGTTTCCACGACATCAAAGATGTGGGATTCTGTAGTGTTTTTCACTGCTACCCTCTCTCTATTGACTGCTTATCTTAATCTATATTTTTCTGCTTCTTGCACATTTAGTCGATATTATCTTTACTGAGATGGCCTCTATCATTAGTTCTGGTGAATTTGTTCTTTCTGACAGTAATTTTGTCTGTAGCAGTTATATTGAGAATGCCATTGTGCAACATCAAAGGTTACCTGGGTCGTGGGAATGCTGCAGTAAGCAAGGAAATTCCAGAAAGTTGGAACTTGCCTAGAAGTTTCTTATTAATACTTTTGGTTAGAGCACTTTCTCCCACACACATATCACTAAGATAGTAGCTTGTTTGTCAAAGTCACTGGTGAACATCTGTGTTTGTTTTGTAGGAATGGTGCGAATTTTCTTGACTAGGCGTGTGAAAATCCATCCTGCTCTTTTAGTGCACAGAGAGAGAGTGGAGTAACATGAAGGGGCAGGAGGTCTTGCACACTCTGATTTCTGAAGTGTCACCCATGAGAATACCTGCTTGCAAGCCTGTGCCATATACACATATGCAAGGACTTCATTAGGGGCTATGGTCTCACTGAACTACTTACCATTCAAGAAGTCTTTCAGTAATTTCTGGATCTTTGGGATATGAGTGGAACAACCCAGCAGCACAATTTTATGAATCTGACTCTTGTCAAGTTTGCTCTTTCAGAAATTTTTCTACTAGCTTCAGGGTACTACAAAGGACATAAGCATTGAGTTGCTAAAAGCGGTATGGAAAATAGAAGATAGGAAATCCACACCATTATAGAATGCATTGATTTCAATGCTGGCATGGACAGAGAAACTTGAGATAAGTTTTATCTTATAAAAAGCCAGAA
>NW_006206624.1:265748-272033 GCF_000334495.1 Tupaia belangeri chinensis
TTTTTCTTTCTTCTTTTTTTTTTTTTTTAAAGATTTTTGCTATAGGGCACGTGCACTCGCCAGACAGACAGAGAGAGACAGAAAGCGACAAATCAGTACCCAGGGGGAATGGCCATGCCACAATCCCTTCTCCTCCATTCTCCTCTCGGGATCTTGAGCACGCACGCACAGCATGCGTGAGTTTAAGCCATTGGGTACAGGACTTGAACCGTGGTCGACTACATGGGAGTCCAGCAACATAGCCATTCCACTAACTGCTGGTCCCGTGTTTTTCTTTTATTAAAGCTTCTGGTTAAGTCCAGGCCATAGACCATGGCTGCTACAGTGCACTAACTGATGATTCTCAGAATGTTAAGACCAGTGATGCTTCCTGCAATCTTGGTAGCCTGAAGCTGTAAGTTATTTAGGTAGGCTAGAACAGTAATTCCTCAATTTTTTAATACCTATTAGCCTTCAAATAGGCTTTTGAAAACTCATTCATGTTGATTAGAAGAGATCTCTAGGGGGGAAATTATATTATTTCCATTGTAGTTTAAACTTACTCTAGGCTTTCTCTCTTCACAAATCTCTCAAAGTCCAGTGGTCATGTTGGACTGAACTGTGGAATCAATAAGCTTATGACCAATCAGACTGTTGACATCAAATATGGTGTTAATGAGGTTCATTACTTTTTGGTTCTTTGCAACTTCACCAATGAGACATTCCTACTTTGTGAAAGCTACAAAATTTGAAGTGATAATTTGTCTTGGTCATTGGCAATCACCTTTACTGTATCATGCTGGAATATCTCTACACACAAATAAGTGGTACCTACGTTAATGTCATTCAGTATACATCTCCACAGAAAGAAAGAAAAGGAAAAAATAGAGGCAGAAAATAAAGAGCAGTTAGTGTTAATAATTAGCTCTTGTAGTAAATCTCTACATGCAACTTTTGTCTTCTGTTTTCTCCACCACATTTCTTTACTGTGTTTCGGTTTTTGTGTGAGTCAAATTCAAATATAAATGGATATAGCTTTACTACTAATCTAGATGGTAATGTGTTCCATTTGTTTTCTATTGTTTTCAGACTTCCTTGGCACTTGGTAATCAATGTCTGACTATAAGGTAACTACAATATAGATAAGACACCTTGCTCCCATCGTTTATAGTGAGCACCCACTGGCTTCCTTTCCTTTGTAACACACTGGTCAGCAGGTAAGTGTAGCCATTGTTTTTGAGGGCCTGATACCAAAGTCACTTTGGATTCAGAATTATGCAAAAGTAATGGTCCCTTTATGTTTTGACAGTGTCCAAAAAGACCAGCTTTCTGTGGTTCCAAACACTTCCTGTGTGTCAGTCGCGACATAGTCCGTGGTACATTCTATTGCATTTTGAAGGATGTTGAGAGATTTCAGTTTCTCTTAAGACGCTGGGGTCGCTGCTTCCTGCCACAGGGGCAGACAGGTCCTCCATGCCAAGTGGTGTCACTCAGCACTGCGACCTGGCAAGCGCGGATCAGTGCTCAAACCCGGAACCCGCGGGGCTCAGGCAGACACTAGCCCCCACCGCTCCTGCCCTGCCTGCCTAGCCCACTAGCCTGGACACCTTACTTTTAAACAAATCTTAGAATCATTCCATTTACTACACCAGATGCTCTCACAGAAACGTTTTCATGACATAGCATTTGTTGAATCTTTGTTGCAGATTACTGAGCAGAGTGCCTAAGAAAAAATAAGTTGATCAGCTATATCTAGGTTGAAGACTGATAGAGAGTAGAGGGGAAAAGTGGTTCCATTGTTCTGTGTGTTAGTGCACCTACAGTTGCATAGGCAAAATATATAAGAGTCTGTAGTCATAGCCAACCTAGGAAAGGTGATTCTAAGCGGGGTTATTACATTGTCATTTAAAATTAAAATTTAATAAGTTGTATTCAACACTAGTTGAAAACATTCATAAATTTAATGAATCATCTAATTAAATATTGTATATGCAACAGTACGAAGCACACTGTGAGAAAATCTTTAGAGTTATTTTCGTGTTTAAATGCAATTAGTATGTAATGTTTTAAAAACAAGACCCACTTAAATGTTACGATTTTTTTTCCTAAGGCAGAAAGTGTTTGTTTCATAAACCATCCTTTGTTTTCAGGAATTACATGCTTATTTTTGCTTTCAGTGCTAAGTAGTCAGCTAAACTACATTTACACCCACCACTGTGTTGTCAGTCTAGACTTAGTCACGCCCAATCTCACGCAGAATGCTTACACAGCTACATTGACAAGTACTTTGTTGTGCTATAATGCCAAAATGATTCCATGTTAGCAGACACTATCACAGTGGGGAAAAAATGTATCTTTTTAATCAGGAAGTGATGTCTGGGTTCATTTATAATTTGTCCATAATGCGCTTTCTGATACTGTGTGGCAAACTTACCCTTTAGTCTCTTCAGACAGCTATTAATGAGATGTTGCCTAAGTTAATATGACAACTTGCTTTAAGCCCAATATCTAATGTGAAGTGGAAAGCTGTGTTTGAAATATGACAAGTAATTTGCTATATGAGTTCATGGAGTACAAGTTCGGAAGTATTTAAACCCAAGCAACCAAGTTTGAAATACTACTTCCCACCCCTCCTCTTACAGAACCTTCCCATTACATTAAAAGTTCAGCAATCCAGAGAACATTAAACACACCTTTCCAAGCAGCACATGAACTGTGGCACATATCATCTCTTACAATAGCCCAAACTGCCCGAGAGCAGTACAACAGAAGAGTTTCCAATTTCCAAAGGGTGTAAAGGGCAAGCTGAAGTCTTTATCAGTATAGTAATGCTTTATTTCTTCGGCTGGGTGATGTGTACACAAGTAATCACTAAGTTATTCCTTTCATCAGTTTGACATTTCCTAATGAAGTGATCAGTCTCTTTCAGTGTCATAGCTATAATAGTTTCTTTTCAAAATAGTAATTATACAGCCAGCTGCAGTGGCACAGCAGTAACACAACTCTCCACAGTGCTGAGGATATATGGGAAGGGCCCAGGTTTACATCCTGAAGTCTCTCTGTGAATGATGTGTATGTATGCACCTGTGCCCATGATCCTGGCTGGCTGAGACTGGGGGTGGGATCATGGTGTGAAGATCCTATTGGGAGCCCCTGTCTGTCTATACATGCATAGTGTCCTTGCGCTTGCCCTCTCTCTCTCTCTCTGTCTCCCTCTCTCTCCCTCTCTCCCTCTCTCTCCCTCTCTCCCTCTGTCTCCCTCTCTCTTTTTCTGTCCTTCTCTCATAGAATAACTAAATATTAAAATAATACTAGTTGTTGCCATAAATATTGTGTTCAATTATCAAAGAAATCTAGGCAACAAAAACAGATTCAGGGAACCAGCAGTTAGCGTAATGGCTATGTCGCTGGCCTCCCACGTAGTCGACCGCAGTTCAAGTCCCGGACCCGGTGGCTTAAAACTCACGCCTGGCGCGTGTGCGTGCGTGGCCAAGATCCCAAGAGAAGAATGGAGGAGAAGGGATTGCGGCGTGACCATCCGCTCTGGGGGGTGATTTCTCGCTTTCTGTCTCTATGTCTCTCTCTGTCTGGCTGGCGAGCGCACGCGCCCTACAGTGAAAATCTCTCCAAAAAAAAAAATAAAAAATAAAAAAAAAAATAAAACAGATTCACATGCTTTAATCCAGGATCTGTAAGGACCCCCTAAGTTCTCAAAAAGGGAATGTTTTAAGGGAGTCTTCAGGAATTTGCTAATAAACAATAAGGTTGGATCACCTCTCTCCTTGCATTAGCCTGGAGCTACAACTCTAGTTTATTCATTTCCTGACATTACTTATTACATACTCACTGGTCAGAGTAAACTTCACTTGTCTTCCAGTTCACATCTTTCTCAGTTCTTTCTGCAATGACCCAGCTTCTGTGTTATCCCTAATGTAAAACTGATGATTTAGCTTCAGAGTAAAAATTAGGTTAAAGATGATAAATAGCTTTAAAAGATAGAATAATGGCCTGAAATATAGTATAGGAAATTATTGCGTCCATTCTGAGGCTGAAGAAGAAAATCAGTCAACTTTTCTTTCCCCTTTCCAGACCAAAATGTGGCTTTGGAAAAGTTAAGGAATGAAAAAGAGAGAGATAACTCATCCAGCTCTATGTAGCCAGAAATAGGAAAGGAACCATAGGAAAAAATCCAATTTATATGAACTGTCAATAAAGAATGTCAAGAAGTTCCAAGAAACCTGCAGGTGTTGCTGTTAGTCAAATATATGTCAACTTTTAATATCTAATAATATGTCATGAATTAAAATGTATTTATGCATATAGATGGTGCATTTGATTACAGCTCCAAAGCACGATAATACCCTATTGCTTCACATTAATGCCTATTCAGAAATGAGAATGCTGAAGCATTATTTGCCAGCAGATGCACCGTGGTTAGGATATGGGCATATCTAAAGTAGTTAAGTTGCACATGCACATCTACTTGACTTTCAGAGATTTTTGTGGGTCTAGAGGACTAAGGCACAAGTGCCAATTAACCAAGAAGAAATGTGATAAAATATTTTAAAGTACTTTATAAATGTCATTGCTCTAAAATGCAGCGTAATTATTGATTTTAATTTAGAGTGTAGAAAATCAATTTCTGACACATAGTGAGGATACACTTATATACATATATATGCACGCATGCCCATACACACATATATGAGTACATATTTATACAATTATTCTTTGACACAAAATAATCTGTTCATATTTTTAAAAGAGTGCTCTTTTAAAAATCTGTGTGCCCTGAAAATGCAGTAGAACCTGTAAGGGTGGAGGAGGCCATGAGATAAATGGTGGGCACAAAAAAGGCAATGTTGACTTCTTTAGCTGGATGATACGTACACAGAGAATCACTGTATTAGTCCTTTTACCAATTTGGTATCTCTTTACTAATAGATTATTTATTTTAAAGTTAAATAATTTTCTGCTCTAAATGTGCACGAGTATTTGTGAGAGAAGAAAACATAAAAGGGAAAATGTCTAATTGCTGTTTAGATACAGAAAATACACTCGCACTTCACTTTTAAACACACACACACACAAACACACACACACACATGCAACATGGTCTAAAAGGATCACAAAACATGAAATTCTGTGGCTCTGTCACATCTGAGATGCTTGATCTCACACAAATTTCTTACCTTGGCTGAGGTTCAGTTATTTGCCTGAAGATGGGATTTTTAATACATAGACAGGACCACTGTGAAAATAATTAATGGAATACAGACAAAATCATTCTATAGCATGAAAAATGTGATACCATAGTAAAGTGTTATGTCTTAGTAATAAGTACAATATGTATTTAGATGAGGAAAAAAGTGTTCTTTGACTATCTAGTCATTATTATCAACATTGATTTACGCCTCCCTCCCTCTCCCCGAGAATCTGTACTCCTAAGCCTGGGGTAGGACCTAGTATTTTGTATTTTATCAACACCACAGATGATTTCAATACTACTCACATTTGAAAACTATTTAAAAATACAGGTATATCACAATGTCACTGTTCTGTTTAAACCCCTCCAACTGGCTTACCCTTTCACTCTTTTTTTTTTTTTTTTGGAGAGATTATCGCTATAGGGCGCATGCGCTTGCCAGACAGACAGAGAGAGACATAGAGACAGAAAGCGAGAAATCACCCCCAGGGGGGATGGTCACGCCGCAATCCCTTCTCCTCCATTCTCCTCTCAGGATCTTGGGCATGCACGCACACGCGCCTGGCGTGAGTTTTAAGTCACCAGGTCCGGGACGTGAACCACGGTCGACTATGTGGGAGTCCAGCGACATAGCCATTACGCTAACTGCTGGTTCCCACTCCTCCACTCTCTTCAAGTCCCAGCTCAAAGGTCAGTTTTCAGGCCTTCCTTGATTATCTCTTCTTACTAGAACCTTCTTACCTGCCTTTATTTTCATTCATATAATTTAACATAACCTGTCATATACTTATCTGACATATACCTTCACTTCAGCCTAGGTTCTATGACAGAAGAAGCATGTCCTGTTTGATATCTAAATTGCCTAGAGCAATGCTTAGCACCTAGCAGGCTATTAATAAATATTTGTACAGGTGAGTTTAAAACTCAAAGCTTTACTCTTTCAGCTCAGTTTTCTGATCTTTGGATGTTTTCTCCTACGTTCTTTTTTCTCTTTCCTTCCTTCTTACAATTTCTCCTTTGTTCTCTTTTCCTATCCTGAGCTCTTCTTCTACCCTACATACACCCTCCTTCCTTTTGCAGATGTCTCGCCTTTCTATACT
>NW_006206624.1:272055-292431 GCF_000334495.1 Tupaia belangeri chinensis
GTCTACACCTTTTCACCATCATGAACTCTTTCTTTCCTACTGTATTCTCTCACTAGCCTGTACTCTCTCTGCTTCCCTCTTATAATCTCCCTCCTTGTGTTCTGTCTCTATTCTGAAATACCCCTTTCTCCCTCATACTTTCCATCCCATGGCTCTCAACCTAAGTATTTTTGCCTTCCATCCCTGCCTGGAGACATTTCCAACTGTCACACTAGGAAGAGTAGTGTTACATCAATGCTAGAGATGTTGCTAAAGATCTTACAATGCATTAGTACAGTACTTCATAGCAAATAGCAATCTGGAACAAAATATAAACAATACTGAACTTAAACACCCTGTTGAAAGATCTCCATCCCATACTAAACTTCTCTGATTGCATACATTTCTAATAATCTGCAATAGAATATAGATCCATGTGAGACTCTAATATAGTGATAATCTGTATACATATCACTTAACTAAAGAAGTAAACATTACTTTCTTTGCTTCTTGATGAATGCATCAACAAATAAGAGCATATTGAACTAAGGTAGCTTTATTTAGTACTAGTATTATAAAACATAAATCAAATGCGAAATATTCTCAGTTTCAACACAGAGGACAAATCTCAGTCATGTTTCATAATATTCAGCTATTAAAAGGTTTCCAGGTGTCAGCAGGTGGTGTGGTGATTAGAGTGCTGGACTCCCACATGGCTGACTGTGGTTCAATTCCTGGACCTGGCAGTTTGCTTTCTCAATCTCCCTCTCTCTTTCTGAATCTCTCTCTGATAAAAATGAATAATAATAATAATAACAAAATAAATAATTTAAAAAAGGTTTCCATTGAATTTTAATGAACATTGTAGAACTCTCATAGTAGAAAAACTGGAAGGAAATATTACCATGGTTAACTTTGAATTACAGTATCACATTTTTCTGATTTTGCTTGTTTCATACTTTTTTATCTTCCAAAGTTTCTTCCATGACAATGAATTACTCTAAAAATTAGAAAAAATTAAAATAATTTGAAATAAAAATGCTACAAAGAACAAAAGCCTTTAAAAGCAGAAATCACATTATCTGATAAATGTGAAAAGAATCTTAAAAATTGTCATGTAAACTCTATGAAATAAGAAGGAAATACTTTTGAGATGACAACTTTGGTTTTATACTGAACCAACCAGTTTTGTAAACTTAATATTATATTAAAAAATTAATATTTAAATTCCAATAGTTGTGACAATTTGAACATTTTGCTCTCACAAGGTTCCAAAGTTAGCATAATTTGCAAGCAGTAGCAAAAAGAGCATCTTTAAACATGCCTTCTTAAAACTTAATGAGAAGCATTTATTGCTAATTTATCAACTTTGACTTTTATCCTGAACCAGTCGGAGTTATCAAAATCCCAAAGTTTAATATTATATCCCAGAATTTAATTGGAAAGATTGGACCACAACAGAAAATAGATTAAGAACATGAGACTGAACTGGTGAAATAGAATCTTATCACTTCTGACTAAAACATTACTGATTTTCTTCTAGGCTTTGTTTTCTGGTTTAAGGATTTTTGTCTTGTCTTGAGCTGCCAATAGGTCCATGTACTTACTCTCTGAACAGAATCCTAACCTGTTTCTTGGCTTTAAGTTTTAAACAAAGCTTTCTTAGCATCCCTTTGATTTTGACTTATTAAAGTTAAAACTGCTTTTCTTGAAATTAAAAATATATTTAAAATACCTATTTAAAGACCACAAAAACGATACACAGTGATTGAATATAAAAATAAAATAAAATTAGAAAAAAAATCCCAAAGTTAGAGAAGTGTTAAAGTAGACCAGTATCAATTTGTATAGGTTATGCATACTTAGGAATTGCTAAACTTTAGACAAATTGTGAGAAATTTGAGCTCATGGACTTTGTATTGCTCCAGCGTTAGCACAATCTACAATTTCATTACCAAATATTCACACAAGTAGACATGACTCACTGAAGACATACATTAGGGAAATATTTAATTGCAGATGAAAAATAAACAAACAAACTTTCAGGTCAACAAGCAAATGTCTTCTACTAAATGCATTATAAAGTAGTGATCTCTCTTATCTATTGCCTCTCTATATTCTATTTTTATATCTTTAAGACCCTCAGCAAGATTTCAACATTTATGAGGAAGCTGAGGTTTTAAAGATAGTAAGAAATCCTCATCATTTTATATAAAATAAATGTCAAGTCCGATAAGAACTGATCTTGTTGGTTTACATCGTTTATCGTAATCAATTTAATATCACTTCTAGCAGTGTAGCACAGTACTGCATAAACAATATGATAATTGGAATTCCTCTGCTCCTTGAATTAGTAAGCAAGTTACATTGCATATCAATCATGCATAATGAGTCTGAAGCATGGCTTGATTACATTTCATTTGCATAAGAATTTTC
This sequence comes from Tupaia belangeri chinensis, assembly GCF_000334495.1. NCBI lineage: Eukaryota > Metazoa > Chordata > Mammalia > Scandentia > Tupaiidae > Tupaia > Tupaia belangeri. Next base: position 274,471 of record NW_006206624.1, read on the forward strand.
TATAATTTTTTCAAACTGATCATTTTTAATTCAGAATAGATTTAAATGCCACACAACTACTGCTCTCCTCCCGAAATGCTAAGCAATCTTCTTACATAATACAAAAATGCTAATCATTTTTTTTTAATGCAGAACCTGGCTTGTTAATGAGTTTTCACCTTTCTACATGCTGTCAAATCTCATTACTCTGTCACCTTTCTAGGGTTCACAATTGGAGTACACATTTATGTGGCTCAATTCTAATTGCCACAGTATTTCGTCGTATTTCCAAGGGAAAATGTCTTTTAAATAATTCTTGGAGTGTCCAATTTGAAGGATAATTTGCACTCTCTGCATTCTGATGTTTGTAAAACCCCTACTATTATTTTACAAAAATATTGATTCAGACATACTTTCTGGTGAGCTAAAAGTCTGAAGTTTAAAAGAGAAAGAAAGAGGAATCAACAGAAAAATAAATATCTAGGAGTTAAATTACAAGAGCTAAAATGTAGTAATAAAAATAGGTTATTGAATATAACCATTCAGGAACATATACTCTAATTAGAAATTATTACAATAAAATAACTATTCATAAGATACTTCAGAGGAAATTCAATTTATTGAATTTTATATATATTCATTCATTATATACATATATATATACACACACATATATTTGTAATATATATATATGTGTATATATATACACATATATATATATTACAAATATATGTGTGTGTATATATATATGTATATAATGAATGAATATATATAAAGAACCAACCCAGTGCTAGAAGTAGCAGTTTCTGATAGATCTCATTATTACATATTTGATATTCTATTATTTGCAAGGAAAGTATATCTATTGTCTATCAATATAACTTGTATTTCTCTAGAGGAAATGAGAAGTTCTCATGAGAGAAAATCTGCATGGTAAAAGGATTTAGTGAATCATTCAGAGACATTTTTTCATCTGTAAATTCCTGTTTTATTAGAGGCTACCATGAATACATATTTGTTTACCAAAAAAAAAAAATCCTCTTTGGCTCACTTGCTCATGTGCACATATAATTCTTAAAAACTATGGATTCACTTTTGTTCATTATCACATAAAGCTTTTAGAAACAGAATATGAAATCTTTAAAAAGTGGTTTAGATGAATTTGATTTGAGAGTGTGCATCCCTATAATCTGTTATCCCAGCAGCCCGACTCTGTCTTACAGGGGAAGAGAGGCTGACATGAAATTCTAGTAAGCTATTTCACATATCAAATGTCATAAGATTATTGACATTTTCTAGAAAAGAAGACTTATATTTAGCTCAAGATCAAAAATCATCTGTTTAAATTAGGGCAGAAATATTCCCCCTCCCTATAAAGCAGTTTGTTACTTATCGTTACAGTAGAATTTAAATTAATAACCATTGAGAGGAGCATCCTCAACACAGCCTCAACACTGTTATCAACCTCAGATCCAGCCAATCTGGATCAGGGGCACAAGCAGGGCCCACGCAGCCAGGTCTCCTGATGAATTAGGAATCTTGTTTCCATGTTCCTCACATAGCCATGTGGTTTAATGCTGACAACAGTCCATCCAGCCATGAGAAATTATGTTTGTGGCAGGGTTAGAGGAGAATTAGTTTTCTGCAGTTGGCATTATTATAAACAGTAAATCTATTGAAACTTGTAAGACAAACAAAAAATATTTGTTTTTTTAAAGCAGTGGCAAAGACTTGGCCAAACAGTTAAAAAGAACTTGGCCAAACAGTAAAAAAGTGCAGAATACAAGCTGACAGATGACAATTTTCGAGTTTGGGAAGCCAATTCATACTGAAGGGACAGGTCCCTGCCTGGCAACTATATCTGTGGCAACCCTATGGTGATCACAACAGTGGTGCCCACTTCATTGATACAAGTGATGGGGAAAGATGGGTGTTTACAAAGTAGAGAGCCCCTTTATCATAGGTTAGCTAAAAATCAGCAGACAACAATCCAACCCCTGGGTAAAGGCAAAAATAATGATACATGGACCCTGAGCTTAAATTGTGAAACTCAAGGCATTAGCCAAATTACAACAAACAAATCCAAACCTCAGGCTCAAGAAGTTATGCACTCATCAAATCCCGTGAAGCTAAAACCCGGAGACCCCAAGGCCACGGCAAATTGCAGTTGGCCCTACTGACTCTCCCACTCTGACAGGATGTCCTGGAGCTTCTGCAACACCCACAGCCTTTCTACCTGGCTTCATGTGGGAAGGCGGGAGGGGGAAAGGGGAAGGGGGAAGGGGCGGTTAGTGCTGGCTCCACATTGGCTTCCACCTTACCCCTCACTGCCCCATCAGGGTAGGTGCATTACCAGCCCTCAAGAAACGCTGGAGTTCTGCCAATTCTGGTTGCCCATTCTTGTGCCAGCTCCCAAAGAGAACTCAAGGAGAGCTCTTACTCTCCGATGTGCCTTAGATGGCATATTGGCAAACTCCAAAAATATATACTCATTTGTCTATTTTCTCACTTCTTCGTGTTTCTCATTTTTCTATTACTTACCCATTCTAGTTTCTCATTCTTGTTCTCATTATTTTCCTTTTTTTTTTGGGGGGGGGGAGGGGAAATACCATATTTTATTTTATTTTATATTTTGTTTTATATTGTTTCATTTTATTTAGCATCCTTAAAACCCAGAAATAACAGTAGAAAACTGGAATGATTGAATAAAAAAAGCATAAAACCAAGTCCTAGAACACATATTCAAATGACAAGAACTACAATAAATGAGAATTAAAAAAAAAGCAAACAGAAACATTTTTTCTCTAAAAAAAAATAAATAAATCCAAGAAACAAGTGGAAAAAATGCTTCTGAAGTGTCCAAATTTTAGAGATACTTAAGAGACCATATGGTGTACAGTCAGTTCATATATTTGGCCATGAGGAAGACAAAATATTCAATGCAGAGTTTTGGTGAGATCAATGTACGAGGTTACACTACAGCAATCCAAGTAGGACCGACTCCACAAGACTTCATCTTTGTATTTCATCCTAATGAATCAAACAAGGTATATCTGTGAAGATTAGCTTATCCAGCCATTTCGAAACAAATCACAAAAAAATTGAACTTACTTAAGGTGAGACTGTATTTGAAAAGGCCATTGCAATAGGGAGAACACTGACAGCAGGATGAACAAGTGTCTCAAAGCCAAAAGGAGAAGGGTGTTTCTTGTATTATAAAGAGGAGTAGGCAGGGCTAGCAGAAGCATTATGAGGGAGGGAGGCAGAGCCAGCAGAAACATTATGAGGGAGGGAGGCAGGGCTGGTGTCAGCAGTCTGGCAAAATCAGAGTGTTTCAATAGGAAAAATATTTGTTTGTTGTCAAATTTTTCTAAATTCTTCAAATGAGCTGTCAAGAGAGGATGTAATAACCCGCTGGAGTTTGCTTAAGCTACAGGTAAGCCAAAGAAACCTGAGTAAATGTTAGATTAAGCCAAGTCAGAGGTTACGTAAAGGGTAATTGGCCATCATGAACATGTGGTCACCAGTCATTTAAATGAATGATGTATGAGCCTACTCTACCTGGAAGCATCTGATGGTAAATCTGTTCTGAACAGAGCACTTGGGTTGGCCATTATACTTTCAATATTTATTTCTATTCATTCAAAAAATATTTTTGAACTTTATTTTTTTGTTCATATCCACCTATAATAATTGAGATTAAGTGACCAAATAAAATATACAAATGGAAACAGTATAAGGGATTAAGAGACACAAACTCCTTATGTTGCAAATGACAAAATGGTCTAAAACAGTGAAATGACTCCCAACCACACAATTAATTAGTAGCAAAACCAAGACACCCATTTGATTATACCTCTAAAAACTTGCACCTTGTTTCCTGACAATAGACATCCTTTTACTTAAGTAAAGTATTAGAACATGGCTGTATAGTTCTATTTGATAACTTTCCTTATATATTTTATTTCAATTCTTTGTGAAAATGTAGTCAATATTTCTACCTTGGAACATATATACCCAATGGAAAGATAATGACTTTTCAATAATACAGGAAATCATGCCAGAGAAATGGTTATAAGTCTAGAAATATAGCAGGAGAATATTAAATCATGCAAAAGTCAGAATTCTGTTTTTGGTTTTTAAGTAGTCCTAATATAATACAATTAAAGAATAATTTGTTGTTAACCGTCATTTTAACAAGATAGTTTTGCATAATGAATACTGCTCAATATAATTTAAGATGAGTCTGATGAGAAGAATTTGTTTTGATATTAGTATTTATTAGAGGATACTGCAGAATTCACATTTTCCATATCTGTAAACTGAAGTGAATAGAAAGCAGTAATGGGCAAAATAAAGTGATGAATTAGATAGAAAAAAAAATTAAATCTAAAAGGAGATATTAACTGGGATCAAACATATTGTTTACTATGCCCATTTCAGTGAAAAACAAGAATTCAATGAATTGTAACACATCCGTTTTATAACATGAATTATGAAACAAGGTATGGTTAAAGTAATATGTCATTGAAATCTGCCAGTAGTATGGCCACTTGCCCGTTTATCTTCTATTGTTTTATATTTTCATATATTAGTAACTATTTATTTCTAGAGCTTCTAATGATATTATACTACATTATACATACTGTGAGCTAGATGTGGAGACTGAATGAGTATAAAACAGCTATTCTAAATGTATGAATGTGGCAAAAAGCAACCTCATCTTCTCCTTAAAGCAAAGAGCAATTGCCTAGAGATAAGATAATAACATTTTTCTAACTACAGACAATAAATAATAGAAGTCACAATGAAATAATAAAATGTACCATTTTAAACATCAAATGTATTATCTCTAATGTGTGCCACAGACTGTGAGTTTAAAACTATACTTTTCATAACTACATTTAAAAAATAAGGAGTTGTGTTTCAAAATGACAAAATAGATGGCAAATTGTATTTTCATTCCAGTGTCCCTGCCCATCTCTACTACTGTAATTTAACAAGCTTTAAACAGAAAATTATACACTTTCCCTTTGATTCAAAAACATTTTAAAGTTTATTTATTTATTTACTTATGGAGAGGTAGAGAGAAGAGAGACAGGGTTTCCGGACAGGGCCTTGCCTTGCCACAATCCCCACTCCCTCAACCTCCAATAAGCCAGAAAGGAGTAGGGATTGTGTGCATACTGCAGGTGCACCAAAAACTTTCAAGTTAATCCAAGAACCAAATCCAGGGCCTTCCCATTGGGCTCTATTATCTCACAGCTTGCCTTACTAGTTATGCCATCATCGCTGGGCCTGATACAAGAACTTTTGGCAAACAGATATGTACATACATTTATGTACTCATACATACACTTATTTGTATACATACGTCGCTTTTACTAAACAGGGAGAAAAGCAATCAGCTTTACATATTCAAATAAGTTTAATATTTTAAAATTATTTAACTTTCTAAATAACTCAAAATAAGGGCAAAAACATTTATAGATAGGTAGATGGATAGATAGCACTTGTGTATTTTAGAAAATGAATAAGTGAACACCAGATAGCAGGAACATAAAAATCTTGTTAGAGCCAGAAGTTGAGTCCTGATTTATAAATAACTGCAGACAAATAACTTAATCTCCTTGAGCCTCATTTTATTCAATTGGAAAATGGAACTGACATTTGCCATTATAAAAATCCAATAAGATAACCAATATAAAAAAATACATCAAAAACTGTAAAAGATACAGGTTGTAGACTTTATGAAAAAAAAATCAATTAACTTCTCTAGCCACCCTCTCCTCATGGCCATCAGTGTACTGATTGGATGCTACGGTCCGCCAGGAAGATGTGATTTAAAGTGCAACTGCAACTCTATCATTTATTTTCATAGTTTTGAATGCTCTCAGTTTCCTCATCCCTTATTACAGCCCTATAGCATGATGTAGACTAAAATACCTAGTTTTTAATTCATTCCCGTTAGTTGGAATCCTAGCTAGTCTCTCACAGTCATGTGACTATGACCATAGTCATCTCATTTTATCTTTCTGAGCTTTAAGTTGCTTATTAATATGATGATAAAAGTGGCCCTTACTTTTCACAGTTGTTTGAGGATTGCATGAGATCATGTTTTTAATTTCTAGCAAGAGGTATCTGGTGTTGTAATTATTAATTATCTACTGCCCTCAGTTGGCAACTATGCTTTCTACCCTAAATGACAAGATTCTAACTCTGGGCATTTTTTATCCTGAGTTGTTTTCTTGTCTTTTTCTTCTAATTTTATTTTATTTTATAATTTCTTATTTACATGAAATTATTGTATGTTTTTGTGGTATAAAATAGAAAGCATGCATGCAGTGTGTGAAAATCAAGGATATTGCCATATACATCATTTTCAACCACAAATCTTTCATTCTTGGGTTTGTTAAACACATTTTTCCTGAGTTCTTCCCACCCACATGATTACTGCTCCATAAGAACTAAGGTGGATCTTCTCAGAATAATCTCTTTAATAGTATTACTTATCAGAAAAGACTGCAGAATTCAAACATTTGTTTTTGAAGTGTTAATTCCTGAATAAGTCTTCATACACAAACTTCAAGTGTTCAAAAATGTGAAGTCCATAAAACCAGAAGATAGATAAAGAAAAATATTTACAAAACAGATGTCACACCAGTGGATTTATATATAAATAAAAGACTATGTTTCAAGGTAAAGTTTCCACAAAACCCCTAAATGAAATAGATATTTGAATAATAATCTACTAACATGCTCAACTAATAGTAATTTATCCCTTACTAGCTGGCCCAGTACTCTGTGTAGTCATGAAATCCCTGCCTAGATATTAGCGATTACTTATGAGCTTGACTCAGTGATAAAAGACTCCCCAATTTGTAGTAGTGGAAATTTGCATTTTCAAATCTTCTATTCTCTAAGCACCCACTTGCTCCTCTAAATCTGACTAGAGAGGAAAGATGAATTTGTCACATTCTCTCTTTTAAGGAGCAGTGATTTAGAAGCTACTTAATTTGTAGAACGTATTTATTCACTCATCTGTCTCCACTTACTGCTGGTAATGGCTTTATCCCTAATCATCTGAGACCATTTCTAGAGATTCTTGTATCTATTATACAAAGAATGATTATGAAGAAAAACATATATATTGAATAAATATTGGTGAGTAGCATGAAAATAAAATTAAGCAAGGAAAAGGAGATGGTGAATGCAGGGATCAAAGTATTTTATTGGGTCACTAGTAAACTCATGATGTGTTTTTCTATGCATCATGACTTTTCCAACAACCCAATAAATTGGGTGATCAGGGAAGGTCACACCAGTACACCAACATTTTGACAGAAACTTGAAAGAGATGAAGAGAAATCTATGCAGATACCTTCAGGAAGAGAACTTCAAGAAGAGGAGATATTAAGTTCAAACATCCTGAGGTAGAAAGGTTCTTGGCTTGCTTGAGAGGCATATAAATGAGTGACAAAAATAGGGGATTAAAAAGTAAAGGGAAATGATTCATAATTCTGTCTATATGTTTTTATACTAACAACAATACCTACTATGAAATTGAACTCTATACAAGAAATGGACTAATCGATGACATTGATTTAGTCATTGAAGGACCATATATTAGTCACTCCACAGTTCACACCTAGCATAGGCAGAAAAGAGGGAAAACAGGTTAATGGAAGTTTATGTTAGAAATACACTGTCCTCAAAAGAATGAAGCAACAATTTCTGACCTTTTGTATAAACAGATGTTTGTACTGATTTAGTTAAAAGAAAAAGGGAAGGGATGGTCTCATGGCATCATGGTTAAGAGAGCCAGAGCTCACATAGCCAGCCATGTAGTTCAAATCCCAGGCTCAGTGGCTTAGAAAACATGACAGACTCATGTACATGTGTACATGTGTGCCCCAAATCCTGACAGGATGAAGAAAGAAGGGATTTTGACATGATCATGTCGCATTGAGGGGTGCTATTCTCCCCATCTCTCTGTCGATCTAGCAAGTATAAGTCCTTTCTGATAAGAAAAGAAGGGGGAAGGGTGTGTAAGGTGGTCTGGGAAGCAGCAAAGATGCAATTTACAAAGCACATTATGGAGCAGGACAATACCAATAATGCATTGTGCTTCACAGTGATATTTTCTTTTCTTTTTTCTTTTTTTGGAGAGGTTTTCGCTATACGGCGCGTGCGCTCGCCAGACAGACAGAGAGAGACATTAGAGACAGAAAGCGATAAATTACCCCCCAGGGAGGATGGTCACACCGCAATCCCTTCTCCTCCATTCTCCTCTCGGGATGTTGGGCACGCACACACATGCACCCGGCGTTGTTGGGCACGCACACACATGCACTCGGCGTGAGTGCTAAGCCACTGGGTCTGGTACACGAACTGTGGTCAACTATGTGAGAGTCCAGTGACATAGCCATTACACTAACTGCTGGTCCCAGACAATTCATGTTTCTTTGCATTTAAAAAATAAAAAGGTCATGACTTCCCTGATGTCCTAAGATTAATAGTAATAATTATATTGTAAAATCAAAGGTGTATTGTGCTTTAGGTAATGTTTGAAAGCTTTGCAAAATACTTTCACTTGCATTGTGAAGCCCTTAAACCCCTCTAAGTTAGGCATCTATTATCTGCCCCATTTGCAGAATTGAAAATTGTGTCCAGAAAAGTTGTCATCTGATAATAAATCTATCATCTAACTGCACAAGGAGCAATTTTGTAAGTATTAAATCAGAGAGCAGATACTATATGAAACCCTGAGCACAGAATCTGTTGAATGCTAAATTTTTTTTTCCTTTTCCTTCTTTTTTGGAGAGGTTTTTGCTATAGGGTGTGTGAGCTTGCCAGACAGACAGACAGACACAGAGAGACAGAAAGCGAGAAATCACCCCCAATGGGGGGATGGCCACATTGCAATCCCTTCTCCTCCATTCTCCTCTCTGGAGAGCATGCACACGCACCCGGAGTGAGTTTAAGCCACCGGGTCCGGGACTCGAACCGCGGTCGACTATGTGGGAGTCCAGCGACACAGCCATTACGCTAACTGCTGGTCCCTCGAATGCCAAATTCTAATTTCACTGAAACATAGTAGAGAATTAGGATAACTGACTTTAGTACTTAGAAACACAGTAAAGTTAATAACTAGTCAGGTAATTATCAATAAAGTATCCCTTGCTTCAATATTGCCCTTGCAAATCCTGAGTATATTCTAAAATATAAAATTAAGAACAATCATATTTTTCAAGAAGATATGCAAAAAAGTGTTCTCTTTTGGGTGGTAAAATTTCCACTTGGTTCACACTTTATTCACAAAAATTAACTAACTGTGAAACTCATATATTTTTCAAAATATTCCAAAAAGCCTTGACAAAAAAATGCTGTACATGCTCAATAAGTAACTGTTTACCATAAATTAAAAGATAGTACTTAGGGACCAGCAGTAAGCATAATGGCTAAGTAGCTGGATTCCCACGTAGTTGATCGTGGTTCAAGTCCCGGACCCAGTGGCTTAAAGTCACGCCAGGCGTGTATGCGTGCGTGCCCAAAATCCCAAGAAGAGAATGGAGGAGAAGGGATTGTGGCATGGCCATCCCCCCGGGGGGTGATTTCTCACTTTCTGTCTCTCTGCCTCTTTCTGTCTCTCTGGCTTCAAACCAAAGGCAAAATTTGGGTCCAGCAGTTGAAAAAAAGATAGTGCTTATATATATTTATAGTAATTCTAAGATAATTACTTATTGAAGGGTGTTACATATATGTATTTTTTTAGAATCATTTCAACATGTATTTCAAATGTCCTCGTTTTAAAATTTCTCTTCCACAGATAGACCTAAATGGCTTTTCAAAATATTTATTTAAAGGTCTACATTTACATGGAAATTATTTTTCAACCATTTTTCTCAAGTTTGGTTACATACAAGTCTAGGCAGATACTTTCTCAGAGGTTTCCACAACAAAAGATGATTTTTTTAGACCAGAACACATTTCTAACTTGTGTTAGTATTAATACATAAATTGAAGGACTCAACAAGAATCAGCATGCAATAGAAGGCCATTTTTAGTTATTTATTTTTATACTTCGCTTGGCAGAAAGTGGTCTGTCTTATTAGTTTATAATATTGCTATGATAATCATTGATAAGATCAATGTCTGTACCACTTCAAATTAGGCTGCTTAATTTTCTGTGCAAGACTGACTTGCTTCTTGAAATATATTCTAGACTCATTTGAACTTTGTCAACTTGCAATACCAAGTGTTTTCTCTTATAAATTATTTGGTTGTCATAGGAATTAGAAAGGAGTACTGCACAGAGGTCATAGCTAGGGAATTGCATTTAATGATATTTTCCAACTCTAATTCATAGTGTCTTTAATACTGATTAATCAAGATATTAAAAAAAGAAGTGATTGTATCTTGTTCCCTTGATTTACTTGGGCAGAAGGTGAAGACTACATCTAGACCAAAATGTAGCACCATGAATCGTTTTCTCTATTTGCCCTGACAAAATTCTGAAGAATACAGGGTTGTGTAGCTTATTGCTATTTACAGGGAGGTTTGGATTTCATTCAAGCTATAAGAGTGATTAGGTCAGGCTAAATGTTTTTTACATAATTTTGAAAACACTTCTTCTAAAATATTCCTCTTTGGAGAATATACTTGAATTTACATAAAATATTCATGACTACACACACTATATCTGGTATTTGCAACCATTTACTGTGTTTCTATATCCTTTAGTCAATCTGTTTCAGTCATAGAGTACGGACACTTGATATATATTAAGTGGGGACATACAATGTCTCTCCTTCATAGCCTGGCTTGCCTCACTCCGCAGTAAATGTTCCATATACGAGTAGGGCCTGAGGAAGGACATTTAGAAGAAAAATAGGGAGGGAAAACATTAATATGACAAAGAAATGTGGTATTATCTGTTGAAGATATTTTATAGTTTTATCAACTGGACGAGGGAGAAATGTTCACATTTCAAATATTCACTTTGTAAGCTAAATAATGTGATTGAATGCATAAAAGAAAATGAAATAAAACTATTAAAAAAATACTGCTTACAAAACCAAAATAAAAAATTCATGATTATAATGCATGTTCAAAAGAACTTAAGGCCGAGGTGGCACTAAGGGAATAGAAAAAATTCCAATTATCTAATGAGAATGGGCTACCTCCAGTACATAATTCAGAAACGTGTTATTCTCACAGATTAAGATATGAGCAGTGTTCCCTATGTTTGTGAAAGTAAATACAAATATGGTTTGGATAATGGTCTGTCCCCCAAAGGTTCATGTTTTGGAATTTGGGCCTAGTGGTCAGTGACTGAATCAATTGTGGTGACTGGATTGTGGAGGTGCCAGCTCTATAAGTGGATTAATCTTGCAAGAGACTAAGTGAATTTTAGCTTTCCTGAAATGGGTTAGTTCTTGTGAGAGCAGGTTGTAGTATAAAAAGAGGATTGCTCATGGCTCACTCTCTCATTCTCTGAGTGTGCCCGCCACTCTCTGGTTCTCTTGGTCATATCGTAGGCCAGTCCATTCCAGGCCTATTAATTTGGACTTCCCAACCACCAGAAATGTGACTCAATAATCCACCACTTCATTATAAGTCACCTGGTCTCAGGGATTTCTGTTAACAACACATTAATGGACTAAGACAATATCCACAGAAATATAAATGGACTGACTGATAACAAAATAATAGTTTTGCTACAAGCCTCATATCGTAGGCCAGTCCATTCCAGGCCTATTAATTTGGACTTTCCAACCACCAGAAATGTGACTCAATAATCCACCACTTCATTATAAGTCACCTGGTCTCAGGGATTTCTGTTAACAACACATTAATGGACTAAGACAATATCCACAGAAATATAAATGGACTGACTGATAACAAAATAATAGTTTTGCTACAAGCCTCAACAAATTGTCCTGACTAGCCATGTCTCATTAAAAATAACAACCCTAAGGCCCAGCAGGTGGCATAGTGATTAAGATGCTGTATTCCCACGTTGTGAACCACAGTTGGGGGCCCTGTCTCGAGGGGTGAAAATCACACTGGGTGTGTATGTTCATGCTCAAAATCCCAGAAAGAAAATGGAAGAGGAAGAACTGTGGCATGACTGTCCCTAAGTGGTGATTTTTCATTGTCTCTCTCTTCTCTCTCTGGTGAGTATACAAGTTCTATGGGGAAAAAATACCAACCCAATTTACTATCTTCTTATCCCTGCCTACTCACTCCAAACGGTCCCCTCAGTCTCTGTTTCCAATGCCTATACTTTGAAGCATTTTGAGAATTTCCAAGGGATATTTCCCTTGAAAAGCCCAGGCAGTTACACACATTGCCACCACTTGCTCCTAGTATTGTCATGATCACTCTGCCTCTAACAGCCTCAGCCGCTGTGTCTGGATGGATGTGTCAATCTTCAACCAGAGCTCTAAGTTTTGTGCTAGACTCTAGACACTCATAAACACACCATCTCTGGGTGGACTCTGCCTCTGTTGCCCTGAAACCCTGAAATGACCAAAATTAGCTATAGAAAATGGCTGGGAATGTTTAATTTCCCTTCGTATTACATTTTGTTAGAGAAGATACAAATCTGATTAAAGAAAACACATTTTGCACTTACATGTACTGTCCTCTCTCTATTTAGGACCCTGCCATCCACCCAAAGGGGATTGGACCAGGTAAATACTAACAGCTGTCAAACTCTCTTTAAAACTACTCTTCTCTTCCTACAACTAAGATTAAGCCAGCCCTTGGGTCAAGCTTGTTAAACCTGTTTTCTTCTTCATTCAAGAGGGTCCTCAGATAACCATGCAAATAGTCTTCTACAGATCATTGCCACAGCTCATCACACATGTATAGAATATCATTTAATCCCATTATCAGCATTCCTTTAGGCTATACCGAGGCTCCAAATCCAATCACAGTGTACAGCATACTTTAGAGATTGTAAAATGTCATTTAATCCTCACGATAACCCTGTGAGGAGACTAAGTTTTTCTGTGAAGGAAATCAAAATTCAGAGAGAAAAAGTTATTTACTGAAAGACACTTAAACAGCTTGATAACATTAGGTAACAATATTTCCTGTACAATACTCATTCTTGTGTTGATTCTGTCCTGTAGGGGGGTTATTTCATTTGTGGATCTGCCTGCTGGATTAGAGCACCAAAGAGACATTACAGTAACGTGGTGTTTAGACTCTATCAATGTATCTGTGAGATCATCTACATGGACAAGTCAAAAGAGCAGTAATGATCACATCACTTGATGGGATAGACCCCATCTATCTGGTGGGGAAAGAAACAAGTTTTGCAAATATGTGAAGAGGAAATTAAAGGGACAAAGCAAAGAAAATAGGGCTAAGTAAATTTGAGAAGCTTGAGCTATTTATTTCCAAGAAGTAAGACTATTAGAAGAAGAAAGGACATAGAGACACATGCATAGAAGGCAAGAAGTCTTTACTAGTTAGCAGAGGAAATATCTGACCATGTTTGATGACATAGAAGAAGCAGTTAATATAGAGAAACTGAAGATACAAAAGAGAGAGAAGACACACCTATTGTAGCAAGGACCCAAAGAAGGTCTAAAGGAAAGGATCAAATGCACATTGCCATCAGGTCAGCCTTGGAGTAAAGGTGTCAGAGAAGAAAGAGAAAGAAAGGAGGAAAGAGAAAGCAAAAGAAAATCTCAACTTTAAAAGTTGATGGAGTTTTATTTAGTTTTTAGAGAGAGATATTAGTGCAGATGTACTCACCAGAGAAACAGAAAGCAAGACATCACCCCCAGGGGAGATGACCACGCTGTCATAATCACTTCTGTTCTCCTCTTGGGATTTTGGGCATGTTGTACATGCACCTGGAATGAATTTTTAGCCTCTGGGTCCAGGACTTGAACCATGGTTGACTACATGGGAGTCCAGCAAAGTAACCACTACATTATCTGCTGATCCCAGCAGTTTATGGAGTTTTAAATAGTCTACTCAAACCTCAGTTTTTACTTTAAAAAATTCAATTAATCTTCATAAGTAAAAATGTGTGTGGCTTTTTATCTCCTCTTGAGCATCATTATGCAAAAGTGCAAAGAGTCACAAGAGTGGATTTGGATCTGAAGTCAAAATATTGATGCATGTCTAGACCCCTACAAAATGAAGCCACTTACCTAAAAGATTACTCACATAGGGCTTGTGTGCATGCCCAAGATCTTGAGATATGAATGGAGGAGAAGGCAATGTGGTGTGACCATCTCCTCTGGGAGGTGATTTCTCGCTTTTTGTCTCTCTGCCTCTCTCCATCTCTCCAGAGAGTGCTCATCCCCTATAGCAAAAATCTCTCTTAAAAAAAAAAAAAAGAAACATATGTATGCTGAAAATAAATTGGCTTTTTTCTTAAAAAAAGATTACTTTGATGTTCAAATGAGGTAATGAATGGCCATATGTTTTATAAATTACAATAGTAAATATCAAGTTTATTATTCAAAAATAACATTGTCTTTTAAAATATTGAAACTGAATAACTTTAAGCTCTGAATCTCACTCTGAAAACTTGAGACAAAATAGAGTTGACCAGCTCTGTAGGATAGAAGTTAAGGCCTGTACATAGGAAGCCAAATCATACAAGACCAAACCTGGTTGAAATTCTAGCCCCAGCAGCTTGAGAAACAAGCTGGACACATGTGCATGTGAGCTCAAAATTCTGACTGGACGGAAAAATTAAGAAAAAATTATTGCAGTGTGACCATGCCCCGTTGTGTAATTCTTTTCAGCTAAGCTGCTGGATTTAAGAGTGCAAGTATTTCAGGATCAGCAGATGGCATAATGTTAAAGTTGCTGGACTCTCATGTAGTCAATCACAGTTCAGTCCCAGACCTGGAGGCTTAAAACTCATGCCAGGTACATGCATGTACAAGCCCAAAATCTCAAGAGGAGAGTGGAGGAGAAGGGATTGTGGCATGGCCATACCCTCTGTGGGGTGATTTCTCCCTTTCTGTCTTTCTCACTCTCTCTCCAACCAGCACTCACACCCTAAAGCAAAAATCTCTCTCAAAAAAAAAAAAAGTGTAAGTATCTCTATTGTACTCAGATCAAGTGTCACCAGTTTGCCTTCTAGAACAACTGCACCCATCTTGAAATCTACCAGCAGGTAATAAAAGTTCCCGTATTCCCACGAAGACTTGGCATGATCAAGCTCTGCAAATGCTGTCAGTCTAACAGATGAAAAATATTTCACTTTTTTAAAAATTTAAATCTCCCTGATTATTGATTATTCACATTTTCTCTTCATGGTGTTGTATTCCTCTTGGGTTTTCACTTCTGTAAGTTGGAAATTCATATCCTTTGCCAATTTTTCAATTGAAGTTACTGTTTTTGTTTCATTGATTTGGAAGTCTTCATTAAATAATCTATATGATGTCTTTGTTTTAGAGATTGTAGGTATCCTCTCTTATTGTGTCACCTTCCTGTTAATATTGTCCATGGTATCTTCTGTTACAAAGAAAGCTTTAATTTTGTTATAATTATACTCATCTGGTTTTAGAATTTGGTTTGATGCTTTTTCAGTTTTAAAAACTACTTCTCCGCGGAAACCAGCAGTTAGCGTAATGGCTATGTCGCTGGACTCCCACATAGTCGACCGCGGTTCGCATCCCGGACCCAGTGGTTTAAAACTCACGCCGAGTGCGTGTGCGTGCGTGCCCAAGATCCCGAGAAGAGAATGGAGGAGAAGGGATTGTGGCGTGACCATCCCCCCGGGGGTGATTTCCCGCTTTCTGTCTCTATGTCTCTCTCTGTCTGTCTGGCAAGCGCACACGCCCTATAGCGAAAACCTCTCAAAAAAAAAAAAAAAAAACTACTTCTCCAAACTCAGATAATAAAGATAATCTTCTATACATCCTTCTATTAACTCTATAATATTACTTTTCACATTTAGGCAATTTATTCACCCAGAGTCCCACTATGTATGCTCATGAGTGAAAAAGCTAGTTTTATTTTTCTGTATATAATAACCTAATTTTTCTAATATAATTTTCCTAATCAATTTTCCATTACCATGATTCTTAATTCCCTCTTTATGGAGCTCCCATATAAATGGTGTATATATTCCATTGGATTCTATGTAAAAACATTGATAACAATTTTATGGGAACATTAATAACATGCTAAGAATTACAACCATTTACCACTGCATAAACTCAAATTTAAACTATCAATTTAAAATACATAAGAAGGTATATCATATTTCAAACTTCTTTTAAAGTATTTTTAAAGAATTATTTACTTTACTACTATTGTTCTTTTTAATTTAAAGAGAACAAGACACACAGAGAGAGAAAGCAAGAAAGCAAGCCACCGGGTCCAGAACTTGAACCATGGTCAGCCATATGGGAATCCAGTGCATTTAACCACCATGCCACCTGGCAGCTTCTCAAACTTCTTTTAATGAGTACAAGACAAAATAAATTGTCAGCCATGGTTCAAGGACATGCTTCCCTTCCCTTCTCTGGTTTCTCCAAAGGTGCATTTTGTAGAAGTGAGCAAAAACCTTGCTAGTTCCTCCTCCTGTCAAGTTTCTTAGATTTTATAAGTGTATTTTCCCTCTCCGGCAACTAAGTGCTAAAGGATCTAAACAGTAAGTTGTTAATAATAAGTCCTGGTAGTCCTCAACAACAAACTAATCAAATGAAACGATGTTTCCATTTCTCATACTATGTCAAAGCCATTGGGGACAGCTCCCTGGACCATTACTTTGAGAAATACTCTGAATCTTCTGGCAGAATCAGCAAGAAACTGTATAATTTTTAATTAGTAATAACTGGAATAGGCTCAGGAGGGGAGGAAGGCAAGAAAATGCTACACACAAAGTTAAATGCATCTAACCTGGTTGCTTCCATATGCATTCATTTCCCCCCATTGCCTAAATCCTTCTTGCCTATAGGTTCAAGTAGATTATCTTACATATCTCAGTATGTGTAATTATCTACTAAATAGTCCCTAATGACTGTCTTGAAGGATAGCAATCTTCAAATTGAGAAAGTTTATTTGACTTTTGGATGGATTGAACTCTATTTTAGGTACTCTCCATATTTTTTATGTATGCTAGTAGAAATATTCCTGCTAGTTCACTTCCACTCCTGTACTTTCAGATCAGGAAGTCACATGATTTCTGATATGAGAATTATTTAGTTATAGTTTATTGTTTATTATTTTAGCCAATATACCATCCATTATCCAAGATTCAGGGGTTGAATTTCCCTAGTGAGGAATTTCTTACTCCAAAAGAATGTAACTCCTTAAGAATTAAATACATAATTCTTTAACCAAAACTTCCAAATCTAAGTAAATATTATTTAATGAAATATTTTTTAGTCCACCTACCTAATAAAACAGTTTTCATAAATACAAGAGATATTCTACAAGCCCCCTTCCAAGGGCATGACATTTATGTGCAATAGTGTCTCATTCAAGACAAAATCAAATGAACAGATATCAGGTTCTGGATTGAGATTTTGATCTGATTCTAAGTGTTCACTAGTATACCAAATGCAAATAGAAGAAGAACACAATTTTTAAAACCTGGTATTTTAAAGAAGTTTCTGCACAGCAAAGGACACAGTAATTAGTGTGAATCAACAACCCTCAGAATGGGCGAGAATTTATGTTAACTGTGCCTCAGATAAGGAACTGATGACCAGAATACACAGAGAATTCAAACAGCTTACCTGGAAAAAAATGATAAACCCAATTGAAAGATGGAAAAATGAGCTGAATAAACAATTCTGTAAGGAAGACATATGAACAGGCAAAAAGCATATGAAAAAATGCTCAGCATTCCTCATCGTAAGGGAGATACAGATCAAAACCACAATGAGATACTAACTAACCCGTGTCAGAATAACAAAGATCAAAAATACAAAAAATTATAAGTGTTGGCAGAGTTGTGGTGAAAGGGGAACTCTCCTACCCTGTTGG
>NW_006206624.1:293331-302415 GCF_000334495.1 Tupaia belangeri chinensis
AGCGACATAGCCATTATGCCAACTGCTAATCCTAAGTCTTTTTACAATCTAAATGATGTGTAGCAATTGAATGTATAAGTAATAATAGTAATAATAATAATAATAATTACAAAAAATTAAAAAGTAAGACCTGGTATTATTTTACTCAAAAACTTTTTATGGCCGTTAAACCTAATTCCAAAATTTCTGTTCTGCTTCATCTTATTCCTTTCTTTTCAGTCCTCATATTTTGTTCTTATAATGGCCTAATCCTAATTGTTAAGAGACATATTTATATGTGAAAGTAAAAGTAGAAAAAAGTACTAAAGACTTCAGAAGTGATTACAGAAGAAAAGAAAAGTAAAGCTCAGAGAACTACTTTCTATCTAACTTATTGCATTTGGTTCTTGGCTGAAGAGGGCACATATAACTGTTTAACTCAAAAGAAGACAGATAAAAATGACCCCCAAAAAGCAGATGGATGAGTATGGACAAATACATACTTACACACATATACTTATCATTTAAAAAGCCACATTCTACACACATAAATGAATTTAAGGAGAGAGATAATATGTTGTAATATGGCATTAATTTTGTGGTCTCATTTCCTCTATCTGTGAAATTACAGTATTGTATAGTATGATTTCTGAAGACCCATATAATCACTGGTTTTCAATCTTTCTGCTGACATTTATGCTGTATATCAAAATATGAACTTCTGGTTGGTCTTAAATTTCTCAAAAAGTAAACTACACTCTTTATCTGATTCAAATAAAGTGCTTGAAGATTAAACATTAGCTGCTATGACATTTCCAAGCATTATTAGAGTTAGGTTATAAGCTTTGCAAGAAGAATCTTGGGATGGTGATGATTAATAACCCCCAGTGAAAAGGTATGGGAAAGCTTATACTGTGTGAACTATTATTAGATTTTCAAATGCACTGGGGAAATACACTTGAAAATTTGGACCGATGCCCTTACACCAGTGTGCTTAATATTAATGTTTTTTTTTGAAGAGGTTTTTGCTATAGGGTGTGTGCACTCACCAGACAGACAGAAAGAGACAGAGAGATAGAAAGCGAGAAATCACCCCCCAGGGGGGATGGCCACGCCACCATCCCTTCTCCTCCATTCTCCTCTCGGGATCTTGGGCACACACACACACGCGCCCGGCGTGAGTTTATGCCACCAGGTCCAGGACATGAACTGTGGTCGACTACGTGAGAGTCCAGCAACATAGCCATTACGCTAACTGCTAGTCCCAGTATGCTTAATATTAATTTTCATTCCTAAGCAGTTAGGTATAATGCTTTGTAGTGCTGCTCTTTTAAAAGGTCCATTATTATATGCCATCATCTTTAGAGACAAAACATGCTCCTTACCTAATACCACTCGATGCACGTAAATAAAGTAAACAAAAAGTATGATTGGTGACCAGACAGTGGCACAGTGGTAACACAAATGAATTCACATAGAGAAGATCTTGAGATCATGTCTTGGGACCTCTCTGATCACTCTGAGGGAATACATATGTGCCTGTGATCTGGGCTGGAGGAGACCAGAGATTGATCATGGAATGCAAACCCTGATGTTAATGTCTCTCTGTCTTTCTTTGTCAGTCATGAAAAAAATAGATAAAAATAAATTTCTTAAAACTATGAGTAGATAATATGTTTCTTATTAAAAATTCTGAACCTTTAAAGCAAAACAAGTATTTTACAGACTACTACACGAAAAGTAGTGATTATTTTATTTACAGGAAATCCCTGTAGTAAGTACTCTCGTCACAAAGAATTATAAATTATTTCACAAAGATACCAACCTTAGCTTCTGCTACCCATTGAAACACACTCTAGATCTTACAAAGAAAGCCATCTATTAATATGGACTGTTTGGTTATCTCTGTAACATTAACGTGGCACCCAGAGGCCCATTTCAAGACGTAGTTCATCAAAAGTTACTCATCAGTGGAAATATGCATGATATATATTGATCTTGATAAACTGTGTAGAGATATTTTCAGGCCTGATGGGTGAGACAAGACAAGTGTGTAAGCCTTAGTATGTACATGCTAAAAGCCAAAAGAGGCCAGGGGTAAGATGAGGGAACTGAGACCACTTACCTCAACTGCAAAGTTAAAAGTATGATTCAAAACTCAGTTATCAAGAAAAACACTATTTAAATACCCTATTTTAAAAATCAAAGTTAACTCAAAGACATTCTTATCAAAATATAAATAATTTTTAAAGTTTATTTTATTTACTTCAATAAAGAGAAAGAGATATCTTCAATCAGAGCTTGTCATGCCTCTATCCCTTTCCACCAGCCCTCCAGCTTGTCAGGATCTTGAATTCATGGCACCCAGCATGTTTCAGGTTGGCTGGGAGTCTGAGCCCACAGTCAGTCATGTAGCTTCCAGCACTACAGATCAGTAACCTACCACCCTATTGATCTGAAGACCCAGACCGAGGCTGAGTCTTCAACTTTCAAATACAAACTCAATTCAGCCTGCACCACCTTAAATTTTGCCTCACTCACTTCATCCAGATTCCAACTCTGAAGTCAAGTGTGATAGTTACATGATTCCTTCTATGCCTCCTCCACATTTGAAACTAACATATGACACCGGCACAATACACTCATTAAAAATATCTCTGGGGGCCAGCAGTTAGCGTAATGGCTATGTTGCTGGACTCCCACTTAGTCGATCGCAGTTCGAGTCCCGGGCCCAGTGGTTTAAACTCATGCCGGGTGCATGTGCGTGCGTGCCCAAGATCCCGAGAGGAGAATGGAAGAGAAGGGACTGCGGCGTGGCCATTCCCCCTGGGGGTTGATTTCTCGCTTTCTGTCTCTCTGTCTCTCTCTGTCTGTCTGGCAAGCACACATGCCCTATAGCGAAAACCTCTCAAAAAAATATATATATGTATGTATCTGGAGCCCAGTCATGATGGTACAGGTGGTGGGCATCACTGCACAATGACAGGGCCAGATGGGAGGCTCACCTCCACATTCTGGGTCATACTGAACATGTTGGGCACATCTGTACACTTGTGATCTTGGCAGACTGAGAGGCTAGGGGAAGAATTACAGCATGACAAGACCCTGTCAAGGGTACCTGTCTCTCTCTCTCTCTTTCTCAGGAAATAAAAATAAAATATAAATAAAATATGCTTTAAAAATACCCTGTGATAGGATGAGTCTACATATGCCGTGAGACCTAGTTCAAGCCTAAGCTCCACTGAAATTCAAGTTGCTGGAGTCATTTTTTTTTTCAATCAACACTTGTAGAAATGATGTAAAATAACTTTTAGACGATTTCTAAATTATCTTAAAGAACAATATTTTCAACAATAAAGTCAAAACAAATTGGAAATTATCACATATATATGAAATCTTTACTTCTCAGAGAATAATTATGAGATTAAGGAGCATTGATGGAGGAAAAAATGGATGATAAACTCCGGTAATGCTTTGTCCTGTGTATGGAAGCTTCTTCATAGCTAATCAGAAGAAAGAAATGTGAAATAACCCTCAGATTGATGAGGCTTAATACCCTGGACAATTGTGATATATTTTCATGTCTAAAAAGAGTTCATGCTTTGAGATTCCATATCATTGTTTCTTTTTGTAAGAATTTGACAAACAAAAAAAGAAAACTTGTGTAAACTGAATTATAATATTTAACTCTACTTAAATTTTAGGGGTCACAATGAAATAAACATAATACTATAGGGGGAACTAAGAGGGAGGTGATCAATTTTTCTTCCTAAAAAGTCAAGAAAGACACTGAAGTCACTATAAATTAACTAGGTCTTAAAAGGTGTACAAGACTTGGGACCTGCAGTTAGTGTAATGGCTATGTAGCTGGATTTTCACGTAGTTGACTGCAGTTTACGTCCCGGACCTGGTGGCTTAAAACTCACGCTGGGCGCATGTGCGTGCGTGCCCAAGATCCCGAGAGGAGAATGGAGGAGAAGGGATTGCAGCATGGCCATCCCCCTGGGGGATGATTTCTCGCTTTCTATCTCTCTGTCTCTGTCTGTCTGGCGAGTGCACGTGCCCTATAGCAAAAACCTCTAAAAAAAAAAAAAAAGATGTACAAGACTTCTACAGATGAAAGTGTGGAAAGATTACAGAGACAATCAATAAAATATGGAGCTTATAATAATGAATAAGATCTGATTTTTCCTGTCAATGAGCTTAGCTGAGGGACCATTATAAGCAACACAAGGTAGAAAATGTAAATAATATCAGACAGGCATAGAAAATATACCATGAAGAGGAAGGAGGAAGGAGAGAAAACTTGTAGATTGAGGATTAGAAAAAGCATGATGGTGGAGAAAGCACCTGAGTGGAGTCCTAAATGATGATAGAAGGTGAAGGTGCAAGATGGCAAAAACATTATGGGCCACCATGGTCAAAAAATAAATAAATAAATAGGATCTGAAGGAAGAGAAAAGGTTGTTTAAGTTTGGATGAAATACATGGTATATGAAAATGAAATTATGAG
This sequence comes from Tupaia belangeri chinensis, assembly GCF_000334495.1. Taxonomy (NCBI): domain Eukaryota; kingdom Metazoa; phylum Chordata; class Mammalia; order Scandentia; family Tupaiidae; genus Tupaia; species Tupaia belangeri. Next base: position 297,824 of record NW_006206624.1, read on the forward strand.
TGATAATGTGCAAACCTTAAGTTGGAATTAGAAAAGTGATGGCAAAAAGTCTAGTTTTGTATATTCAGGCAGTGATTACGTGGGGATATAAGTCAATTGCCATTTTCTATTAAAGGAATATGCACAACTGTGCTTTTGAAGATAAATCAGGTCACAGTGTGTAAAATGGAACTAAGTGAAGAAAAACTGAAGGCAAGAAGGTAAGTAAAGAGATGTTGAAATGTCCTACTAGGAAACTTCACCTTAGGTCAGAACATGAACTGTTAAGACAAGTAGAATCTGTCTTCAGGCAACTCTAAATTGCAAGAATTACTGGCAGAAATCCTACCCAGAAAACATCCTGGCTCTTGAATCTACCTTCAACTCAGTGCTTTAAGTAACAGCTGTTGTTCTAAACCTTAGTTCATTCAATTGCTTGATATATTTACCTTAATACTTTCCCTTATCAATTATTCGTTAGTAAAGTTTGTAAAATGCCTAACATTGTTTACATATGGATACCAAGATTATTTCTTTCTCTGTATGTAAGTCTCCAAGTGATCTGTTCATCTGAATCAAATGTGAGCATTAATTTCAAATGTTCTCCACTGACCTAAAGGCTCAAGTTCAAGCTTCTTGGCTAGAAATACAAAAAGTTCCGTGTTAAGGCACTCTATGGACTCTCTAGCCTCAATTTTCACCAGCCTATTCCTCTCAATTTATGTTGCAGTAATACCAAGGCATATGTGTTTTCTGCTTACAAGTTGTTCTTCACCTGGCCCACTATTGCCCTTGTTGGCTTAACCTGAACCTCCTTTGCAAAGCATCCCATTCTCCCACTACCTGACTATGACTCATCTTGGCAAACATTCTCTGGGAAGTCTTTTCCTACAGATGCTTTCAGATCCATGCACTGATATTCACCGTTGAATATCAGTGTTATCTACAGTCTGATAGAAAATGGCTGTAATATCATAAGGAAAGAAGACTATGAGCTTGAATCTAACTTACATTAAAAGGGAAGAAAAACTAGATAAATTAACCACTGAAGTTCTATCTGCCTGCCTGCTCCTTTGACCCACTGAGTCAATCTTGCCAATGATCTGTGGTGTCGTCATGAGCAAATGTTGCTCCATCTCACGTAATGCCCTAGGGGACAGTCTTAACCTTTTTATTAAACCTTCAGCACAAAAGAAAGTTTGGTGTTATGGGTTTTTTATTTTGTGTATGTGTACATTTTTAGGCAGCTGAGTTGATTAAAGCATTCCAGACTTTGCACCTTACACACCATTCTTGTGATCTAAAGTGGATACTAAAACATTTTTCACCCAGTGCTATTTTTGTTCTCATTCATCTTTCCGCTCTTGGATCTCAACTCAGCATCTTTAATCCCATTCTTTAAATATAGGTCAGAAGTCTATTTTAGTTTGATACAAATATTTTAAGAGTAGAAAATATGGCAAACACAATACCATGTAATAAATGTCTCTATGCCTTCTGAGTGTCTAAATGTTGCACAAGTGTGCAAATAATTAATTCATCATCATAACAATATTTTCTCTATTTTAAGATATTTATGAATACTTAGTCTCAGCCTTATAAATATATTCAATTTTCCAGTCACTATATAGTAATAGTTCACAATTTTTACACCCTCAGTATTGACAAAATAGACTGAAGGAAATTCAAAACGGCAGGAAACCCTTATACATTCAGTCCAAATTTTAGAGGTCAACAGGTGGCATGATGGTTAAGGGCACTGGACTCCCACGTGTCTGATTGTGGTCTGAGTCCCGTACCTGGCAGCTTGCCTTCTCAGTTTCTCTCTCTCTCTCTCTCTCTCTCTCTCGCTCGCTCTGCTCTCTCTCTCTCGCTCTGTCCCTCTTTGGTCAAATTAAAATAAATAAATGAATAAAACTAAGTTAAATAATTATTTAGAAAAAAATTTAGGTGCAGATCAAAGAAGTGACTTACTCAAAGTCATACAGGTAGTTAGTGGCAGATCTTGATACCAAGCGCAATAGGCCGTACACTGTACCCTACCCACTGCTGTCACAATACCCATTGCTGTCACAAACTAAGCACTGTACTACCCAAATGAGACTGATAAAAAAATTATTTCTCTAATGAGATCACCTATGACACCCACATTCAGCTAGTAAAAGTTACAGAAAACAAACTTTTGGCTTTCAGCACCCCATAAAAATGAGGAGTAGCTATAAGAGAGAGGATTTTGTCACCCACAATATAGTACATGCTCATAACATATCCCAGCACCTGCCTAACAGCTTTTTTTCCCTTTAGATAATAGCATGCCTGTGCATAAGATAAAACCCCCACTGAGAATAAAAAAGAAAAAAAAAAAACACCAATCTGAACTAGTAGGATTCAAAATGGCTGCCATCATGACTACTGGAAGACCCCAAACGTCATCATAATGTCTACATACTAGATGACACACATATCAGCTCCTTCACAGTTTACAATCACCAGAAGAAAAGCACAAGAAAAGCTCTTAAAGGGATAAAAGAGGTGGTTTTTCAAATTCCAGAAAGTCTCCTCCTTTTCCAGGAAAAACTTTGAATATTCCTCCCTTTTATTACCCTATCCCATCTCCTCATTACCTCCTTTACTATATCCTGAACTTCAAAAGAAACAAGAAGTTGTTTATGTGAGTTTATCTCCCGCTTCTCTATTCCTTGGCCATTGAATGAAGCTTGGGCTTTGACACTCAGTTTCAGTTCCAGTTTCATAAATTGGCTCTATTGCATTCAGTTATTAAAGTTCTTTTATTTTTTTATTTTTGGAGAGGTTTTGTTTTGTTTTTTGTTTGTTTGTTTGTTTTTTGTTTTTTGTTTTTTTTTGTGACAGACAGACAGAAAGCAAGAAATCACCCCCCAGGGGGAATGGCCACGCCATAATCTCTTCTTCTCTGTTCTCCTTGCGAGATCTTGGGCACACCCAGCATGAGTTTAAGCCATTGGGTGTGGGACTCGAACCGTGGTTGACTACATGGGAGTCCAGTGATGTAGCCATTCCTCCATCTACTGGTCCTGAACAGTGTAAGTTTTTGTCTTTCTGAATAAATTAAAAATTAGTAAGAAGGCCATAAATAATTTTCCTTAAAGTTATAGTGCCCATCACCCCATGAAATTATTAGACAAGTCCTATTACTTACAGGTAGGAATTTTCCAAGACCTACCTATGATACCTCTTCTAAGAAGACTCATGACTCAGTCCTCACCGGGAGATTTAGTCACTTACAACAGTATTCTACAATTTTCTCTCTTTATGCCTCATTCTACCACCTAGTCCACAAAGTCTTCATATCTGAAGGCCATATCTCACACATTTAACTATAACTATGTATTTGATTTTTCTGGATGGCATAAGGAATTATGATAGACCTGGCAGGTATCTTCAAACAATATAATTGCTTTTTCTCACCAACCTGGAGGCCAGAATCCAAAAATCAGTTTCACTGGGCCAAAATCAAAGTGTTGGGCAGGCCCTGCTCTTTCCAAACACTCTAGTGGAGAATCTGTTCCTTGCTTCTTCCAGCTTCTGCCAGCATTCCTTGGTTTATGACCATATAATTCCAATCTCTGCCTCTGTGGTCACATTGCATTATCTACATCTGTCTGTGTCTAGTCTCTCTCTGCCTCCCATTTGCAACATGTGATTATATTTATGACCCTGTGTCAACACACTTGACTTAATATCTCTATAAAGTATGTTTTTAAATTTTCATATAAGGTGATACAGGTTCTAGCGATTATGACATGGATATTTTTGCATGGGGGTCATTATTAGCTCTCTACAACTCCCCATTCATGGAAAAAGATATGGACCATAACATGAAGCATCTGTATTCATATCATTATTTGACTACTTAGCGTATTTGTAAACCAGGGTCAAACATCCATTTGGTAAAGTCTCAGAAAAAATGAACACTCAAGATAGAAGCACCAGAGATTCAGATATCAACTACTTAGATGATGAATTGATTTCACAGCTCAAATATAATTTACTTTGGTTTTCATAACTGTTTGGAATAAAGAATGCTTATTTTATGCTCATTATAAAGGCACTTTATGCATATTGTAGAATGATCAGGGGAAAAAATATAAACTAAAAAATAAAAATTGCCTGTAGTCTGTTCATTTATAGATAATCATTGTTAACATCATGCTTAGTTCTAGTATATTTTATGTATATACATCTATAAATATGTGTAAATAAATACATTTCTTATTTGTTGGATGTGTTCTTAATATTAGGTTGTCAGGAAAGTTATGACATATTTTTATATGCAAAAATGGGTTATGACTTTCCCAACAACCCAATATTATAAATTAAACTATTTAATATATGGAAGTATACATGTATGTATATAATTTTTTCCTTAGCTAATTTACATCATATTATAAGAAATATTTTTGTAGTCTATTTTTCTTCACTAGGTGTTATATCATTAGCATTGTCCCATGTCATTAAAAAATTTTGTATCCCAAAATTTAATTGGGAAGATCTAACCACAACAGAAGATAGATTAAGTACATGAGACTGTCTTGGTGAAACAGAATTTTGACTTTTTAAACATTTTTTAAATA
>NW_006206624.1:302433-318425 GCF_000334495.1 Tupaia belangeri chinensis
TTCATGTACCTACTATTTGAACAGAATCCAAACCTGTTTCCTGACTTTAAGTTTTAAGCATAGTTCATTAGCATTGGTATAATTTACTAGAGCTAAAAGTGCTTTTCTTGAAATAAGAAAATATATTAAAAAATACCTATTTAATGACCATAGTAAGCTATATAGCATCAGCTAGGTGCTACTTTATAGTATATTCATTCTACTCAGAGTTTCATACCTAAAGTCAACTCAGAGTTTCATGCCTAAAGTCAGACGTGTATTCACAGATATGTGTATACCAGCTGAACTTGCTATTGAAAGTATTTAGATTATACAAGAAATTTTGTGAATCAATAAAATTTGGGGAAAAAATGAAATGGAAAACAAATGTAGACACCTGAGGTAGTGTGGGAGGAGGGTGGGAAATGGCAGGGGGTGAGAAATAGGGGGAAAAATACATATATATGAAACTAGAAATTGAAAATTATTGATGATAACATGTATGAGTAAGCCACTACGCAGTATGTTCTGGATGGGAAATCACAATTTGTATGCTGTGACGATGCTCAGGGAAAGAATGTAAATTAATTAATTAAAAATAAAAATTTTTAAAAAATCAAAAAAATCTCTTTGTAAACATCATTTTCATAGTTGCATAAAGGCTCATCATATGGCTGCATCATAATTTACTTAATATTTTCTTAATGTTATGCAATTGGAATGATTGTAAATGACTTTTCACAGCACTGAATACAATGCATACAGTGAAAGGCACTTATGAAGTTTAATTCAATATTAATGGAAGATGTTGACTCTATTTTCAAAGTTCAGGAAATGTATGTTTTTGTATAGACACATTTAACAGAGTAATTAAGTACTGATTTTACACTATTATTAAAGTGGCTCTGCCATCCTGTCTCATAACTCACTTACTGGTCGCTCAAGGGTCTGAAACACAAGTTTGTCAAATGCCAAAAAAAAGGAAAGATATAGTGGCAAGTAGGAAATAGTTTAGAGAACGACCACTTGAAAACCTAAGAGATTATGCCCAAGCAAGTTCTTGTTGTGAGTCAGAATAGTAATGGAAAACCCAGAAGGCAAATTATCTCCAGCGGGCTCAAAGTTAAAGAGATTTCAAGAGCTGGAGGGACAATGCAAAGAATCATTGATGTTAAGGATTTTATATCTGAAGTTCCAGAGTAATTCTTTTAGGCAAGGAAAGAGTTTGTGTGTGTGTGTGTGTGTGTGTGTGTGTGTGTGTGTGTTTGTTTGTTTGTTTTTGTTTTTGTTTTTTAATCCATGTTGACTTCCTGGGCCTCAAATGAACTGAACATTACTCTCTATAATTCAGTGTTTAAAAAGCTGTTATATGCTAGATTCATGCAAATATACATCATCTATTTTCATCCTTACATAAATCTTGACATAATATCATTATCCCCATATTAAAGATATAGATAACTGAGGCAAGGCAAGGTTATGTGCACATCCAATATTGCACCATCAAGATTTAAACCAAGATGTACTGACTCTGCAAGCTGTGGTTTTAAGTTCTTATTTAAGATTTCTTTCTTTCTTTCTTCCATAAGCAGAAAAGCAGGAGAGACAGGAGTTCCAACATGGTCCTTTCACCACAGTTCTCCTCCAGCTTTTGCCAGCCCTGGATAGTGGGCATACACATGCACGGTATACTCAGGGAGGTCTCCAGACACAAAAGTAGCCCTTCCCTACCTGGAGAAGCTTTACAGAGTATCTCATTTTATCACTATACCACCACCTAGCCCAACTTCTTTTTTTCAATAACGACCATCCTTTTATTTTAGAAGAATTCTTTAATTTGATGTATTATTACTATTTTACTTTGCTATAGGGCATGTGTGCTCACTAGAGAGAGGGAGAGAGTGAGAAAGCAAACCACCAAATCTAGAAGTCAAACTGTGGTCGGCCATGTGGGAGTCCAGTGTCTTAATCACCATGCTACTGGCTAGGACACCAAATTTTGTTCTTAACTTATTAACCTCTATCTTTGTTCCTGATCTAGGTCACAAGTGTCCTCTCAAGATATTCTTTTTCTGTTATTCCAGTAGATATCTAAATTAAACTCTTCGTAAATGTGTGTCTTTAGGTATTTAGGAAACAAAAAAGGAGCTAAATCAATATATTGAGTCATCAGAAAAGTCATGATGTAGTTTTCTGGTTTTCTATGCAAAAATGCATTGTGACTTTTCCAATGACCCAATAATTATTTCCCTACTAGAAAAACAGCCCAAAGCTTATGTGACTCACCCCCAGTAAGTAGTTATGTTATGGTCTATCAGGGTTTATCTACTTCCAATCTCCTTAGCACCTACTTAGTATCTTTAAACACACAACTGTCACAGCAAGTATTATTATTAGCAGAACTTAGTACTTACATGAAAGAGAAACGATTCTTAAGAGAAATAAAATTGGAGATAAAAGTAGCTTTAAATAGTCTAACTTGGGGGCGGGACAGTGGTACAGCAGTAAAACATGATACTCTCTGTGGCTGACCCCACATGGAAAGGTTCTGAGTTCATATCAAGAGACTTCCCTGAGTGTAGTGGGCATGTGTGTGCCCATTATGAGGGGCTGTCTGAGATTGAGGGTAGACCATGGCATCAAGACCTTGTTGGGGTTGCTCTCTCTCAGTCTCTCTCTTAGTGGAGGAAATCAACTTTTAAAAATAAATACATAAACAAATAAATAGATGGTTAGAATTGTAAAATGTCAGGTTTTTTTTAAGCTCTTCAATATTTATTCAATACTAAGTCTTTTGCTTTTAGAGACCTTCTCCTAAAATGGTTGAAAAATACCATTTTGGACATTTTCATTGACAATAAACTCATTAAATTTTTGAGGCAGTCTATTCATCTTTGCACCCTCATAATCATTATGAAAGACCTCGTTTCCTTATTTTGACCAAAAATTAACTCCTCAGATATTCCTTTCATTTCCTCTAGTTTTCTTCCTTCTAGTCTGAAGATGGGAGATTAGAATATTTATCTCTGTAAAAAAATGACCTATGTCTATCAACTGAAGTCCACCAGTCAGCATCCTGATGTATATGTCTAATTTCCAAATACTTTTTTCTTTCTTGGAGAGGTTTTTGCTATAGGGTGCGTGTGCTTGCTAGAAACACAGAAAGAGACAAAAGAGACAGAGAGACAGAAATCATCCCCTGGGGGGATGGCCACACCACAATCCCTTCTCCTCTATTCTCCTCTCAGGGTCTTGGGCACGCATGCACATGCGCCCAGCATGAGTTTAAGTCACCGAGTTCGGAAACTCGAACCACGGTCGATTTACATGAGAGTTCAGCAACATAGCCATTATGCCAACTGCAGGTCCCCAAATACGTTTTTAATGTCTCATTCTTTTATTTTTTCGTGTATTGTTAACAGGTATGTGTGCTTATTGAGAGAGAGAGAGAGATAGAAAGCACCATCCTATCAGAATCCTGTACACACACACACACATACACACAGCATGGTTTCCAAGTCACCAGGGCTGGGATTCAAACCACGGTCACTCCTTATGCACAGCAAGTAATCATAAACATGTGAGAAAAGTCCTCCAAAGGAAAGAAGGAGATCATAAAAAACAAATATTTTTTAAAACCTATAGAAATAATTTAAAGAGAAAAATTTATTAATAATCTAATTAATAATCTCAGGTGAGATAAAATATCAAATCTATGCAATGAGACAGGATTCTGTTAAATAAGCATTCCAAAAAGAAGAAAATAGCCTTAGAAAGGCAAAAATAAGATTCCCAATATGTTTTTAAATCTCAGTATAAACTTTGAACTTGTAGCACCCTCGCTCTGTCTCAATGCTGCAGCCACATTGACCTTTCATGAGTTCCTTGAATATGTCAAGTGGCTTCTTGCCCTTGGGCTTCTGCAATCTATTTCCTCTGCCCTGGTGTGTTTCTTTGTGATCTCCACGTAGCTGCCTCCTTTTTGTCCTTCTGCTCAGACCAAATACCATATCCTTAGACTTCCCCAGTCTGCCTAGGTATAATTGTATCCTCTTCATTCTTTATCAGCCATATACTGCTACATTTTTCTTTACAGTATTTATCTGTGCTTGGCATGATTTTATTTATTCATTTACTTAATAAGTTATTGTTATTCTTCCTTTCTGGAGTATGAGCTCCATGAGGACAGAAGTCTGTCTCTTATTGTTTGATATACCTCTAGGGTCCATCAGCTGCTGGCACATGGCAGATGCCCCATAAATATTTGTAGCATGAATCAAATTTGCCAAGATGCAAATAATGTTATTTGGGGACACAACGTTATGGATAATTTTTTAAAATACATTTTAATATTTTTAGCATTTTCTAAGATTTCTGAAAGTCTTTAACACTTACATAATTCTAAAAATCACATTCCAATATTCTTCTGAGGGTAGTTCCATACATTGAGTTCTCCTTCCCTTGCCCTCTTCACCCTGTCTCCCTGAGACCTTGCTATTGCTGCAGCTGGGCCTCATGAATATCTCATGCCTATTCCCTTAGCTCATGGACTCAGCTCCTGGCCCAGGCTGTTCCAGAGATATTCACTGCTATCCCATATCAACTTCCCAAGATCAGAGGCACTAAATGAGCGTACAAGCTCTGGTGACACGGCTAGTCAATAACTTGGCCTTTTATTGTCATCCTTAGACAATACATGTAGGAAGTGGAGCCCTGCCATGTAGACAAGAAGTGTGTGCTGATATTATAGGTGATGTACATACTTTTGATCTTAACATATATAACCAGAGTCTATACTCATGGCCTCATGGACCATTCTCCACCAATCTAGCTGTCCATGGAGTATGTGGTCCTAGAAAATATCCAATGCAAATGGTCTTCCAAAATAGGACCTAGGATCTGTTAGGTTTCACTGATTTATACCCACTGAGATAACCACAAAAATTAAACATCCTTTAAAAATGCAACTTTCATTGAGGTTTGAGATGATAATCTGATCCCTTATACTTCTTTCTGCATTTCTACCATGAGAAATATGAAACTAGAGATAGAGAAATCTAAATCAGAGTTGGAAACTTCTCTGTCCTCTCCACAGTTTTCCTAGTTTTGTTGATTGACATCACTCTTGCTGAAATTCTCAACCCTGATTCTTGACACCTTCCTCTCTCTCACTCCTCAGCTTCCTGGTCCAGTGCTTACCATGTAGTTATCAGAATAAAGCAGGGGTTCAAAAAAGGTCATTTCAGAAAAGGTCTTAAAACATAACATTCAGTTTCCTGGTTAAATTTCAATATCCTTTTCTATGTTCTTTATCTATTCCATATGTGAAAGAGATGAGAGAGAGAAAGAGAGAGAGAGGAAACATAGTGTTCATTCTGTAACCCACTCCTAGCCTCAGCTAGCCCCTGATTATGGGCTCATGCATGCTTGGCATACTCAGGAAGGTCTCCAGACATAAAATGAATCTCCCCGTGTGTGTCAGCCTTGCAGATTCACAGAATATGGTGTTGCATTGTGCCATAGTCCAGCCCCTCTCTGTTATTTTCTGAAGAAAAACAAATCAGGTAGTCATATTTCCAAAGCACACAGCAGAAGTACGTGAATTATATATGCAGAAATATATAAAAGGTATGTAGAAAATATGATTACCATATGCAATTTTACAGGCTTTTACATCCATCTCCATTAAAGCAATGTAGCTGCTCTGTAGGTCCTGGTGACCAGGTACTCTTACATATTAGCGCCAGAAGTGCTGTAGAGAGCCACTTGCTTTTTCGCTCTTTTCTAAGGACATTGTGCAAGAGACAGTACAGCAAGGACAATGCAACAGCAAATTAATATTATAACTGTCTATTATATGAGGAGACATCAAAAAATTTCACAAAAAATTGTATTAAAATACGAGTTTATTTTGGTGCAAAAAAGTTTTGAAATCCATGCATTCTTTTTTTTTTTTTTTTGGAGAGGTTTTTGCTGACGTGCCTGTGCACTTGACAGAAAGACAGAGGGAGATAGAAAGCAAGAAATAATCCACAAGGGGAATGGCTACACTGCAATCCCCTCCCATTCTCCTCTTGGGATCTTGGGCACACACACACGTGCGCCTGGCATGAGTTTAAACCACTGGGCCCGGGACTCGAACTGCGGTCGACTACATGGGAGTTCAGCAACATAGCCATTATGCTAACTGCTGGTCCCACCATGCATTCTTTTTAATAATGAATATTTTCCATGGCTTTTAAAAAAACCCTAGTGTGTGTATGTGTATGTAGATATGGTATATATTATATATACAGATAGATAGAGATATATTTTATATAAGTATGTATATACCATACATATAGACATATTCATGTTATATATCTCCATGTATATTTTATAAATATATATGAAATTTGAAAAATAAAATATCTTTCCCTCTGGCCATGGGTAGAGAGAAGGCAAACTTTTATTTCAGTAAATCTACTAAGCAGGCAGCAGGGATAGAATCTGGTCCAGTTAAGAAGCTGGTTTTCAAGAGCCTAAATCTAGTGGATAAAGCTATAGACCCTCGTCCAACAGAACTCTCTGCAATGTCAGAAGTGTTCTATACCTACACTGAATAATAGGATAGCCTCTAATCACGTGTGGCTGTTGAGCACTTAGAATATGTCGAGTTTGACTAAGGAACTGAATCATAGAAAGCAAAACTAAGAAAATAGCTTTCTGCATGCAGAGGGTAAAGAGGAAAACCTCTCTTAAAGTTGAATGTGCTCTAGAAGTGACATAGTTGACAAAGTAAGGCAATCCCTTAACAGAGGCAGTGATGACACTGAGGAAAGAACTTGATGTGTGGAATCAACAGAGTCGAGTCCCAGGTAGTCCTGCCAATAAGAAAACTGCATAAGCTAAGACAATCTTTACTTCTTTGGATTGTTTTCTCTGAAGCAAAATGGATGGGGTTAAATTATTTGTTTATTTTTGAGGGGTGCGGTTGTTTGTTTTTTTTATTTTACTTTACTTTTTTTTTTTTTTTTTTTAGCTTTTTGCCATAGGATGTATGCACTTACCTGAGAGAGACAGTGAGAAGGAAAGTGAGAAATCGCTTCCCAGGGGGATGGCCACATTGCAATCCTTTCCCCTCCATTCTCTTCCTAGGATTTTGGGCATGCATGTACATGCACTCAGTTTGAGTTTCAAGCTGCCTGGTCCAGAACTCAAATACCAGATGGCCATATGGGAGTCCAGCACCGTAACCACTACACCACCTGCTGGCCACAAGTCATTTATTTTATAATGGTGAATTCTGGAAAGAATTTGATACAATCATCATAGTAAAACAGGCATAACAATCCATTGTTTGGAGAGTGGTCACAAAACAATGCAGTAAAGGAAATACTCTGGAGATTGCTAGAAAACGTACTGCAGCAGAAATTCTCATAAAAAATAAAGTGACATTACAAATAATGAGCATTTTGCTTATATCTGCCACTCATTGAAAACATACTGTAGATTAAATCTTACGCTGGGGACTAAATATACATTGATCTGATTTAATTTTCACGATAACCCTGTGAGTTGGAATATCATCATGCTCATTTAACAAAAATGGAGGTTGATATTCAGATTGATTAACTAACTTGCCCAAGTTCATACAGTTACAAAGTGATGAAGCTGGGATTTGATTCCAAGTCTTTTTCTACAGGGATATGCAGTACTCAATAGCTGCTATTCATGATGCTTATTATGTGCTAGGTATTCTAGTAGCCTTTTTCTATACAGTGTGTTGCCTTAATGCTTTTGTGGAACCTAGCCCAAGACCTCCCCCATTGCATGTATTAAGTGTCCCTGACCTATAGAAAGCACCCTTGTTAAGACGGAGAGTGGAGACTATAGGGATTGGAAGAGTCTTCGTCTTCTGGAGTGAGGACCTTGCCCTGTATCTATCAAATGTTCTTTAACCTCACTCAGTTGTATTTATTGAATTCACCCAATGATCTCATCTTGACAAAGCCTTGACTTGCTGTGATTCAGATTACTCCCCACTTCATAAAAAAAGCAGTTTTTATATGCTATAAATGACTTTCCTGGAGCAATGATTTTTAATATTAAAAATCACTGGATATACTGAATAGCAGAGACAAGATAGACAGATGGTACAGTCATCACTTAACTAAAAAATAAACTATTATATCTATGATTTAGATGACATAGCAAGCCCCTTCTGAGGGATCGTGAGAAAACCCTCTACTAGTTTGCTTATTTCTTTCCTTCTTTTCTTTAATTTTATAGAGGGCATGTGTATACCAGTGAGAGACATGGGGTTGGGTAAGAGTGAGACAAAACCCCCTTTAGGGGATGGACAAGTCACAATCCTTTCTCCTCCTTTTCTCTTTTCAGGAATTTGTGCACACACACATACACACACACACACAAGCCCTGTGTATTTACCAAACCTATAGGTCTAAGACTCAAATTGTGAAGTTGGACAAGTGGGATCCAGCCACCTTAACCATTAACACAAGCTGGCTCTAATTTGCTTTTTAATAACTGATCTGAAACAGAAGACCTGGTAAAACAATAGAATACATCAATCTAATTGTCCTGAAATTGCTCTGGGAGAACATCTGATTAATTCTAACTCTGCGAAGAAACATAAAGTCCAACCCAGAACTGTCTGAAAACTATGGCAAAACTGGTGAGGAGAAATTGTCATCTCTCTTTTTGAAAATCAAATTGGGTCAAGAATCTTAAGCCATGGTGGTTAAAGGGTCAGTGAAACTTCATATTCTGAATGCTTGGATATGATATCAGTTATTTGCACTTATTTCAAAAAGAGAATATCGTTATCATTTATATTTATCTTATTATTAATAATTCAAAATATTATTTTGACCTGCATACACACTCTACTGTCTTTCCTTTCTTTCTTTCTCTGTCTCGTGGAAGACTTGGTACTCTACTAATAAACAGGCCGGATTTTCCCTTCCCATGAATCCACTAGCATATGTCCTTATACTGGAAGCTGATTCTCAACCAAGTCTCTCAAGCCTATGGGTGAGGCATAAATAATCGGCATATGTGTATGATCAAGAGAGATGACATTAAATTTGCCATAGTCTTTATAAAAATCCATTATCTTGTTTCCATAAATATATTTTCCTGAAGAGTTTTGAGTTTCTTGTAAAGTCCCACAACATTACATAATGGCTTATATCAATCAAATTCATTGTTACATCTTGTAGAGGTTTACTGAGCACCTATCATGTACAAAGCATAGCCTTGGTGGATTTGAAAGATATTGAGAGGAGAAGTCCCATATCTTGTTCTAAAATAACATAGTCTATGAAAATGTCAGAAGCCATCATTAGGATTGCCTTTGAGAGTATGAACAACCTCTTTTATGTGCAGACACCACCATTACAATCATAGCCACCACTATTTACAATTCTTTCTAGGGTGGGGTGGTCTATAACATCACATGGCCAAAAACAATCCAAATCATAAAGCAAATAGAAGAAATAAATAGAGAAGAGAATTGAACACTCCTTCCTTAATCCCCTGCTCCCTAGAGATAAGAATTTAGTATGGACTCTAGAAGACATTAATGGGTCATGCTGCAATATTTGTTCCAAAAAGATATTTTTGTGACATTAGTAACCAAGGTTCCACGATTGTGGGTTTTTTTTTTTTTTTTTGCTTGAAGTGAAACATAAAATAATTACAGAAGATGACTTCCTGAGAATTTTTATGAAAGTCTTATTTTTGACAAATCTTTCATAAACATCATTCTAATGAACAGAAGGAAAACATATTATGTATAATCCTACATCAGCTGGCATATGTTCACAAATACATGAAAAATTTGAGAAAAGTAGCTATGCTAAAAGTCATATGAAGAATATCATGAGTAAATTTGCAGAGGGAAAAGTATATAATAAATGATGGTTTAAACATAATTTAAGTTCCCATTTCAGCATCACAACCTAATCTCCAGTGAGAATGTGTGTGTGTGTGTGTGTGAAACTCACATAGCTTCTGAAAATGTTGCTTCCAGTACCATTGTCCCAGAAGTTGCTTTTTTACCCTAGGGAACTGTAAGGCCTGGTATTTATGAGTACAATCTAGAGCTGTGCCCCTTCTTTAGCCAAATGCACAAGTCTATAAACTCAATAAGAAAAAGGTTAATATCCTTAATATAAAGAGAAATAATCAAACTAAAACAGTTTGTGTCCTTTGACCAACATCTCCCCAAACAAACTTCTCAGCCTCTAGTAATATTATTATTCTTTGTATCTGTGAGTTTGACTTTTTTGATTCCACACTTAAGTAAGGTCATTCGGTATTTGTTTTCCTGTGCCTGCCTAATTTCACTTACCATAATGTTCTTCAGGTTCATCCATGTTGTCACAAGTGGCACAAGGATGAGTAGTTTTCCATTGTGTGTATATACACATATATACCACATTTTCTTTATTCATTGATATGTTGATGGAAATTTAGGTTGATTCCATTTCTTGAGTATTGTGAATAAAATATACACAATTAAATAAAGAGAAAAAAAATTAAGGTTTTTGGCATAGGGTGTATGCACTCACTGGAAAGAGACAGAGAGAGACAGTGAGAGGAAAAGTGAGAAATCACCCCTCAGGGGGATGGCTACACTTCAATTTCTTCTCCTCCATTCTCCTCCTGGGATTTTGGGCACACATACATATGCATACAGTGTGATTTTCAAGCCGCCAGATCTGAGAGTCGAACTGTGGTCGACTATGTGGGAGTCAAGTGCCTTAACCACTACGCCACCTGCAGGTACAAGAAAAATATTTTTTAAAGGAAGACAATATAATGATATATTAGAAGCTGATGTGTAATCTGGCATATTTTCCAGAAACAACAGCTTTATACAAAGATTATAAGGAAATGCTGTAGATTAGGAAGAAGACACAATAACATATGTAGGGATGCCAGTGAGAACATTGTTGCTGCTGTTCATTTATACAATAGGGCTTACATCTAAAAGGCAGAAATTATAGTCATGAAAGAGAGAGTATAGATTGGATAGAAATGTTAGAACGTTAGAGACAGAATAGTTATTCTTTTTCTTTTGCCCCCAGAAGGAAACATGCTTGATGTATTTCTCAAGTCACCAGCTCCATGACTTGAACTGTGCTGTCAGATAAGTGGGAACCTCTCTCCTTATCCACCACACAATAGGCTGACTCTAGAATGGTGATTTTTAATAAGTAATTAGATGCAGGGTGGGTGATTCTAGAGAAGAAACAGTCAGTCATAGCTGCAATGATGTCAAGGCCCTGTTTGAAAGCTTTCCACTGCTTTCCCCAGCTTGTAGTAAGTTAAAAATGCTCAATCTGGTATTTGAGATATGCACAAATAGCACCTCAACCTACCATTTTTTTCTCTTGTTTCAGACTTAAAAATGTCACAGACAAGGAGTCCTTTCAATTAACTAAATATTCTCATCACCCTCTCAACAACCTGTCTTTTACCATGCCATGTCATATGTCTAGAATTCCTTTCAAATGTCTACTTTGCTCAGCTTCAAAATCTAGTTCACATGCAGCCTACTCCTCTATAAACACTCTCTAATCATCCTCAAGCAGTGAGCTCTCATTTCTTTGAATGTCCATAGCATTTATTCTATGCCTCTTTTGTGTCAGGTTTTTGTTCTCTTCCCAACAGGGTAACCAGTTATACCAATAACTCTAAGTCCCATCATA
Source organism: Tupaia belangeri chinensis (assembly GCF_000334495.1). Taxonomy (NCBI): domain Eukaryota; kingdom Metazoa; phylum Chordata; class Mammalia; order Scandentia; family Tupaiidae; genus Tupaia; species Tupaia belangeri. The sequence continues at coordinate 314,133 of NW_006206624.1, forward strand.
CCACTCCACTTGCCTAAAACCCTGCTGTAGCTTGCATTTCACTCAGGTACATGCCAAAGTCTCTAGAAGGCCTCATTTCAGTGTTTCTCACTCAATCTCAGACACACATTCGATTCATACCAGAAACTGTTTGAAAAGCCCTATGCCCTAGTCTTACCCTAGGCCAAGTGAATCCAAATTTGAAGGGGCACTAGGTTTTCAACCTTTCTAGGTAATTCCAAAATGAAGTTAGGATTGATTGAGAACCACAGAGGTAGTCTGAGTTGAACCTGCAAGTTGAGTTGACTAACTGCTTCTTCTTCACTTTGTGGACTAGAGACCTAATTTTGATCCAGGGCTGCCTTTCTTCTTTTTCTGACCATTGTTGTCCTTCCCCAGCACGCACATACTTGCTTCAAGCTCTAGCTTCTCTGTACAAATAGATTAACACACAAGAACTTATTTAGAACACGGCACTCCTCAGAAGTTGTCAATATCTGTGATTTAGAAACATAATTTTTATTCTGAGGAAAATGACAAACTTTACTTTATCTACTGAACAATAAAACATTTTAAAAATAAATATGTGATTCATGTTTATCAGATTTGCAGTTGACACAAAGCTGAAGCTATGAGCATTAGCAAGTATATTGGGAAATAGCACGAGAATCCAAAAAGCATTTGACAAAATGAAGCAACGGAGTGAATCTCATGAAATGCAGTATAATTGAGCAAACATAAGCCAAATATATAAGAACCGAGCACAGAGATATGGTGTAGATGCAGCAAGTGTAAGAGCTAATTAGGGGTTGAATATTAAGAGTATAGTGGTTCTCAAACTAGATCACGCATCAGAATCATCAAGAGGGCTTGTTTAAACACAGTTCGCTGGGCTCTACTCCTAGAGTTTCTGATTCAATAGATCTGGAATCTAGTCTAAGAATTTGCATTTTTACAAATTCTCAGGTGACACTGATGCTGATGACACTGATCCAGGGACTACTGTTTGAGAGTTTATGGTATATTTTGACTGTTAAAACATGCACTACAGTGTGGGACCACATGGGAGGTACTGGTTTGATTCCCAGTCTACCTTAATAGCCATGCATGGTGGTGTGCACCTATGATCCCAGTGCCTGGAAGAGCCTGGGGCAGAAGGACTGCAGTCTGAAGGCTGACCTGGGCAGCATAGTGAGAACCCTGTCTGAAAAAGAGCTCAGCTTGGTGGCATGAACACCTCATCCCAGCTGAAAGACTAATGCAAGAGGATTGCAACACAGTGAGACTGTCTTTTAAAAATGTAAATAAATAGGAACCAGTAGGTGGCATAATGGTTACATAGTTGAACTCCCACATAGTCAACCACAGTCTGAGTCCCGGACCTGGTGGCTTAAAACTCATGCCAGGCATGTGTGCATGTGTGCCCAAGATCCCAAGAGGAGAATGGAGAAGAAGGGATTGTGACATGGCCTTCCCCCCTTGGAGTGATTTCTCTCTTTCTATCTCTCTGTCTCTCTCTATATATATATGTCTGTCTGGTGAGTACACATGCCCTATAGCAAAAGTCTCTCTCAAAAAGCAAATACATATAAAAATAAATAAATAATATATTGATAAATAATTTCTTGGGAATTTGGCTGAAAAAGTAAAATTTGTTCAATGAAATAGGAAATAATGAACAAGTGTAGCTATTCTCCATTCATTCTAATAGTCAATTATTTTGAGTGCTCCAACCAGGAGTATAACCAGAGAAGAGAAGTGGTGATGGTGACTTACAATCTTGTTGGATTAAGAACTAGTGAAGAAATAGAACCAGGAAATTTAGAGAAAATAAGACTTAGGTGAGAACAACAGGCATTGCTCTTTTTGAATGTCTAAAAGGCTTTTACTTGAACAAGAGAGAAGTTTCCATTTGAGTAGCATCAAGGAGGAGAGCTAGAACCCGTAGCCAGACAGCAAAAGAAACAGCTTCATTCTGGAATGAGATACATGTACCAAGTAGCTGGCCCTGTCCCACACCATAATAAGGTATTTCCCAGGTATCAAGCTCCTACCATTTGAGATATTCCAGCACACACAGAACAAATTCAAGCAACATGTGTGGAATAAGAAATAAGTGGCCTTTGAGGCACATTCAGGACAGACAAATGCTGAATAGCATAAGTACAAAAATATGGTTGTACTTAGTAATACAGACTGAGCAATATTAAAACACTAGAAGATGGTATAGCACCCAAAATGTGGCATCTCTAAATCATGGCTGAAAATATGATATGAAAATTGCTTAGGAAAAGGATAGAATCAACACAATTTGAAACTGAAGGAAGGAAATGAGATTTAATAAGGGATATTGAGACACAACCCAGATGGACTGTCAGGCAAGAAAGAAAGCGACACGTATAAATGAATATGACAAAGCAAGAAAGCAAGATAGGTAAAAATTCACCCTTGTCATGGAAACTTACAATCCATAGAAAATAGTTTATTGCTATTCTGACACTTAATACTAACTATAGTTATGTATGAGCTCAAATGTGAGGTGAACGATCCGGGAATTGATTACAGCTAAGAGAACTCATGAGGATTGTATGACAGATTAATGTCTGTGTCTTTAGTACTGAAGCAGCAAATCAGTCAGAGGTGGGGGCAGAGAAAATGCTTGGTAAAGGTTACCACTGTAAAAATAGTACTTGACTAATCTGGGAACCAAGGTTTGAGAGCAATGAAAAGGGTCTCAGAATACATTATTGATAATGTCCTGAGCAAAATGATGACGTTTCATACCATAGACTTCATTTTATCCCTTTCTCATCTTGGTTTTTTAACCAATCCTTAGTTTCTTCCTGCTTTCCCTTGATTCTCTATGTTGAATAAAAATTGTAACACCAGGCACATTCATTTTGAACGAGGAATGTGAATGTGTTGTGATATATTTCAGGTATAGTTTCCACATAAGCTTTATGCCCATTGTTAACAGAGTTTAAGGAATCAGAAATAAAGGTGGACACAATTTGGGGCCGATAGGGGTCTTTCATATGGCCACTAAAATAATAGAGTTTATGCTCCATTTCCCAGTAAACTTGTGGACAAGGACAACATGAAAAACATTGAAGTCAGCTCCAACATAAAACTCTTTTGAGTTTTGAAAATAGCATACAAATATTGCATGTTAGACCTCCTGGAATAAAACTTAAAATAACCATGGTCCAGCAGATGACATGGAGGTTAAGAAACTGTATCTCTCATGGCCAACTCCTCAGTTCAAGTCCCAGACCCAAGGGCTTGAAAATCACACCGGGCATGTGTGTATGTGCCTGCCCAAAATCCCAAGAGAAGAGTGGAGGAGAAGAAATTGTGGAGTGGCCATCTCCCCTGGGAATGATTTTTCATTTTCTCTCTCACTATCTTTATCTGTCTCTCTCTCTCTCTCTGGTGAACCATTGTGCCAAATTAAAAAGAAAAAAAAAAAAGAAAGAAAACCTGAAAAGACAATATAGATGCCATTTCCCAATGGCAAATGCTGTAATTCTTACCAGAAAATTAAATGTTTGGAGTGTTGACTATCTACTCAGTTGTTCAGAACTTCACTGTGATGATTTAATTCCAATGTATAGCAGTAAGAACCACATACTGGTAGAGCTCAAAGAACCATTAGAAACCAGCTAGATCAAACCCTTATTCTCTAGACGCTCACAACAGAGGCCTTGTGCTAGGAAGAGAAATGCCAATTTACAGGATGAATGAGCAGAAAAGTTGGAATATGAACACCACATTGTGCTAACTCAGTCACACCACAGAATAACCAACCATCTTGGTTTGTTCTCAACTTTCTCTGTTTCAGTATTTAAAGTGCTATGGATTAGGGCTAGACAGTGCTATGGTGGTTAAGGCAGCTGGATCCCACATAGCTGACCGTGTGGTTCAAGTCCCAGATGTGGAGACTTGAAAAACACAGCAGGCACACGTGCACGCATGCCCAAAATCCCCAAAAAGAAGGGAGAATTGGAGAAGGGTTTGTGATAGATTATTCCCACAAGGGGAATGCTGTCTCAAGTTTCTCGTCTCTGTCTCCAATATGTGCATATGCCCTGTAGCGAATTAAAATAATAATGATAAAGTACCATGTCTTAGAAAAAGTCTGAGTCCCAAGGAAACTATAAGTTTTCATCACCCTATCTGACCAGCTATTGCAAAAATAAATGTCTATAGACCAAAAAGGATTGACCTGAGCTGCATGGGTGCACCTCACAAAATTCATTGCAGGTACCAACTTCTAGTGGATTGAGGGTTCATACCATTTTCCCAGTACTCTTT
>NW_006206624.1:318440-325276 GCF_000334495.1 Tupaia belangeri chinensis
GCTCCTCCTCATCTTCTTGCTCAAAAGCTATATATTCAACAACTAGTAGAGTAAAATAAAGAAAAAAAAATTCATATGTATGCCAGATATTGGTGCAGATGCTGGGGACTCAGCAGTGAACATGGTAGAAAATCCCTGACTTCATGAAGTTTAAATTCTGATTGAAGACACAAACATAAATAAGTAAATGAATAAAGCAAATAGCTTAGTGAATTAGATAATATACCAGCTGGTGGTAAGTAATATGGATAAAAATGAAGCAGAAAACTGGTGGGGGAGGGAGTGCGTTTACAGGAATGTGACAATTTTAGACAGGGCTGTCAGGGAAAGTCCCTCTGATAAAAATGTGGCTTTATAATTTCCAAAGTACTTTTCCAACATTATTTCATTTACACAGGCACTTTCAAAGAACACTGATATTATATAATTTCCAAAGTCCTTTGCCAACATTATTTCAGTTACACAGGCACTTTCAAAGAACACTGATATTAAATTAAAACTTAGTTTATAGCCCCATTTGGTTCACTAGAGTTTTTTTACTTCAGGGGCCAAATATTTTCATTCCTTCCCTGAGTTCCTCTAACTGCTATTCCAGGAGTGGCATTTGTCTGTGGGGACACTCAGTAAAGAATATCTGAGAGCTTTCTAGGATCCCAAAGGGCTGCAGTAGTTACAATACAAACATTACCAAAGAAGGCCCTTTAAAAACATTTAATAAAGATTCAATGAATGAATAAATGAGTTCATAGAAAATCAAAATCAAAGCCTATCATCAAATGTCACTTTCACAGGAAGACCTGCTGTGAATTCCATATTTCAAACTGGAACTTCTCCCCAACACCCCCTATCACCCTTCTCAACTACATTTTTCTCCATATTACTTATCTTAACCCCTTTAATACAAGGGGAGAGTCTTCAAAAAGTTTATGGAAAATGTATATTATGGAAAAAAAAACTAGAAATGGATTTTTAAAAAATTTTTTGCACCAAAATAAACTTCAAAACAAAACTTTTTAAGTCCCCTCATATACTATTTATTTTACTGTCTTTAGTCTCTCATTAGAATGTAAGGTACATGAAGATATACATTATTGTTTGTTTTATTCTCTAACATATCATCAATTCCCAAAAATAACGCCTGGAAAATAGGCACTCAAAAACAAAACAAAACAAAACAAAACAAAAAATCTGATATACTTATAAAAGACTTAGTAATGTTCTTTCCTTGCCCTCAACTCTCTAATAGTAACAACTTCACTTAAAATAAAACACAACTGTCTAACCATGGCCTACAGGCCCTTCATGGCCTGGTCTCTACTTAAGTCTCCAACATCATTGCCCACCACCCAGTTCTCTTCTCACTCATATTGACCTCTATGGTTTTTTAGATCTTAGTGCTATTCCTGCCTCAGAGCCTTGAACTTGATGTTCCCTGTACATTTCTTGCTCTCTTACTTTCTTCAAATCTCTGCTGAAAGGTTCAGTTCTTTAATGGATCCCCATTTTAAAAGTCTCCTCTCCATTCTCCATTATTTTGTTTTGTCTCACTAGTACTTTCTCCTCATCTCACATTATAAATTTATTCACATTTATTTATTGCCAAGATCCTTCACTAACTTAAAAGCTCTGCCAGGGAGCAATAGCATAATATTAAACCAAGCACCTGTCCTTTCTAAGCTTGGGGCACTGTGATGGCACATACCAAAGAAGCCAGCCCTGTTTATTGGATGATCAATATCCTATTCACAAGCCAGTGTTTCTCTGATGTCTTTCCTGTCCCCGAATTCAGACACAGGGAGAGGTCTTTTCGCCTTCTGTGACACCAGAAGAGGTAGCAGAATCCGTCTCAGTATTTTCACAACCCTTAGTCTTTGCTTTTATGAACATTTATCATATTACATTACATTTATCTGATATTTATTCCTAGACTACTATGTTACTAGATAGTAACTTTAATTCATCAGAGGCTATATATAGTAGGTGCTCAATAAATAATTGATCATCAAATGAAATTTTACAGGAAAAACTACCATCTATTATTACCCATGTAAAAATAAGTTTTGCAGATTTATCTGTGAACAACTCAAAATAACTCCCCTAATATTATTGAACCCGGGATGCTTCATATAAAGAAGTACATTATCAAAACATCAATTCTTTGTTTTTGTCTTTGCTGTTCTCACTTTAGCATTCTGAAGGTGATAATATCAAGCTTTTGGCCTTCATGGATTCCAGATGAACTGGGTCTGTGTCATATCTACGTACTTTGATGCTTTTTTTAAAAAAATATTTTTACCATAGGACATATATACACTACAGAGAAAGACAGTGAAAGTGAGAAATTACCACCCATGCAGAATGGTCACACTGCAATTCCCTCTTTTTCATTCTCCTCTCAGGATATTGAGCACTCATACACATGCACCCCAAGTGATTTTCAAGTCATCAGGTCAGGAACTTGAATTGCAATGGACTATGTGGGATACAGCACCTTAACCATCATGCCACCTCCTGGTCCCCACTTCAACTAATTTTAAAATGGCACTAGGTAAAATATTGATAGGGGATGGGAATTAGAAAGTAATTTAGAAAAAAAAAATAGTCAAGTCTCTTCACTGATTGTTAATGCTTTATTGACTCCTTTGGCAACACCTAACCCATGAACTTCTGTCTCTTTTCATTTCCCCTTTAGTATATAATCTCTTCCTTGTGTTCTGTGAATCACAAGAGAGTATATTCTAGTTTCATATGGCTTTATTGTTTGGTAAGATAACTGCTCTAAAAATAGTTGCATTATTTTCTTAAAGGTAATCAGTTCCTAAAATTCAGAATCTAATTGGCTAATTAAAACTTTCAAGGAAACATAACAGTGATTTCCTTTGTATAAATTGTCTTGAAAAGAATGCGCCCCAATCTTATTTTTACCATTCATGGCATTTAGGCCTGAGCAAAGTCATTATTATGAGTTGTTAGTTTATGGAGAAATGTTGTGAGATGCCTGGTCACCAGAGAACATTATCGATTCATGATGTAGCCTCACTGAGTAGCTCCAAGTACATTCTCATATTTAAACACTACACAAGAGTCTTGCTGAAAGAAGAGATATAATGAGAACCTTCTGCTCTCTCCACTAATTGAACTTTCTTGCACAGCTCTAAAAATTTTGTTACTCTGGTTTTGCTATTTTGAAGCTCCAGGATCTAATTATCTATTATAGTAGCTATTATTAACAATTCTAAAATTATCTAAACAGTTCACTGTGGTTCACAAAAACACTTAATAGCCTCGTAAATTTGGACTGCTTCAGGGCTGGCAGGTGGCATGGTGGTTGAGGGTGCTGGACTCTCACATGGCTGATTGTGGTTCGAGTCCCAGACCTGGCAGCTTGCTTTCTCTCTCTCTCTCTCTCTGTCATGTCAAATTAAAATAAATAAATAAATAAATACAGTTAATAAAATAATTTCTTTTTCTTTTCTTTTTTTTTTCTTTTTTGAAGAGATTTTTGCCATAGGGCATGTGTGCTCGCCAGAAAGACAGAGAGACAGAAAGCAAGAAATCATCCCCCCAGGGGTATGACCACGCTGCAATCCCTTCTGCTCCATTCTTCTCTTGGGATCTTGGGCACGCACGCACATGCACCCAGTGCGAGTTTAAGCCACCGGGTCTAGGACTCGAACTGTGGTCAACTACATGGGAGTCGAGCGACATAGCCATTACTCCAACTGCTGGTTCCAATTAAATAATTCTTTTAAAAAAAAGTTGGGGGACCAGCAGTTAGCATAATGGCTTTGTCGCTGAAATCCCATGTAGCCAACCATGGTTCAACTCATGGACGTGGTGGCTTAAACTCATGCCGGCCTGTGTGCGTGTGTGCCCAAGATCCTGAGAGGAGAATGGAGGAGAAGGGATTGCGGCGTGGCCATCCCCCCTGAGGGGTGATTTCTCGCTTCCTATCTCTCTGTCTCTCTCTGTCTTTCTGGCGAGCACACTTGCCCTATAGCAAAAGCCACTCCAAAAACAACAAAAAAAAAAGTTGGAAAGGCCCATTCTATTCTAATATTCCACCTAGTGGAGATGGCCCTTCTATAGTATTCATACAGATATAAAGGAACTTATTTAGCCTGTAAAATAATCATCTATTTAAAAATCTATAGCAAACATCATTGCTAATAATTAAGCAAAGTTCACTTAACATTTTTTATTTTAATTTATTAAAGCAAAAATTGCCTTTCTTTAAATTAAATCATATATTAAACAATACCTATTTAATGACCACAGTAAGCCATATAGCCTCAGCTAGGTGATACTTTATAGTATATTCAGTCTACTCACAGAATTTCATGCCTAAAGTCAAACATGTGTTTAAAGTTATGTACATATCAGCTGATCTTGCTATTGCTAGTAAAATTAATTAAGATAATTTTGTGAATCATTAACATGTGGAAGGAAAAAGAAATGGAAAGCAACTGTAGATACCAGAGACAGTGTGAGAGGAAGGTTGGGAAATGGAAGAGGGTGAGAAATACAGGGAATAAAATACATAAGAGAAATAAGAAATGTAAAATTACTTGTTAATGATAACATGTATGATTAAGCAACTATACTGCATATTCTGGATGGGAAATCACATTTTGTATGTTGTGATAATGTACAGTGAATGAATGTAAAATAAATAAATAAATAAATAAATAATGCCTGAAGTATTCTCTTAATAATCTGGAAGGAGACAGAATTGTCGTTTTGACTTTTATTCAAGTTTATACTATAGGATCTAGCCAGTAGAGTAGGACAAAGGGAAAATGAAGATATATGAATTGAAAAAGAAGGAACAAAACTGTCATTATTTCCATATGACTTGGCTTATTGTCTACAAAATTACACGAATATTACCTACAATTCTTAGAAATGATTATATTTTAGTAAGAACACTATATATAAAATGAGTATGTAATATTGACTGAGTGAGTGGTGTGGTGGATAAGGTACTACATCCCACATGACCAAATTGATGCTTCAAGTCCTGGACCTAGTGCCTTGAAAAACACACCAGACAGGGAACCAGCACTTAGCGTAATGGCTATGTTGCTGGACTCCCACGTAGTCGACCACGGTTCACGTCCCAGACCCGGTGGCTTAAAACTCACGCCGGGCGCATGTACGTACGTGCCCAAGATCCTGAGAAAAGAATGGAGGAGAAGGGATTGTGGTGTGACCATCCCTCCTGGGGGGTGATTTCTTGCTTTCTGTCTCTATGTCTCTGTCTGTCTGGCGAGCGCACGTGCCCTATAGTGAAAAACCTCTCAAAAAAAACAAAAACAAAAACAAAAACACCAGACAGATGTGGGTTCATGCCTGAAGTACCTTGAGGAGAATGGAGGAGAAGAGACTGTGGCATGGTCATCCCTCTAGGGGATGATTTGTCACTTTCTATCTCTCTATCTCACTGCCTCTGTCTCTTCCAAGAGCACATGTGGTCTATACAAAAATATAAAAGAAAAAAGTGTATACTATTAACAAGTACAAACATTTATAAAACATTTATTTTGTGTCAGGTTATCTCATAAGGACGTTAGTTATATTAACTACCTTCAATAATTGTAACTACCCTACCAAACATGATATTATTCCTATTATTCCTATTTTACATGTGAGGAAACAGAGGCAGAGAAAATTAGGCAATTTTTAAAAGTTTACATGATAATAGTGGCAGAGCCATATTTAAACCCAAGCAAAGTACTTCTAGAGACCAAGGTCATAATCAATTTGTGATATACATTTGAAAAAAAATCTTTAAAAAATTGGATTGTGCTCTGTAATATCAGCAGAAGGCAGAAATTTCTTTAAAATGAATGTATCAAGAAATGATTAAGATTCATATAGGGAAAATTATAAAATAGTATTGAAATACACCGAAGACTAAAATTAAAAAAACAATAAATGATAAATGCTGGTGGGGATGTGGTACAAAGAGAGTTCTCCTACACTATTGGTGGGAATGTAAATTGGTCCAGCCACTGTGGAGAACAATTTGGAGATTCCTCAAAACTACAAATAGAACTACAGTATGATTCAGTAATCCCACTCCTGGGTATCTACCCAAAGAACAAGAGAATGCTCAGTCGGAAAAGTGCTTGCACTTCTGTTTATTGCATCATTCACAATTCCTAACCAACCCAAATTCCCATGAACAGATGAATGGATTGAAAAAGTGTGGCTCATATACGCTATGGAACACTACTCAGTCATAAAAAACAAGACCCTGGCTTTTGATAGAAAGTGGATGAATGTGGAAGATTTATTGCTGAGTAAAGCAAGCCAGGCTATGAAGGGGAGACACACTGCATGTCTCCACTTAATATATACCAACTGTCCACACTCTATGAATGAAACTGAAAGATTTGAGGATATAGAAACATGGAAAATGGTTATAAATACTAGATTCAGTGTGAGAAGAAGGTAGGAGAAGGAGGAGAATGTGAGGAAAGACATTAAGGAGAAAAATAGAGAGGCAAGACATTTATGGGACACAGAAAATGGATTATTATCAGTTAAAGATAAAGTGTATCCCTAGCTGGACTCTTGTGAAATGTAGTCATGTTGAAAAATTAACTTTCGGGGGATTAGTAGTTAGTGTAATGGCTATGTCGCTGGACTCCCATGTAGTCGACCGTGGTTTGAGTCCCAGACCCAGTGGCTTAAAACTCATGCTGTGGAGAAGAAGCCACGGGCCTTCAGGAGAAGGTTCCACATGGCTACAGTGAACTAGATGTTTAAGGGAAGGAAGATTTTCTACTAATAATTCAGCCTCCAACAAACGAGCTAGCGGTAGGGAGCCC
>NW_006206624.1:328191-329255 GCF_000334495.1 Tupaia belangeri chinensis
AGACAAAGAGACAGAAAGCGAGAAATCACCCCCCAAGGGGGATGGCCATGCCACAATCCCTTCTCCTCCATTCTCCTCTCGGGATCTTGGGCATGCACGCACACATGCCCAGCGTGAGTTTATGCCACTGGGTCCAGGACTCGAACCACGGTCGACTACGTCGGAGTCCAGTTAGCCATTACGCTTACTGCTGGTCCCTTTCAAAGTGTTTTCTAACAGTAAAAATATGGCAAATTTGACAGGCTAGTTTACTCAATTATAAACAAAACCACTTATTTTAGAATAATACAAAATTACAATTGGACCAAAGATATGTTTATCATCTAGAAAAAAGTAACAAAAACAAATTATCTTTACAAACTAAGTGATGTATAGTGATTGAATGCATAAACAAAATTAAAATAAAATAAAATGTATAAATAAATAAGTAAATAAAGAAGACTTAAATAATAAGATATATATATATATATATACACATATAATATTCATGTAATAGATTATTTTATATGGTAAGTGTATTCTCTCTAAATTATTCTATAGAGTTTATTAAATTTCAATTAAAATTTCAACAGGACTTTTCAATAAAATTGACAATCTAATTCTAAGATTTATATGAAAAAACAAGGGACAAATAATATTAAAGACCCTATGGAAAGGAAAAAATTTCAATTAAAATTTCAACAGGACTTTTCAATAAAATTGACAATCTAATTCTAAGATTTATATGAAAAAACAAGGGACAAATAATATTAAAGACCCTATGGAAAGGAAAAAATAAGATATGAGTGCATACTTTTTACTATTAAACTACATCTATTAAAAAAAAGAGTAGGGGTCAGCAGGTGGCATGGTGGTTAAGGCGCTGGACTCCCACATAGCTGGCCTGGAGGCTTGTTTCCCTACTTTCTCTGTCTCTCTCTGGTCAAATTAAGCAAATAACAATGATGATAATAAATTAAGTAAAATAATTTTGGGTGAGAATTATTTGCTATAGGGCATGTGCACTCACCAGAAAGACAGAGAGAGACAGAGAGACAGAAAGTGAGAAATCACCCCCCAGGGGG
>NW_006206624.1:329446-341277 GCF_000334495.1 Tupaia belangeri chinensis
TGACATTGGCCCATGGAACAAAAATCAAAAGCTGAGACGTTGATCCAAAGATACATGGAAATTTAAAATGCAATATATGCCAGAGGTGGTATTACAGATAAAAGACAAAGAATGAATTATCAATAAATGATGATTATTGGTTTCTTTTCTAAAAATCAAGGTATATCTACATCTCGCATTATATACAATAATAAATTTAAAACACAAACTTAAGATGTATAAAGCACATGCAATAATACCCAAAATAGACAAGTGAGAAAAAAAGTTTCTTCACAGCAAAGGAAACATAATTAGAGTGAAGAGAAAACTCTCAAAATGGGAGAAAATCTTTGCAAAATATGCATTAGATAAAGGACTAATAACAAGAATATATGGGGAACTTAAGTAGCTTACAAAAAAGGAAAAAAAATTAAAATTAATCCTATTTTAAAAATGGACAAATGAGCTGAACAGACAACTTTCCAAGAAAGACATACAAATGTCTGAAAAGCATATGAATAAAATACACTATATCTCTTAGAAGGAAAATGCAAATCAAAACTCAGAATAGCTATGTTTAAAAAAATAAAGGATGACAAATGCTGGTGAGGCTGTGGTGAAAAGAGAACCTTCCTACACAGTTGGTGGCAATGTAAAGTAGTACAACCACTGTGGAGAACAATATAGTTTCTTCAGGGAATCAAGAAGGGGGAAAAAAAGAAGCAAAACATTTAATAAATGCAAATGTGGAAAATTTTTTGCTGATAATAACATATGTGGTAATATCTTTGGACTAATATGCAGTATATTCATGCTGGGAAAATCATTTTGTATGCTGTAAAGATGTACAGTGATTGAATATAAAAAATAAAATTAGAAAGAAACCTACAGGGGGACCAGCAGTCAGCATAATGGCTATGTCGCTGAACTCCCATGTATTCGACTGTGGTTCAAGTCCCAGACCCAGTGGCTTAAACTCATGCTGGGCGCGTTTGCATGCGTGCCCAAGATCCCAAGAGGAGAGTGGAGGAGAAGTGATTGCGGTATGGCCATCCCCCCCGTGGGTGATTTCTCGCTTTTTATCTCTCTTTCTCTTTCTGGCGAGTACACATGACCTATAGCAAAAACCTCTAAAAAAATAATAAACCTACAGGGACCAGGAATTGGCATAATGGCTGTGTCACTGGACTGTGGTTCGAGTCCTGGATCTGGTGGCTTAAGCTCACGCTGGGTGCTTGTGCATGCGTGTCCAAGATCCCAAGAAGAGAACAGAAGAGAAGGGAATGTGGCATAGCCATCTCCTCTGGGAGGTGATTTCTCGCTTTCTGTCTGTCTGTCTCTCTGGCAAGTACACATGCCCTATAGCAAAAACCTCTCCCCCCAAAAAGAAAAGAAACATAAATAAATAAATGAAAAGAAACCTACATATAGAAAGAACTACCATATGATTCAGTAATACCATTCCTAGATATTTACCCATAAGATAGGAAAACAGTCAGAAAAACACTCTTGCATCCATGTTTACTGCAGCATTATTCACAATTGCTAGCACATGAAATCAGTCCAAATGCCCAAGAGCAGATGACTGGATTGAAAAAAAAAAAATGTGGCACATATACACTATAGACTACTAATCTACTCTAAAAAACAATAAACTCCTCTTATTTCAATGTGGATGAATATGGAATATTTAATATTAAGTAAAGCAAGTGAGAATATGAAAGATAGGTATTATACGTCTCTGCTTGATTTATATTGAATGTCTGTACTCTGGCAGAAACTGGAAAATGGAAGGCATATACCAGGGAGGGCAAGCATAGATATCAGAGACTGTTTAGAAGGAGTTGTGTAGTTGGGGGAGAGGGGACGGAGCTCAGAAAAAAAAAATAAAGCATGTATTCTGGGAAAACATATGTTGAAAGGTGTAAAGGTGTGCAATAATTAAGTATCAATAAATAAATAGATATAAATGTAAATAAATAAACAACAAATTTATGAAGAAAATTCTGATATTAAGTTCCCTTTCAAGTCTGGGGCACAGAGAGGTTACGTACCTTACCTAAGATGACAGAGCTAATAACTAAAGAATCTAAGCTTCGACCCTCATTCTATAGTGTGCATTTTTATCCACAATTGTATAGCACTTTGTACAGTATGTTCCTCTCTCGTTTCTTATAAGTCCCTCCTTCCTCTCCAGCCAATCATCGTGCTGTTGAATACATCAGAAAAGCTCTTACACCACCTCAGAATATTTACACTTTATTTTTCCTCTTTCTAGAAGAGTCTCTTCACTTTCTTACCTTCACGACATGTCGTCTAATCTCCTTGAGGTTTTTACTCACTTCTCTCAGTGAGACCATTTCTGACTGCCATATATAAAATTTATCTTTTGTCATTTATCTGTTCTCCTTCTCTGTTTTATTTTGTCTATAGCATTTATCACACAGTGTTGTATTGCATATTTTATTCATTCATTTTGTTTATTTGCTTTCATACCCCCAAAATAATATGAATCCATAAAGGCAAAGATCAGTATCACTCATGTTCATAGCTGTATCTTCCTTATTCTTCTTTTTCTCTTTTTTAAAATGTATTTTATATTCATCCACTGTATATCATTACAGCAAACAAAATGAGTTTTCTCATTCAGAATACACTGCCTATACACTGATTCAATCAAAATTAATACCATACTTATTATCTTCAAGAAATATTTTTCTATTTTGTGTTTCTTAACTGTTTTACTTCTTTCTTTTTCCCCCTTGATAATTTTAAGGGAATTTCAGTGTTTTGTTTTGTTTTGCCTTAGGGTGTACACATTCACCAGAAATAGAGATAGGGAGACAGAGACAGTGAGATGGAAAGTGAGAAATCACCCTCCAGAGCAGAGGGCCACACAGCAATTCCTTCTCCTCCATTCTTCTCCTAGTATCTTGGGCACACACGAGTGTGTGCCCAGTGTGATTTTCAAGCCACCAGGTCTAGGACTCAAACCATGGTTAACTTTGTCAGTGTCCAGGTTTGTAACCACTACACCATCTACTGGCCCCCACAGTTGTCTATTAATGCTGAGAACATTGCTTAGTTCATAATTGCAAATATTTACTGAGGTAATGAATACATTTTTAGAGTATTTTTTAAATTTTTTTATGAGTGAGAAAGATAAAGGTAGAGAAAGAGAAAGAGGAAAACAGATACAAGCACACTCAGTAGAGTCTCTATACTGTGATCATCCCCATTCTCAGCCAGACCATATCATGGGCACATACACACTCATTTTGCATGCTTGGGGAGGTTCCAGAACCATTCCCATGTGGATGTAGTTGGGTTACTCCTGCACCATTACCTGGCACTTGAATTCATTACTGAATGAATTTCCTAAGTAGTTTATAAAGCTTTCAGTTTGCCTCAAACCCTCCTCCCACTCCCTGCCAATCCTACTCTCAAGTATGCTATTGAAAGTTCTTTACAGAAAATGTGCCTGGATAACATATTAAGATATTGCTTTGTGTGTTGTTATTGCTAAAGGACTTTTAAAAAGTGGGGAAGACATACACTTTCCTCCTCCATCTCAAGAAGCTACTCAAACTTCTTGTCTTTTGAGTGTTTTTTTTCTTTTATTAAGGATCTGATAATCTTGTTCCTGCGTCCACCAGATTCAACATGTAAAGTGATAGAATACTTGAAAGACATTCACATATACAGGCATTCTTTTTGGAGCTCAGGCCCTCTGAGCGACTGATGTTGGAGACCAAAGTGCTTGGACTTGGGAGAGAGAGTAGGGTTTTAAGGGAGAAGGAGACTACCACATCATTCTTTCTATTGCCTTTTGTATAGGAGACTTCACAGCATACTCTATAGAATATAACATAAGATATAGTCCACATACATGGACACCTAAAATCATCTCTAAGTGAAATCTATTTCCTTGTGGAGATTTCACACTTATGGTTTCAAACATGTTCTTTTTTTTTTTGGAGAGGTTTTTGCTATAGGGCATGTGAGCTCTCCAGACAGGACAGACAGAGAGAGACACAGAGACAGAAAGCGAGAAATCACCCCCCCATGGGGGATGGTCACGCCGCAATCCCTTCTCCTCCATGCTCCTCTCGGGATCTTGGACACGTACGCACACGTGCCCGGCGTGAGTTTTAAGTCACCAGGTCCAGGACTTAAACCACAGTCGAGTACATGGGAGTCCAGCGACATAGCCATTACGCTAACTTCTGGTCCCTCAAACATATTCTTAACAATGTGGGTCTATGTTTTTGTAGAAATCTTACTTTAGTATTAGTCAATGAAGCACAATTTGATAGTATAACTATAATAAAAAACAAAGGGAGGCCAGCAGAAGGCATAGCAGTTACATCTTGGACTCCCACATGGCCAAACATGCTCTGAGTCCTGAACTCAAGGCTTGAAACTCAGGCAGGGCGCATGTACATACATGCCCAAGATCCCAGGAGGAGAATGGAGGAGAAGAAACTGCAGCATGGCTATGCCCCTGTGGAGTGTTTTTTCACTTTCCCTCTCACTGTCTCTGACTCTCTCTCTCTCTGTCTGTCTCTCTCTGGCAAGTGAACATACCTTAAGGCAAAAACCTCTTTTAAAAAAGGTAAAAAAAAAGAAAAAAGAAAAATCACCCTGAAACAATAACTGTAATAATAATAATTTTTTAAAAAAGACAAAGAATCCAAACAAATTGGAGGAGAAAAAGCAAAAACCCTTAATACATGAACAATAGTGAATCCTTATCATCCTGACAAGGAGGAAAGGATATTCAAAGGTGTGTTTAGATTTCAGTTTAAGCTTAAATTGAATTTGCTAAATTTGTTTGCTGTTTCTTAAACTAAGGGTTGTGGAGCACATTTATACTTGTTTTACAAAAGTGACCACTTTACTACTCTGCTTGAAACACCCTAATGGTTCCTTAGTGCCCTCAAGTTAAGATACAAAATCCTTAGCATAGTAAACACTTCCCCTCATGATCAAGTGATTAAAAATCTTTGCCCTTATGATCAGTGCCCATCTGTCTTAGTCTGTTACTGTGTTGTTAAACAAAAATACTTAAGACTCAATGCTTTAGGAAAGTTAGAAGTTTATTTGTGTTGCAATTCTGGTGGCTAGAAGGTTCAAAGGTGTGGGACCAGCATCACGACCTAGCTGACAGAAACAGAGAGGAAAGCAGGCAAATGCAGAAAAAGAGAGAAAGTGAAAAAGAGAAAGGAAAACAGACTTTTCCAATTCTTACACTCTTTTCTGCCATACTTCCAGCTGACCAAATGGTGCTCTCCCATTGGATTTCACCTCTTAAAGGTCAGAAATAAAGTAGGCATTTCCATATGACAAAAAAGAAAGGAGTAACATGCCCAAAGCAAGTCAGAAACCTATAAGGGCAGATATGACATCTTAAAGTTTCAGAATAATCTCTTTTGACATCATGTTCCATATACTCCAGTGGGAGTTGAACCCCCATGGCTCTGGGCAGCCTTGCTTTCCTGCCTTTGCTGGTTGCAGCCCATGTGGCTGGTAACACTTGGAGTCCAATTCCATTAGCTTCTCCCAGGCAGTTGTTAAATGCTTCCAGTGTTTCTACAGGTCTGAGATCTCAAGGATAATCCTACTCCTGTGACTCCACTAGGCATAGCACTCCTGAAGGTCCCTCTCTGCTTCAACCCTTTATTTCCACTTGGCACTGACATAAAAGGCTCTCAGCAGCTCTACCCCAGTGAAAGCTCTCAGACTAAGTTCTTATGATTTTCAATGCACCCCTTTTAATCTAGTTGGAATTTGCCACAATCCCACAGCTCATGCCTTCTGCATACCTGCAGAATCAACCACATGTAGTCCCATGTGGATACGAATGTGGATGCTGTTGTTGCCACATCAGCGTGCACCCTACACATTCCTGAACAGTTGCTTGAACTGCACTCAAGACTGGTTGAACCATGGCTAAAGGAACAAAGCACTGCACCATGATGTAGAGAGCTCCAGGCTGTGAAGAACAGTGAGTCCATCCATGGCTCTCTGCTGGAAATCACTTTTCTCTCTTAGGCCTCTGAGCTTGAGGTGGGAGGGGTAACCCTGAAGATCTCTGAGATTTTATTAGGGTCTTTCTCGTTCTGCTATTGGCATCTGGTTCTCTAACCACTGTAGTGATTGATAACTCTGCCACACTCTTAACATCTCTGCCAATTACTTTGTCTTTTTCACTCTTTACACAGTCAGGTTGTAAATTTTCCAAATTTTCTCACTTTCCTTTCCTCTCTAATTTCAGTAAGTACAGTTAGAAGCAACCAAACAGCAACCTGAGCTCTTTGTTGTTTAGAGGTATTTTCTGCGAGAAAACTTAGATCACCATTTTTAGGTTTGACCTTCCACAATGCATGGAATACAATGTAGGTAAATTCTTTCCTACTTCATAATAAAAATGAGCAAGGATAATCATCTCTTCTCCAGCTCCCAATAAATTCCTCATTTTCTGAAACTGCTTCAGAACAAACTTAACCAGTCTGTATTTTTATTGTTGTTGATGTTGTTTTTGGAGAGGTTTTTGCTATATGGTGCATGCACTCACCAGAGAGACAGAGAGACAGACAGAAAGTGAGAAATCACCTCCCAAGGGGTATGGTCACACGGCAATCCTTTCTCCTCCATTCTCCTCTCGGGATCTTGGACACGCATGCACGTGCCCCTGGCACGAGTTTAAGCCACCAGGTCCGGGACTCAAACCGCAGTCGACTACATGAGAGTCCAGCAACATAGCCACTACACCATCTGTTGGTCTCTACTGTCTGTATTTCTAACAGTGATCTGGTCACCACAATTTAACTAATTCTAAAAAGTTAGTTCATCTTTAAAAAAAAAAAAAAGAAAAGAAAAAACAAACAAAACGTTCTTCTTCTAAGCCTCCTCCAACATCTAGGCTTTTTTTAGCCTGCTCTTGCAAACTCTACAACCTATGCTCATTAACCAGATCCAAAGCTGCTTCCAATATATATAGCAACACAATCCTGCTTGCTGTGCCAATTTTCTACATTAATCTGTCATTGTGTTGCTAAAAATAAATACCTGAAATTAGATGATTTGTAAATAATAAAGATTGATTTGGCTCACAGTTATGGTGGTATAAAGTTCAAAACCATGGGTCCAACATCTGGTTGGCCCCTGGTTTTGTCACACAACATGGCTAAAAGCAGCAGAGAGCTCATCAACCATATGTAGAGAGAGAAGCTAGAAAGAGAGTTAATAGACTTTTCCACTTCGTCTGTTTGTCCTCCCCACATTCTCAGTTGATTAAATGATGCCCACCCCCACTGAAGGGGAGTCTTTCTCTTTCAGTCTGCTGTCACATGCCATTATTATTTGACAAGGTGCATGAACACTCTGAAAGCAGGTTTTCTTCTTAAAAGTCTCATGACCTCCCAATGTCATTATACTAGGGATCATATTATAACACATGAACCCCTGGGGGAACAAATAATTACCTAAATTATAGCACTCTCATACTCAATTTTCACTCACACTTGTGGTTTCTCACCTCTCTCACATCTTGACTTTGTCCACATTGCTTCTGTTCAGTAGAATTAGCCATTCACCTCGTTGCTGTTCACTGACACATACCTCAAATCTCTGCTCCAGGGAGACTTTTCCAACCATCCTACCCCTACCTAGAACCATGATAACACCTCTTCTATTGCACATACAGTTTCTTTTGCCTGCCCACTGCAATGCTCATTACACCAGTATAATTTTCTGTTGTTCTGTCTGTCACCACCATCAGACTGTGAGATCCAGATGGGCAGCAATTGTCTATGTTTATTTTCTTACTTACAATGCCTGATGCATAGTAAGTGCTTAAAAAATATGTGTTGAATGGATGGATGAAGTACGAATCACTTCCAACAGGAACTATTAAACAACATAGTAAAATATCTCAACAGTGGCTTCCTCATAATGGAAGGTATTCAAGCACATCATAATCTACTACCAGTCTGGGAGCTTACTGTTGAAATGCATATTTAAAGTAAGAGTTAAGCAAGGTGACTTCTGAGGTCTTTTAAAACTCTGGTGGAAGCAAAGTAAATCCCTGTAACTCTCACTTCAATTAATCTATTATAATTGAATTTAAAATTATGTTCAATTTCCATCTGATATAAATCCCCTGCTGTTGGTTAGATACCATCACATATATGATCTCATTTCATCCTTACTGTGATGTGAGGCATACATTGCTGTCTCTTTTCTACAGATGAGAAAGCTGAGTCTCAGCAAAGCAGTTGTCACAGAGGGCCAGCCCTGCAGCCTGGTAGTTAAGGAAGCTGGATTTTGCATGGCTTATCATAGTTCATATCCAAGACCTAGTGGCTTGGAAAGCATGCTGGTCTCATGACTATTTGTGCCCAAATTTCCAACAGAGTGGAGAGATGGAGAAGGGATTGTGGCATGGTCATAACTCACTAGGTGGTACTTTTTGTCTCTCCTTGAAAGTGGCACATTCTTTCTCACAAGTAAGAAAAATACTTTAAAAGTAAGAAGTAGTAGTAGTTACAGAGGCAGGATTCAGATTTTGACTTTTTTGGACTCAGAGTTTAGGGACCTCTCCATCATATCCTACTTAAAGAATTACTTACAGTGCCAAGATTCCAGAGAACTTTATATGGAACTGATATAGAAGATCAGACACTGGAAATAAAGATAGCTTAAAGGAAAATTTGTTAATTGAGCCTCAAAATTTGCTATCCTCCCCTTGTCTTGCTCTCTGATGGCCCCTTTATGTTTTCTTCTGACCCTCAGAATGGCAGTGACACTTTTCATAAGTAAAATGAAGTCATCCACGATTGAAACACAAACGAGCTCATTACTATTAATATTAATTTGTGCCAATTTTCAAAGAATTAATTAAACCTGCTATAAAATTTGAAATACTGCTTTAAGAATCACTTAAAAATAAAACATAGAAAGGTCTGAGTGGGAAACAGTAGTTCTATTTGATAAATCTAGCTATATTTCGGGTTCTCTCCACGGAATTTTGGGGAAACTTCTTTAGGCGAAAAATATATCACAAATTATGCATGCTCTGCGTCAGAAATTAATGATCAGAACTATGAATACTGCAATGTTGAGAATTTCAATTCTCCAAGCAATATTTCATCTTCACTCACAAATATATGCAGAAAACAAGTTGATATTAAATTTTTCTTTTTTAATCTTATGACATTGCAATACTACTTTATTAATATTTTTAGAGGAGTCTTAATTTTTATTTAAATATTTCTCCAACATCATCCATTAAAATGAATTATGAAGGGAATATACTGATACATGTTGGTAAGCCTTTTCCTCCTTTTTCATCTCTCTTTCCTTTTGGCCAGGAAATGAAAGATAAAGTAATAATACAGGAAATGAAATTGAGTCTTCCCATCCAGAGCATTTGGATTTTTACAGGACATAGATCACATTCATCAAAAATGATAAAGCTCAGTGTCCTACTTGAAGCATTTATCCCAAACTTTAAACTTTAGAGCATTAACATTAATTTGATATCCTTCGAAAATGGTTATAATATTTTTTCATTAAAAGACAATAACATATGTGAAGAACATGACACATAATGATGTATTGAGTGACAAAGATATTACTTTAATGTTAAAACATTTTTTACTTTTGTCTTTCCAAAATACTGTGTTGGATAAAAGAGGTCTCCCTACCACATTGTTAGGGAAAAAAAAAATGAGAACATTAATCTAGTTTAAAAACTGAGTAGCACCAACTTGGCATTTTACTTTCTAGAGAGTAAAATAGACATGATACAGTCTCAGATCTTTAGGCTAATGGTATAAAAAGACAAAGATAAGCCAGGACCATGTAGGACTTGGATACAGGAGAGGTGTCAAAAAGGTGTCCTTCTAAGCTGGACTGTCCAAAGCACAACAAATGAAATGCCAGGTGATCCTGGCAAAGTGATTTAACCTCTACTAGCATCAGTTTTTCTGATCTAAAATGGAACAATAGTGCCAAACATAGATGGTTGTTGCAGGGATTGAATGAGATGATACCAAGAGCATTTACTTTAATATTTTAGCTTATCATAAATGTTTAGTAAATGCTAATTAAATGAATGAATGAATGCACATATGAATACTAGGTACTGTGGAGCAGATTGAGAGGTTACCTTTCAGGAGTGACTATCTACTTTGAGCGACAGAAGGCATATGTTGAAATCAAAAGTCAACTATATTACATGTTTCTCACCAAGTACTTGAAGATGGCAATACTGCAGAACGCACGAGGGCCAACTAAAATAAACGGTACAATATGATACCTTAACCAGAAAGCCTACTTGTAAATAATAGTAGAATGGGATGCAGACGAAGCACTATGGATAAATAAAAAGATTCTTCTAGAATGGAGTTACATTGGAAAATGCAAAGGATTTCCCAGGATTGGAATGTCCTAATGACTGACTCTTATAAGAAGCAGTTCAGTGCTTATGCTGTGAAAGCCTGGGCTTAATTATTGGGTTTCAAGTCAAGTCTGTGAAGTGTTTGACAAAGTTGGAACATCCTGAATTTGTCTGTGCCTGGCACAGAAAGCATGCTCAAGAAATGTTTAATGAATGAAGTAAATGTCCATTAAACTAATGATATTTTGAACGAATAAGTGAGCAGACTAACTTGAATCTCTCAGCTCCTTGATAAGCTATATATATCTCAATGAATAAAATCCAAACACAAACATTAAAAAAAATTATCTGTTCACATCTTTTTTGCTTTCCCTTTTCTCTCTCACACTCTCACATACACATATGCACTTAAGAGAAAAAAAGACTAGTTCTATAGAAATTTTTTAAATGGAAATTGAAACTTTATTGAATGTAAATATAGTTTTTAAAGCTTTATTTGTTTGTTTGTTCGGTGAGAGAGAAAGAGAAGTAGGACCCCAAAAGAGTCTTATCAATTGTGATCCTCTCCCAGCCTTCTTGCCAGCCAAGATAATGAGTATGTCCACAGGAATATTCAGCATATTCAGATTGACCTGAGAACCAAATCCTTGGCCTTCCCATATGGTTCCGGTATCACTAGCAGAGTCCTACGACCTGTGCCACTGCAGCTGGGCTTGAATATACCTTCAAAAGAATATTAAAATTGGAAAATAGCAAATTGGAGAATAGCAAATTCTATTGTGCTTCTAGCTATAACATAACAGAGATAAAGTTAAATAATAGTAAATTTATATTTTCAGAAGATATATTTTATAGACAGGCACTAAAGTTTGCTTCTTAAAAATACATGCATAAATCAATCACCTTAGTAGTTGCAAAATATTTCAGGAAACAGGGCATTTTACTTGCATGGAAATTGTAGATATAACATGCAATAAGCAAAGCATCTCTTTTTTCAAGCTCCAATTGCATGTTTTGGAGTGCTTTGGGTGATGGATAGACCTTACATACAATAAACAAGAAACAAGCTTGATTAACTTTGTACACTGTCTAGTAAACCAAAGAGAGTTTTACTAACTACTGTCAGTCTAATAACATCCATTTCCTTTAGAATGTAAGTATAATGACTATGAGAATTGCAAGAATTGAGATTCAGGTGTCAGTTTCCTGCAATTAAAAATGAATAAAGAAAGATTAATGTTAAAAAAGAAACAAAAATAGAAATGCAAACTTGGCTTAATTTTATAAGCCAAAGGGGCCTGATGGTACTCACATTTGTGACATTCTAGTCCCTTGATTTTCTTTCCTTATCCAGCGGTTTATATTTTATCTTTTTTTTTTTTTTTTTTGGAGAGAGTTTTCACTGTAGGGCGCGTGCGCTCGCCCGACAGACAGAGAGAGACAGAGA
>NW_006206624.1:341424-365572 GCF_000334495.1 Tupaia belangeri chinensis
GTGGGAGTCCAGCGACATAGCCATTACGCTAACTGCTCGTTCCCTATATTTTATCTTTTTAAAAGGTGCTATGCAAAACAATATAGCACTTTTAATCAAGATTACATTTATATATAAAAGTCATGATGCATTTTTGCATACAAAATCATAGAAAAATAGTCCTAACTTACCGACAACCTAATATATATATACATATATATATATATATATATATATATATGTATATATATATACACATAAATAGGATTCATAGCCTAATTCACATTTTTAATCAGGTGACCACTACATTACATCTGTTTTATTCATTTGACCTTAGAAAAATTTACCAAAAAATCCACTGAATTAAAGTTAACTCATCATATATGAATAGAATTCTGTGTATTAGATATGGTTTTAACTTTCTGGATTGTTTTACATTCTAGACAGTACTAAAACATTTTCACAGAGTTTGGCCTTCACTTTCTCTCTCATTGACCTCTCAATCAAGACAGGAACAAAAAAATAGTTAAGATTACCACCATTAAAAAAAAAATGAAACCATAAACTGGGTAAGTCACTCTCATGAGAACAGTGAAATTCAAACCCATGTCACTTTCAACAGTAAAAATGATTACTTAAAATATGCTTCATCTAATGCAATTAACTGCTATCAAGATATTATAAGTACTTTTTATTCATTTTTTTGCCATTCATACTTCTAAAAATTGCTCTTCTCCTCACTAAACTTTGAGATCTGACTCTTGCCCAGAGACAATTGGTTATTGAGTTGGTCAGACGTGTCCTTCTTTCCTAACAATGTGAGACCTGATTCCTAGGAATACGCCTTCCTAGCAACGTGGGAACTGTCAATTTTGTGGCATAGACCTGCATTCAAAGGAATCATTCTGGTCCACCGGAGGGACTGTTGACAGAAGTCTGACTGCTTTTTCCTATTTTTCCAAAGTCCTTTCCAGAACGCCTAGGAGGAGTCAGGCCCACAAACCTTAACAGATAATTTTTTCCATGAACAGGATTCTTCCTACATCCTGTTCCTAGCATAGTATCTTTGAGATGTATATTTCAGTGATTACAGTATATCCTTTTGCTTACCTCTTCCCAAGACACAGAACTTCCCTTTACTTGAGATGTAGATTAAGCGTTTCTTTTACTAATCTCTTCCCAGGACACAGATCTTCCTTTCCAATCAACAACCTAAAAATTGTGGAACCCACCTATAACCTACAAGCTCCTGTTTCCACATGTCCTGCCTTTGTGGGTGAGATTAATGGAAATCTCTTCACCAATTTTGCTGTCACTCTTAAAATCAAAGAAAAGGAACTCCTGTACCTGATCATCCTGAGAAAGGCATGTATGCCTCCTTTCCAGGCCTAGGTCACTCATATTCTGCTTGGAAATAAACCACATTAATGATTAAATAAGTAAATAAATAAATAAAATATGCTTCCTACATATGTACGTCCTACAAATGATAATAATAAAGTAAAAAGACAAGAAGGCAAATTAAAGGTTAATGGGGACTGGCTCTGTGGCCTGATGGCTAAGGCAGCCAGATCTCACATGGTTGAGCCTACCATTTTGAGTCTCTGGCAGCTTGAGAAACACCCTGAGCATATGTGCACGCATGTTCAAAATCTTTACAAGGTGGAGGAATGGAAAAGGGAGTGTACCATGACCATTCCCCATGTGAGATACTCATTCCCTCCTCTCTCCGTCTCTCTCTGTGAGCACACACACCCTCTGGCAAAATCAAAAAAGATTTAAGGCTAAATGGCACCTACATACTGAAGCAAATTTTCTGATTTTTCTAATAATTGGCACCAATTTATACAACAGAGCACTTGTAATCAAGAACTGAACTTAATGACCTCTGGCATTATAGGCCGCTCTTTCTTTTTTAATGGTTTTACTTAACACAACACCCCTCTTTTCTCTTTTTCCTACTTTTCTATTCTTTCTAATGTTGTCCTTTTGCAGGTCTCTTGGCATTTGATCTGAAATGATGGCATTCCCCAGGGCTCTCTCTTTTACTTCCTTATTCTTGTACCAGGGTAATCTGATAAACTTCCATGGCTTTAACAGTAACTTCCAAATATTTATTTTGATCATAGATTATTCTTCAAAACTCCACCCAAATATTTGTAACTGCCTATTGGACTCCATGTAGGTACTTAAACTCAGTGCATCTTAATTAAAACTCAATAGCATACTCCATCTCAATTTTTTTTCTTGACTAATTATGTAGTGTGTAATGAGCTGATGTAATAAAGTTTTAACTCATGCTAGCTTTTCTGAAAGTCTCAGGAACAGTCTCAAATAGTTTCATACACAGAAGCCACACTGTAATAAACCACAGATTCACTGATCTTTTTTCTTGCATTGTCTAATTCATTATCATACCTGTGATGTAACTTTCTTATTTCAGATATTATAGTTTCAGCTCTAGAAGTTTTAAAGTATAAATAAATAAATAAATAAAAGTACATGCATGTGCACATGAGAGAGAGGGAGAGAGAGAAAAAAAAATAACCCCAAAGTAGGGACTAGTCGTTCTGCAATCACTTTTCTTTAAATTCTCCATCCTATCTGAATTCCGGGCTTGTATACACATGTGCCCACCATGTTTTTCAAAGCCCTGATTGGCCATATTTGTGAACTAAATTCAATGACGGTTTCTGTCTGGGATGCCTTTGTGCTATGTTCTAAAAATGCTTCCAAGGCATATTGCCAGACTATCTGTGGATTACTTATTTTGTTGCCTTTTAACAGTGATCTACCTTGTACTTATTGTTGATCAGTATATGAAAACTGGTGCCTCATTAATTTTTTCTAATTTTTTTTTTTTGTTTACTCAACCATGGACAGATCTGGAAGTCTCTTCGTACATTTAAAATAATTCGACATATTTTATTTTATATTTTATTTTGAAAACTTCAAATATGGAGAATAGGGAAAAGAATAGAACAAAGATCTCCTATATAACTGCAGCAGATATTTGACAATAGTAGCATTTTTGCTACATTTGCATCATCTAGATATGCATATATGTGAATATGAATTTGTGTATATGTATATAATTTTTCTTGAAGTATTTGGAATTTAAGTTCCAGAAATCATGACTCTTTATCCCTAGATTTCAGCATGAGTCTTTTAAAATTGAAAACATTGTGCTCTGTAAGAAAAAAACCATTATCATCCTAAGAATATTAATAATTTCTCAATATTCTCTAATATATAATCCTTTTCTTTAATCTCATCATTTTAAACTAAATAATTTTTATATATTTTTTCAAACAAGAATTCAATCAAGTTTTATTGATTGCATTTCAATGTTATGTATCATTATTTCCATTTAATCTATATTATGGACTTTTTCATGCCATTGACATTTAAAGAGATCAGACGATTTATTTTATATAATATCCCATATTCTGGATTTATGTCATTGTGATTGCGATTGTTTCCTCATAGTGTCATATAAATTATTCCTTTACTTTAAATTGGAAAATCAGTCTTTTTATTTAATTAGATTCAGGCAGAAATTAGGATAAGAAAAAAATTATAGTTAGTACTGTATATTTCACATTGTTTCACATATTTTTTTCTCTCCTTTCTTTGTTAAAGCTTGTCTGGATTATCGCTGTAGGAGCCTATTACTATCTGTCTCCCTCTTTTCCCTCTGATCTTAGTAGATGTGCTTTAGATTGAACTTTGCTTACTCTCACTACTGTCCAATCTAGTTTTTAAAAAAATATTCCTTGTAAAGCCCTATCTTCTCATCTCTATGCTTTCATATGCGTTACTTTTAGCCCATTTGTCTCTCTAAGACAGAACACCTTACTGAAACTCACAAAAGGAATATAACGCAAGTCAATATCCTGGAGTTTTCATAGCATTTTATGTAATTATATCATCTTGTTTATATATGCCTTCTACGCATTTATTTATTTATTTATTTATTTATTTATTTGCATTTTATGTTCAACTCTTTAGTTGTTTTAGATTTAGATAGTCTTATACAGAGCATGATACTGATATTTTTTTTAACTGCTGTTTTTCTCCTTACATTTTTGTGTAGGACACGCCTTCAGAATACTTGATGCATTTTCAGCATCCAGATGCCAAGTGAATTGTGCTGACAAAAAAAGAAAGAAAATGGCAGTTGTGTAGGTCAACAACGGTGTTCAAAGTCAGATCTTAAACTATCTCTATTTTTTTTTTCTTTTTTTGGAGAGGATTTTGCTATAGGGTGCGTGAGCTCGCAAGAAAGACAGAGAGAGACAGGGAGACAGAAGGCGAGAAATCATCCCCCCCCCCAGGGGGGATGGCCACACCGCAATCCCTTCTCCTCCATTCTCCTCTCAGGATCTTGGGCACACACTCACACACACCCAGTGTGAGTTTAAGCCACCGGGTCTGGGACTCAAACTGTGGTCGACTACATGAGAGTCCAGTGACATAGCCATTACGCCAACTGCTGGTCCCAACTATCTCTATTTTCTTAATAAATGCACTTAGTCTTAGTTTGTTCATTTATTTTGTGTTATTTTCATTTGTGTGTGTGTGTGTGTGTGTGTGTGTGTGTGTGTGTGCGTGTGCTGTTTCCAGATTAAGTCTTTGGTCTTTTGTTTGCTTTCTTCTCTCAGTGTTTAAAAAAAATGTACTTTTCACTTTTAGTTCCTTTAGTAGTTACCAATTCTGAACATGTATGTCTCTAATTTTGTATCAAACTACAAAAAGGAAATAGTGTTTTTGATTCTCTCTTTTTGCAATCCCATCTCCTCCATTTTCTTCTTGGAATCTTAGGCAGGCACACACACAGTCACCAGGTCTGGGCCTCGAACCATGGTCAACTCCCTTCTCCTCCATTATTCTAGTGGGATCTTAGGCATGCATGCACATGCACTCAGTGTGAGATTAAGCCATCAGGTCCAGGATTCGAACTATGGTCCTCTACATGGGACTCCAGCGACATAGCCATTACACTATTTGCTGGTCCCAACCCAGTGTCATTTTCAAGCCACAAAGTCCAGGACTCGAACTGTGGTCAGCCATGTGAGAGTTCAGTGCCTTAACCACCATGCCACCTGCAGGCCCCAGGTTCTTTATATTTTGATTATAAAATTAACATGTTTTCAAATTTAAGAGAAATATGTAAACTAATAGTGTAAAGAAATATTTGCAACAAAACAGTACGATAGGTATAGATCCTTGATTCTATCATCTTGCTAGAATTTTAACAAAAAAGATCTGCTCATTATATCAAGTAGAAAATGTTAATATTATTTACGTGTTTCTGCCTTTTGTCATGGGTTCCTGGAAATATCACTCAATTAGAATTCAATACTGTAAAGCTGAAAAGTTTCAGGCTTTTTGAGTCTTTTGTCACATAGACAACTTGAAAGCAACATTGATCAGTTTACTGAAACTTACTTGTAGCAGAAAAACGCCTACATGGATCAGTCATTTCTCACTATTATATATAAACAATACTTACAACTGAATAATCAAAAAATAAAAACCCAGTTAAAAAACAGGCAAAAATGTATACTCTTTACAAAGGATATGTGAATGGACAATAAGAACATGAAACAATACTCAACATCATTATTCAACAGAGAATATAAATTTTTAAAAAATTTATATACCTACTAGAATGGGTATAACTACAAAAGTAATGATAGCAAGTACTGACGAGAATGTAGAACAATTTGGAATTCTTGTATATTGCTGGTGGGACTGTCAAAAAATACATCCACTTTGGCAATTCTTTTGATAGTTTCTTACAAAGTTAAACATACACTTACCATATGACCCTGTAATGATATCTCCAGGCATGTACCCAAGAGAAATTTTTTAAAAATGTCCATACAAATTTCTGTGCATGGATGTTCATCACAACATGATTCAAAATAGCCAATGTCTGGACATATCCCAAATGTTCTTCAACTGGAGAATGGATAAATAAAACAATGATTCGTCTGTATGATGGAATACTATTTAGCAATAAAAAGGAAATGACCTAAAAATTCACACAACATGGATAAATCTCAAAATCATTATGGCGAGCAAAAGAAACCAAATGCAAATAGCCTATACTACTTTATTTCATTTTCATTCATATAACACTTTCATTAAATTCTGGAAAAGTTAAATCTAATCTATCGTGATGAAGCTCTGTGAGTCTTGAACACTGTGGAGACTGTCAAGGGGGCAGGATATAACTGTGAGAAATCATGGACTTATTCTAGATCTCGACAGTAGTGATGGATGCATAAATTTGTAAAAAATTCACTCACAATGGATATACTTTATGTTATTTAAATTATACTTCAATAAGCATGATATAAAATTATAATAAGAGAAGGTCCAGTTAAAAAAAAGGAAGAATGAAAGATTATTACGGTAAATAGCCCAAGCTATAATCTACCAGTGGCAAGTAGTGGTTCGACAAATTTTCATTTGTGGAAGAAATGAATAAGTAAGCTATATTATAGAGGCTGAATCCATGAGAGCACAGCAGACAGATTTTTCTGTTTATACTGCCATATCAATCTATACCTCCAAGTCATGCTCCCATATTGGTCTGAGTAAGGAAGTCACATGCTCAAATCAGTATGAAGTCAGTCAGTGTCAAGAAGTTCCTTTTTGTTTATTTGTTTGCTAGCTATAGGGTTCGTACACTTGCCAGACAGAGATTGGGGTTGCCGGGGGGAGTGAGAAAGCACCTCCTCAGGGGGCATGGCCATTTGTAATCACAATCCCCTCTCCATTTTCCTTTTGTGATTTTGGGCACACATGCACATGCGTCCAGCATGTTTTACAAGACTCCTCATTAGGGACTCAAATCACACAGTCAGTCATGTGGGATCCAGCCACCTTAACTACCCATGCCACCAGCTGGCTCACTATCCCTTCTTGTCCTTACTGCATACATTCATCAAATGGTTTATCTACAGAATTCCTGTATATGACTAGCTTAATCATGCTACACAGAAAGGATAATAATAACTTTCACCAATTAACTAGAGGGGGATAATGGATAAATAAAACAATTCTTGTAGAGAATCATGAGTTACACTGTGTTTCCTTTGGGAAACTAAAAAATAAAGTATTAGGTAAGTGACCAACTTTAGTTCAGAAAAAGTTACAAGTATATATTTAACAAACCAATTAATAAATAAAATGCAGAAGGAGAAAATAGAACTGCCTAAATAGCAAAATATTTTAATGTTTTCCAGTTTCGGCTTTTTCTCTACTTTTACTCATTTCTATTTAGACTCCACATGCTGGACACTTTCTGTATAAAACAGAATTTATAAAAGTACATGCTGATCACTCCTTCCTATATTCGTCTATTACGTATCAAATAATAGGATCTCATTGATTTTTAGGTCTGACTAGTGTTCCATAGTGTTTATGTGCCACATTTTTTTCAATCTTCTGGGGGTAAAATGAAGGAACATCGGGGAACAAAGAAAACATTTTACAGACACAGGAACGGAAATTTATTGGATATGATAATATTTCTGATTTGTTTGACAGGTAATGCATTTATGCTTTCAGAATCCACATGGTATCAGAAAAAAATTACAATGATTAAATATGATTTTGTAAAAATGATCAGTAATGAGATAGAAGAAGTTCAAGACCCTTCTCACTGCATTTTATTTTATAGCACAGTAAAAACACAAATTTGAAGGTGCTTGTCATACAATAGGCAAAAATCATTGTCACAAACTTAGAGTGGCAGAAAACGTTGACCTTTGCTACGTGTGAGGTAGAAGTCTAAAGCTAAGGGACACATTTTATTGTGTTTTCTTAGAAAGAAATGGGGGCAGTGAGGGATAGAAAATGTCTCTAGGCCACTTTGAAAAAGGAAGTTATTCTAACTGGGAGAATCAGCCAGTTATCCTTCCTAATTCAGCACCTCTGCTCCCAGCAAGTGTCTGGTCATTTTGTTTAGTAAGCTGGTGAGTTCTTAAATGGTACTGATTCATATCAGACCTGCATCTTAGCATCTCATCCTGATTTGCTGATCCTTAAGAATTTTTATGTCATAGGCAAGTTTCGAGATCTAAAGGCAAACATAGGCAAGACTTTCTGTGCATAGAGGATTAAAACATCTTCATGAAGGCGAAATACAAGAAATAAGCACACACACACATACATAAGTATGCATGTATCTTTGATTTGATTATTAAACACTACCCTACAAAAATGAACAGTGATTAAAAGTAAACTAGAGATTGCAATTAAAAGAAGGAAAAAAACAAACACCACCATCACTGTCAATACCAGAGGGACTTCTGAGGTTCTGAAATAATCAGACTACCCTAAAAGGCTTAAAAATCCAAAATCTCACTCTCCTATCCGAGACGTTTATTGCTTTACATGAGGTATTTTAGCATGTTCTGTATGATAGCAATGCAGTAAAGAATAGTGTAAGTTGGAGCCAGCAGATTGCATAGCGGTTACATGCCTGGACTCCTACATGGCAGACCATGGTTCGAGTCTTAGACCAAGTGACTTGAAAATCACACCTGATGTGTAGTTGCATGCGTGCCCAAGATCCTGGGAGGAGAATGGAAGAGAAGGGATTGTGGCATGGCCATTCCCCCCAGGGGGTGATTTCTCACCTTTTCTTTTAGTGTCTCTGTCTCTTTCTGGTGAGCACATACACCCTAAGGCAGGAAGCTCTCTCTGTCTCTCTCTCTCTCTCTCTCTCTCTCTCTCTCTATATATATATATATATATATATAGTTATATGTGTGTGTGTGTGTGTTTGTGTGTGTGTGTGTGTGTGGAGAGAGAAAAATAGATAGGAGATATTATATATATGTAGTTATGGTATATATATGGGTATATATATGGTATAAGTATATAATAGTCTCTCCCTTACCCACAGTGGATACATCACAGTACTCTCAGTCAATGCCTGAAACTGTGGACAGTACCAAACCCTATAAATACTGCACATATCTGTGACAAAGTTTAATTTGTACAAGAAGAGATTAATAATAGTAATAATAAAATAGCATAATTATAGTAACAATCTATAATAAAAGATAGTGAGTGTGGTCTCTCTCTCTCAGAGTATCTTATTACACTCTACTCACCAATTTCCTTTTTATTTTTATCATTACTTATTTCCATTTAGTCACTGTACATCTTTACAATGTACAACATGAATACAGTGCATAGTAGTCAAGTAAGTGATAGTACCATGTACATTATCATCAACAGATAGCTTTTCATTTTTGTGTCTATTAAATGTTTTTTTTTCCCTTCATTTGCTCCCTCCCAATCTCTATTACCCATGCTCTATTACCTACCCCTTCCTATAGTGTCTCTAGTATCTTCAGTTGGCCTCCCTGCTATTATACTTTCCAGTCTTTCAGTTTCTGCTTATAAAGCACAGATCAAAATGTCAATCTTGGAGCCAGCAGGTGGCATGGTGGTTAAGGCACTGGAGACTCCCACAAGGCCAACCAAAGTTCAAGTCTTGGACCTGGTAGCTTGATTTCTCACTCTCCCCTACCCCAAACCCTGTGTGTCTCTCTCTGTCAAATTAAAAATAAATGAATGGATAAATAAAATTAAATAAATGATTCTTTTTAAAAAAGTCAATCTTATCCAAGTTAGTCTACAAATTCAATGCAGTTCTGATGAAACTGCCGGAGAGAGGGGACCAGCAGTTAGCGTAATGGCTATGTCACTGGACTCCCATGTGGCCGACTGCAGTTCGAGTCCCCGATCCGGTGGCTTTAACTCACGCCAGGCACATGTGCGTGCATGCCCAAGATCCCAAGAAGAGAATGGAGGAGAAGGGATTGCAGTGTGGCAATCCCCCCTGGGGGGTGATTTCTTGCTTTTTGTCTCTCTGTCTCTCTCTATCTGTCTGGAAAGTGCACGTGCCCTATAGCAAAAGAAAAAAAAAGAAACTACCAGAGATATTCCTTTGGGGGTCTTATTTAAAAAGTCTTTTTCTGATGACATAATGGTTACATCACTGTACACTCACATTTTCAAGAACAGTTCAAATACTGGACTCGGCAGCTTAAAACTCAAGCCGGCACATGCCCAAGATCCCAAAAGGAAAATGGAGATGGGGTTGTGGCATGGCCATCCTCCCAGGGGTGATTTCTCACTTCCTGTCTCTCTGTCTCTCAGGCGAGCACATACACCCTATAGCAAAAATCTCTGTCTCAAAAAAAAATAAGTCCTTTTCTTTTCCCCACTGGATTGTCTTGTAGCCTTTCATCAAAAATTTTTTGGTTGTATATTTGGTGTGTCTATTTCTAAGTTTTCAATTCTGTTCCATTGGTCTACCTGCCATTTATTTTTTTTCTTTTTTTAAAAATTTTATTTCAAGTTCTTTTATACATTTAATCACATTATTTAGCTTGCAAAGTGAATATTTCAACATGTGTACATTTCCTCACCAGTCCAGTTGATAATACTATGAAGTAATTTTCAAAAGATAATACCCGATTTCTTTGTCCCATTAATGCTTTGCCTCTCTATTTTTCTCCTTAATGTCCTTCCTCAGACTCTACTCCTTCACCCACCCTCTCCCCACATTTTACCTGGTATTCACAACCATTTACTGTGCTTCTATACCCTTTAATCATTTAGTTTTGGTCATAGAATGTAGACACTCGGTATATATTAAGTGGAAACATACAATGTCTCTCCTTCATAGCCTACCTTGCTTCACTCAGCACTAAGTCTTCCATATTCATTCACTTTCTGTCACAAGCCAGAGTCTTGTTGTTGTTTATGGCTGAGGAGTTACCTGCCTGTTTTTGTACCATTAGCATGTACCATACTGCTTTGATTATCACAGCTTTGTAACATATTTTGAGGTCAGGAAGTGAGATGCTTCCTGCTTTATTCTTTTTGCACAGTTTTGATTTGCTGATATAGGACTTTTTATGACTCCAAACAAATTTTATGATTTATTTTTTATTTTTGTGAGGAATATTTCTGGTAATTTAATCAAAATTGCATTGAATTTGTAAAGTTTTTCATAGTTTTTCTTGTTGAAGTCTTTGACTTCTTTCGTTAGGTTTATTTCTAGGTATCTTACATTTTTTATGACTATTGTAAACTCGATTGCTTTCTTCAATTCTATTTCAGTTTGTTCATTACAAGTGTATACAAATTCCGTACCTTTATGTTTGTTATTTTGTACCCTACCACTTTGCTGTATTCATTTATTACTTTTAGGAGTTGTTCTGTGGATTCTTTTGGATTTTCTATGCATAATCATATCATCCTCAAACATATAATTCCACTTTTTCTTTTCTTATTTGAATACTTTTTGTTTGACTCTGTTTTCTGATTGCATTGTGTAGGACTTCCAGTACCATGTTGAAAGGAGTGGAAAAAGTATTCAACCATTCTCATACTGCAGTAGGCTATGGGTTACTGAAACCACGGAAAGTTAAACCATGGATAAGGTTAAACTATTATAAAACATTATTAGTACTGGCTGGAGTTTTCAGAACAAGAAAGGAATCTCTGCTTTTTGATTGGATCCATTCATAACCTTCCTTAAAATAGTAAATTTTCTCCAGCATACTTGTATAGCCTCATTTGTGTTTCAAAGCTTAGATTTGCATAAGCTTTTCAAGAGTATACTGTCAACTATATTATATTAGATTTCTGTTGTTGCTGTAACAAAAAATTATAAGAAATTTTGCGGCTTAAAACATGAATTTGTTAACTTAGAGTTCTGGAAGAAAGGGTAAGCTAAAATTAAACTGTCAGCTGGGCTGAGTTCCTTCCAGAGACTCTGGAGGAGAATGCAGTTATTTGCCTTATCCAGCTTCTGCAGGCCACAAAACATAGATATCTCATGTCCCCTTTTTTCATCTTCAAAGCCAGTAGCATAGCATCTTTTATTCTCTCAATCTCCGGTATGGCCTACACTTCTATCCTCAGATTTTCTACAAACTCTTGTCTTCCTTTTATAAGAACTTCGCATAGAATCAGCCCACCCTACTAATCCAGGACATTCTCCTCATCTCAGGATCCTTAACTTGATGAATTCTATAAGTCTCTTGTGACATGTAAGGTAACATATTGACAGGTTCTGGGGATTAAAATGTAGACATCATCCTGGAGCCATTATTCTGCCTATCCCATATGATGACATATTGTTTTCTATATTGTCCCCTCCAAAACCATATTAATAAGTTAATTTATAAAGTTCTCTCTCCTTACACATGGAGCTTCAGTCTTGCAATAATTTGTAGCACCTGTGCATATACAAGCTAAGCATAGCTTAATGTGAATGTTAGAGGATAGCTTGTTAAAAAATATTAAGTTTACAGGCCAGCAGGTGGCGTGGTGGCATTGGACTCCCACATGTCTGACGATGACCATGATTCAAGTCCCAGACCTGGTGGCTTGCTTTCTCACTTTCTCTCTCTCTCTCTATCTCTCTCTCTCTCTATCTCTCTCTCTCTCTCACACACACACACACACACACACACACACACACACACACCACTCTGGTCAAAATTTTTAAATTAATTAATTAATTAATTCTAAACAAAAACCATTAAGTTCCATTGAGTTAACCTTATGTGCCCTGAATCCAGTTAGAATTTTGTGACAGAAAGAATACATGTTCTAATCAATTAAGCTTCTGTACAGTATTTAGCTCCCATTCCATCTATGTGATATAGAACAAATGAATAGCATGTAGATAATTCTCTTTTGCATGTTTTATTTGACCAAATAAATCCTTTGATTGATAGAATGAGCTGTATTATTTATTCTTCAATAGCAGAGATTCTAAACATATCTTTTAGCTATTTGGAGGTCACTTAGGATTTAAGAAGCTGTTCTGTCATTATACTCATAAAACTTAACGGTCCATGAATGCTGTCTGAGTTCTACACTGAAAGCTAAGTAGGATAAAAGAATGTATTAATTATAGCCCATTAAGATCAGAAGTTGGTTCACAGAAATGGAGTTACATGAAAATTTCAAAATACCTTAATATATAAAGCAGTTTCTTAATAATGGCAGCCAAAATTTTTTAAGGGAAAAAAATCCCTATTCTACCTCTCTGACAACTTACTTTTCTTCAGTATTCTTTGCTCTTTTCCAGTTTCTATGTATATATATAACTTTTATTGACATGTGTCATCATAATACAGATACAAACTTGAATTTGTCTATTTACACCCTTCCTTGTACTTTAAATTTTTCAGAAAGCTAATAGTCATAACTTTTATTTTAATGGCTATAGTGTATTCCTCTGCATATATGTAAAACATAATTTCTTTGATTGAGTTTTTATTTTGGTTCCATGTCTTAATCATTACAAAGACTGATACAATCAAAATTATTTTGCATTTTTTCTTCTTGGAGAATGGAGAGACTATTCTCTTGGGATAATTTTTGAAAGGTGTAATATGTACTCCTATGAAATTTTTAAAAAAATGAGAAGTTTAGTTTCATGTTTATCAATAGAGAGAGCCCTTCCCTAAGAGATAAGAAAAAGTACATAAAAATACCAGTATCATTTTCTACTAACATTCATACCATGCCTTAAATCATTTTCCTGAAGAAAGTGATAGAATGAAGAATATGCTTAATGACTACAGAGGGTTCTATGCAAAGGTTATTGTTGCTTATATAGAAAAGATTATATATATTGAAGATTGGGGTAGGTGAAAAAAGCACAGTGATTAAAAAGACTGTGGCTACATGCCAATGGGTAATTTATGAAATTATGCACATAACTTATATATATATATATGTATATATATATATATAGTTTGTATTGAAAAATGTGTAAAATATTTCATTTAATAGGTACTGCTCCTCTCATGAGCATTATTCTTCAAAAATAGGGCACCGAAGTTTTACCCCTGTTATGTTGTATAAGCTACAAAACTTGAGTAATAGAAACATGTTAGAATTTTCAAAGCACATATACTTTAATGTGAGTAGTAGAGCGTAAGGCAAGAAGTAGATGTAGCTTTTCTCAGATAACAGAATGAAGGTTGGTTCTAATGCATTCATTATGCTACTTGTCATTGCATTCTTAATTCAAATATATGAAGAAAAAAGACATTTTAAGACTGTGGTAAAATACTTAACATGAGTGAGCTATGCATTAGAGTGCAGGAAGAGACAGGGCAAGAATTGCCATAAGTAGAGGTGTTTTCCAGGCTTAATTTCTCAGTATTATGTAGCTGCAGAGTTTTATCTAAGGAATTTGCAATCAAATGTCATTTGACTTTTAAGCAGGAAATATGACCAATATGTAAGAGACATTAAAATGTATATTAAATGTTTATATTTATGGAGTACAATGTGATGTTAGATCTGTGAATACAATTATTATTTTTCAATTAAAAATAAAGTGAAAGGATCGTCCAGCAGTTGGCATGGAGCTGGATCTCACATGGCCGACCCCGTGGTTTGAATCCCAGACCTGATAGCTTGAAAATCATACTGGGTACATGTCCATGTGTGCTCAAAATCCTGAAATGAAAAGAGAAGGGAAGAGACTGCAGCATGGCCATTTCCCCTATGGGGGTGACTTCTCACATTCCATCTCTCTGTCTACCTCTCGCAAGTACAGTCACAGTATGGCAAAACTAAAAAATAAATAAAGTGAAAGGAAAAATGTATGTGTGCCTGCTCAATAACGAGATAGAGATCAGATTTCACATTAATAAGAAGGGTGACTGGCTATCTTCATAGAAAGAGAGTATCTTTCAGTGGATT
Source organism: Tupaia belangeri chinensis (assembly GCF_000334495.1). Lineage (NCBI taxonomy): Eukaryota > Metazoa > Chordata > Mammalia > Scandentia > Tupaiidae > Tupaia > Tupaia belangeri. The sequence goes on from NW_006206624.1 coordinate 356,179, forward strand.
AACCATTCCTGACCTCAGTGAGTCACCAGCAAATTTCTTTCTGTTACATGCTTTTGCCATCGGGCACATGCACTCGCCAACGAGGAAGAAAGACAGAGACAGTGAGAAGGAAAGTGATAAATAACACCCCAGGGGAGATGGTCACACTGCACACACTTCTCCCTTCTCCTCCTAGGATTTTGGGCACCATGCATACTCACCCAGTGTGAATTTTAAGCCACCAGGTCAGGGACTCGAACTGCAATCAACTATTTTGGGGTTTAGCGCTTTAACCAGTACACCACCTGCTGACCCTTCTATTTTTTTTTCTTACTTATGATATTTTTAAAAAATTCATTTATTTCCTCCATGAAAAAAGACACAGAAACAACACTCCAACAGGGTTCTTATGTCATAATCCATTCCCAGCTTCAACCAGCACCAGATGATAGGTGCACATGGATCCAGTATACTTAGGCGGCTCCCTGGACATGAACCCAGAGCATTTCTGTGTGGGTCAGCTTTATAGGGCATTGTGTTTTACCACTCTGATGCAGCCAAGCCCCACACAAGAGAATTACTAATGAAACAACATTTGCTAAATATAATACTGACATATTCAAAATTTAAAATACATCAGGTGAAGATTCCATTATTTGTCACTGAGAATAAAAGAGGCAAATCTGAACTTCTTCTAGGAGCCATTGAAATAGCAATAATGTCCAATTTCTTGAAAGAAGTATCTTTAGGATAGGAAAAGCTACTACTAATCTGTGAACAATAGAGAACTTATAGCAGGTGCCATGATTAGTTTCTGAACAATGCTAAACTTTGCTTGAGAAGCAAATTGATGTTTGTGAGAAGCTAATTATTAAAGCTAGTATTCATTTCTACATGAATTGCCATTTAATTCATTATTTAAAATGTATAAGTTTTCATTCATTCACGTATTCATTCTAAACACCTATTAAGTGACAGATACTGTGCTATATCGGTGAGTAGCATAGCATCTTTGAATCTCTCAATCTCCGGTATGGCCTACACTTCTATCCTCAGATTTTCTACAAACTCTTGTCTTCCTTTTATAAGAACTTCGCATAGAATCAGCCCACCCTACTAATCCAGGACATTCTCCTCATCTCAGGATCCTTAACTTGATGAATTCTATAAGTCTCTTGTGACATGTAAGGTAACATATTGACAGGTTCTGGGGATTAAAATGTAGACATCATCCTGGAGCCATTATTCTGCCTATCCCATATGATGACATATTGTTTTCTATATTGTCCCCTCCAAAACCATATTAATAAGTTAATTTATAAAGTTCTCTCTCCTTACACATGGAGCTTCAGTCTTGCAATAATTTGTAGCACCTGTGCATATACAAGCTAAGCATAGCTTAATGTGAATGTTAGAGGATAGCTTGTTAAAAAATATTAAGTTTACAGGCCAGCAGGTGGCGTGGTGGCATTGGACTCCCACATGTCTGACGATGACCATGATTCAAGTCCCAGACCTGGTGGCTTGCTTTCTCACTTTCTCTCTCTCTCTCTATCTCTCTCTCTCTCTATCTCTCCTCTCACACACACACACACACACACACACACACACACACACACCACTCTGGTCAAAATTTTTAAATTAATTAATTAATTAATTCTAAACAAAAACCATTAAGTTCCATTGAGTTAACCTTATGTGCCCTGAATCCAGTTAGAATTTTGTGACAGAAAGAATACATGTTCTAATCAATTAAGCTTCTGTACAGTATTTAGCTCCCATTCCATCTATGGGATATAGAACAAATGAATAGCATGTAGATAATTCTCTTTTGCATGTTTTATTTGACCAAATAAATCCTTTGATTGATAGAATGAGCTGTATTATTTATTCTTCAATAGCAGAGATTCTAAACATATCTTTTAGCTATTTGGAGGTCACTTAGGATTTAAGAAGCTGTTCTGTCATTATACTCATAAAACTTAACGGTCCATGAATGCTGTCTGAGTTCTACACTGAAAGCTAAGTAGGATAAAAGAATGTATTAATTATAGCCCATTAAGATCAGAAGTTGGTTCACAGAAATGGAGTTACATGAAAATGTCAAAATACCTTAATATATAAAGCAGTTTCTTAATAATGGCAGCCAAAATATTTTAAGGGAAAAAAATCCCCTCTGACAACTTACTTTTCTTCAGTATTCTTTGCTCTTTTCCAGTTTCTATGTATATATATAACTTTTATTGACATGTGTCATCATAATACAGATACAAACTTGAATTTGTCTATTTACACCCTTCCTTGTACTTTAAATTTTTCAGAAAGCTAATAGTCATAACTTTTATTTTAATGGCTATAGTGTATTCCTCTGCATATATGTAAAACATAATTTCTTTGATTGAGTTTTTATTTTGGTTCCATGTCTTAATCATTACAAAGACTGATACAATCAAAATTATTTTGCATTTTTTCTTCTTGGAGAATGGAGAGACTATTCTCTTGGGATAATTTTTGAAAGGTGTAATATGTACTCCTATGAAATTTTTAAAAAAATGAGAAGTTTAGTTTCATGTTTATCAATAGAGAGAGCCCTTCCCTAAGAGATAAGAAAAAGTACATAAAAATACCAGTATCATTTTCTACTAACATTCATACCATGCCTTAAATCATTTTCCTGAAGAAAGTGATAGAATGAAGAATATGCTTAATGACTACAGAGGGTTCTATGCAAAGGTTATTGTTGCTTATATAGAAAAGATTATATATATTGAAGATTGGGGTAGGTGAAAAAAGCACAGTGATTAAAAAGACTGTGGCTACATGCCAATGGGTAATTTATGAAATTATGCACATAACTTATATATATATATATGTATATATATATATATAGTTTGTATTGAAAAATGTGTAAAATATTTCATTTAATAGGTACTGCTCCTCTCATGAGCATTATTCTTCAAAAATAGGGCACCGAAGTTTTACCCCTGTTATGTTGTATAAGCTACAAAACTTGAGTAATAGAAACATGTTAGAATTTTCAAAGCACATATACTTTAATGTGAGTAGTAGAGCGTAAGGCAAGAAGTAGATGTAGCTTTTCTCAGATAACAGAATGAAGGTTGGTTCTAATGCATTCATTATGCTACTTGTCATTGCATTCTTAATTCAAATATATGAAGAAAAAAGACATTTTAAGACTGTGGTAAAATACTTAACATGAGTGAGCTATGCATTAGAGTGCAGGAAGAGACAGGGCAAGAATTGCCATAAGTAGAGGTGTTTTCCAGGCTTAATTTCTCAGTATTATGTAGCTGCAGAGTTTTATCTAAGGAATTTGCAATCAAATGTCATTTGACTTTTAAGCAGGAAATATGACCAATATGTAAGAGACATTAAAATGTATATTAAATGTTTATATTTATGGAGTACAATGTGATGTTAGATCTGTGAATACAATTATTATTTTTCAATTAAAAATAAAGTGAAAGGATCGTCCAGCAGTTGGCATGGAGCTGGATCTCACATGGCCGACCCCGTGGTTTGAATCCCAGACCTGATAGCTTGAAAATCATACTGGGTACATGTCCATGTGTGCTCAAAATCCTGAAATGAAAAGAGAAGGGAAGAGACTGCAGCATGGCCATTTCCCCTATGGGGGTGACTTCTCACATTCCATCTCTCTGTCTACCTCTCGCAAGTACAGTCACAGTATGGCAAAACTAAAAAATAAATAAAGTGAAAGGAAAAATGTATGTGTGCCTGCTCAATAACGAGATAGAGATCAGATTTCACATTAATAAGAAGGGTGACTGGCTATCTTCATAGAAAGAGAGTATCTTTCAGTGGATTAACCATTCCTGACCTCAGTGAGTCACCAGCAAATTTCTTTCTGTTACATGCTTTTGCCATCGGGCACATGCACTCGCCAACGAGGAAGAAAGACAGAGACAGTGAGAAGGAAAGTGATAAATAACACCCCAGGGGAGATGGTCACACTGCACACACTTCTCCCTTCTCCTCCTAGGATTTTGGGCACCATGCATACTCACCCAGTGTGAATTTTAAGCCACCAGGTCAGGGACTCGAACTGCAATCAACTATTTTGGGGTTTAGCGCTTTAACCAGTACACCACCTGCTGACCCTTCTATTTTTTTTTCTTACTTATGATATTTTTAAAAAATTCATTTATTTCCTCCATGAAAAAAGACACAGAAACAACACTCCAACAGGGTTCTTATGTCATAATCCATTCCCAGCTTCAACCAGCACCAGATGATAGGTGCACATGGATCCAGTATACTTAGGCGGCTCCCTGGACATGAACCCAGAGCATTTCTGTGTGGGTCAGCTTTATAGGGCATTGTGTTTTACCACTCTGATGCAGCCAAGCCCCACACAAGAGAATTACTAATGAAACAACATTTGCTAAATATAATACTGACATATTCAAAATTTAAAATACATCAGGTGAAGATTCCATTATTTGTCACTGAGAATAAAAGAGGCAAATCTGAACTTCTTCTAGGAGCCATTGAAATAGCAATAATGTCCAATTTCTTGAAAGAAGTATCTTTAGGATAGGAAAAGCTACTACTAATCTGTGAACAATAGAGAACTTATAGCAGGTGCCATGATTAGTTTCTGAACAATGCTAAACTTTGCTTGAGAAGCAAATTGATGTTTGTGAGAAGCTAATTATTAAAGCTAGTATTCATTTCTACATGAATTTCAATTTAATTCATTATTTAAAATGTATAAGTTTTCATTCATTCACGTATTCATTCTAAACACCTATTAAGTGACAGATACTGTGCTATATCGGTGAGACTGACATACAATCCATGTTTTCTGGAACTTATATTCTCATAGGTATCTTTATATGGCACAGAGTTTTTTCAAGTACAGAATATCAAAGGGCACAAAATTCTTGGGGAAACAGAAAAAAACAACAGAGTGGTACAGTTGTCAAATGCAGGACCTTATTCTAGAATTACACTGAAGACTAAAACAGCAATATATTTCAGTGAGTACAAAACAGGAAAGAAATAACGTGCACTTTCAGTAGTGTAAGAATTTTCATCATTTGTTTTCTTTCTTTTTTCTTTTTTTTTTTTTTTGAGATAGAGATTTTTGCTATAGGGAGCGTGTACTCGTGAGAAAGAGAGAGACAGAAGGTGAGAACTCCCCCTCCCCTCGAGTCCTTTCTCCTCCATTCTCTTCTTGGCATCTTGGGCACTCACACACATGTGCCTGCCATGATGTTTAAACCACTGGATTCAGGGAACCAGCAGTTAGCGTAATGGTTATGTCGCTGGACTCCCATGTAGTCGACCACGGTTCATGTCCCAGACCCGGTGGCTTAAAACTCACGCCGGGCGCGTGTGCGTGCATGCCCAAGATCCCGAGAGGAGAATGGAGGAGAAGGGATTGCAGCGTGACCATCCTCCCTGGGGGGTGATTTCTCGCTTTCTGTCTCTCTGTCTCTCTCTGTCTGTCTGGCGAGCACACGCGCCCTATAGCGAAAATCTCTCAAAAAAAAAACAAACAAACAAACAAACAAACAAAAAAAAAACACTGGATCCAGGACTCAAAACACAGTTGACTACGTGGGAGTCCAGCAACATAACCATTAGACCATCTGTTTTTCCCACACAGTTTGTTTTTCAAATGCCTGACAGGGATGTGATATACACCTTTATCTGTTTTGTATCTGCTCAACATGAAGTAAAATGTCTGCATGCCTTTCTTCACCACCTGTCCTTCTCTATGCATGGTCTCTCATAACAATAACACTGATTGTCACACCGAGAAAGGCAGTAGCAATAGGCAATTTTACTCACATCTGCTTTATGTTCATATTATATTCATCCTTTTCATATTATAGTTTATACTTCAACACAGCTATCCCTAGCTACATTGCTTGAAGCACAAATGGACAACACTAGGCTATTCTTCCAATTGTATCTTGTACAAGGTTACTTCTGAAAAAGAGAAATTTGGGTAAACTTGGCATAACCGGAATATATAATTATCCTCCAACTAACTAGCTGAGGAGCTAACGAAAGCAAGAATATTTCCTTCAGTGACTTACACCTGAAGCCAGCCTAAATGAACTGCTGGAACCAATCAACCCACCTTGGTAGAAGTAGATGGCCTCATACGGGGGGATGGGTAGAAGCAGCAAATAATATTTTACATAAGCTAAAATATACAAGTCACTTATTTATTTTGAATGATGTTTCTCATAGCCAATACATTTTTTTTTTCCCATGTAGGACACGTGCACTCACTAGAGAAAGAAAGAGATACAGAAAGAATGTGACAAACAGCCCTCCAGGAGCCATGGCCATGCCAGATTCTTTTCACCTCCATTCTCCTCTCAGGATTTTGGTCACAGATGCACACATGCCTGGCATGGTTTTCAAGCCTCTGGGTCTGGGACTGGAACTGCAAATCATCCATGTGGAAGTCCAGCACTTTAACCACCATGTCAATACATTTTAAATAGTTTAAATATCCCTTCCTTACTATACTTCAGAGAGTAAATGCAACACTAGCCACTACTGCATCATCCTTAAAGAAATACATTGCTATAATTAGTTATAGCTCATTTCTGCCAATTCATAATTATCCAGCATATTAAAGTCAAGTATGCCAAGACTACTGAAAATCTACCCAACTACCACTCAAAAACATTACAAGATTTTAAATCAGGAACATAACAGCCTTTAGGGAATTTTTTGGTATTACCTTGGACACCTTCCCAGGAAGGTAGAAAATAATCACACAGTTTATCAATAGCCAAGTCAAATTCTATTCGCCTTTGTCTATTTGGGGTAGAAAATTTACACTCAGCATTCTTTCCTAGCCTATGTAGAAGACTATCATTGAAAATGTTATTTATTGGCAGAAACCTTATTATTTATAAGATGAGATTTTGAATTTTAACTTTTAAACTTGTAAGTTGTTTATTGTGTTTTTGTTTTCCCAAAAAAAGTGCAATTCCAAAATATACCCATTTGGCTAAGAAAGTAATGTCCATTATCATTGGTCTAAGTATCCAATGCAGGCTGCTTTGGATACCTTTTCTTAGATTTCTTCAGTGAATAAGTAATGGCTATTATATTGGCTCTTAAATTATTTTTTTTTGAGAGATTTTCACTGTAGGGCGCATGCGCTCGCCAGACAGACAGAGAGAGACATAGAGACAGAAAGCGAGAAATCACCCCCCAGGGGGGATGGTCACGCCGCAATCCCTTCTCCTCCATTCTCCTCTCGGGATCTTGGGCACGCACGCACACGCGCCCGGCGTGAGTTTTAAGCCACCCGGTCCGGGACGCGAACCGCCGTCGACTACGTGGGAGTCAAGCGACATAGCCATTACGCTAACTGCTGGTTCCCTTAAATTATTTTAACATAACATATCAATTCCTTGAAATAATATGTGGTCAATACTATGCTTATTGTTCCCTCCTGGAGACTTAAAACAAATTAGTATATAGCTTATTTACCAACACATTGATCACCTGAGAATAGCCCTCACAGACCTCCTGAAAGACTCAAAATATTTTATTTATGATATATTTTAAGATGTGGCAGAAATAAACACTTTGGTTTATATGTATGTATGTTATTTAAAGCAGTTTTTTTTTTTTTTCCTCTGATGAAACTTCTTGATTCCTTTGTTACAATGAACCAAGGTTGGGTTATTTTTTTCCTTCTATAAAGTTCCAAAATGCAAAATGAACAATGTTAGCTGTTTATAAATCAATCTCTTTAGCCTCTCCATTTTTTACTATTACCTGTTCCCTCAGAGTTTGGTTTTGCCTTTGGAAATTCTGAAATTTTGCAAGTCTTTGACATGGTAGAACTTTTTATTTGACCAGTCCTTAAGAGATTTTACTACCTTCTGCACTTGAATAAAATCTACCTCATTTCAGTCCAAATGCCTCCTCTAACAGCGTTATCCTCATCCTTAAAGGAAAACACATTGACATCTTAGTGTACAATTAGGAGAAAATTAAGATAGCACAGACTTTTTACACTACTATGAATGATAGACATAATTTAAAAATAAGTACATAAGTAAAGGTCATCCATGACATATTGATAATAATTTTCTATTTATTTTACTAATCCCAGTTGGAAAAACATAGTACAGGGTTATGTCATCATTACTACCACCTGGGAGTCTACATTTGCTTTCTTAGTCTGTAATTTCTGATTGCTAGCAGAAGAATTCCACTTAAATAGTTCTCTTCTCAGTTCAGATCAAGTGTATCCTTCATGTTTCCAGGAACTCAGTCTCCTTTATCACATTATTATGTCAATCAGTGACATCTTCACTATTTCATTAGTCTCAGTGGCACACCTTAAAGTCCTTTCTGAACTTTTTTGTAACCCTCGTCCAGTGCATCCCTCTGGTCCTTCAGCAAGCCTCCTGTTACATATATTTTATATTTTCCCACTATATCCACCCCTATCTGACTACTTATCACCTCACACTTGAACAATTAGCAACAGATGCTTACTGGCTTTCGTATCTCTCAAGTTCTTTTATTCCAGAACAACTTTTATTTTGTTTTGTTTTGCTTTGTTTTGTTATAGGGAGCAGGTGCCGAGGGAGACAGAGGCAGCGGAAGAGAGAGGGAGAGGAATTTGGGGCATGCATGCACACACTCCCAGTGTGTTTTTCAAGCCACCAGGTCTGCAACTTGAACCACAAAGTTGGCCATATGAGATCTAGGTATCTTAACCACCATGAAACAGGCTGGCCCTAGAACACCTTTTCTAAAACATAAATCTCACTAAAACACTTTTTATTCCAACCATCCAGTGGTTCTTCAATGACCTATTTGTTTTGGCTCAAATGCTAAGCCATCTGGAATTAGCTTAACCCCTTTATTAAGTTTATTTATTTATTGAGAGAGAGATTTTTGCTATAGGGGTGTGTGTGTTCACAGGAGAGACACAGAGAGACAGAAAGTGAGAAATCACCCCTTGGGGGGATGGCCAAGCCACAATCCCTTCTCCTTTATTCTTCTCTCAAGATCTTGGGCACGCATACACACATGCCCAGCATGAGGTTTAAGCCACTGGGTCTGGGGCTTGAAATGCAGATGTGAGAGTCCAGTGGAATAGTCATTACACCATCTATTGGTCCAGTTTAACCCTTTTAAACTAGTGTTTAAGGTACTGAATATTCAGGTCTAAACTTACTTATGTACTCTCATTCCCGAACCATTCCACGACAGACATCCAAGTTTCCCGTCAAGGTAACTCTTTATTTTCCACTGAATAACCCACCTATAACAACTTCATCAGAGATGCTTATAAAAAATATGGATTCCTGAGTTCATAACACAGATCCACTTTAGGAAACACTTAGAACCTTTGTTTTTACAAACCTTCCTG
>NW_006206624.1:365737-387700 GCF_000334495.1 Tupaia belangeri chinensis
TGAATCCCAGAGTTCCTACTGCGCAGTTCAAATCGTGGCCCCAGTGGCTTACAAAACATGGCAGGCTCATGAGCTTGCTTGCCCCAAATCCCAACAGAGTGGAGAAGAGGAGGATAAAAGATTGTGGCATAACCACATGGGGAATGTTTTCAATCCCCTCTGTCTCTGTCTCTGTCTATGTCTCTCTCTCTCTCTCCCCCTGTTTTGCAAGTGCATTTACCCTTTGGCAAAAAAAAATAATTAAAATGAATAAGATTCATTTTGGTACTGAATACCTTAAATAGAAGAGTTTCTCCAAATTTCAGACCTAGAGATAAAATTGTCTCTCCTTCCTTTGGTCTCCAACAGCACCCTAGTTTTGGACTAAAATTAGGTATATTCTCTTTAGTCTAGTTTCTATCTGCACAACTTAGAAACTTCATGGCAGGTATCAGATGAACTCAAATAAAGGCAGGCATATCTGTCCAACATTTTTGAAGGGCATAGCTCTTATTACAAGCTTTTTCAATGTCATTATTGAGAAAGAAGTGAGGAAGTGAATGCTGGTGGCAGCCTCACAACTAAGTAAATATGCTCTGACTGACAACAAAGGAAGCCTAGCAAGTTGTCAAATTCACAGCCAGAGATAATGGAAAACTTGATAGGCTGGTGAAGAAGCATGGCAAATAGAGTTTCTGGTCAGAAAGAATAAACAACCACTGAACAAAATGAAGCATCTTCCTCCGACAGCTGCTCAGTCAACGATGAAAATACTCTGGTTAATTTCAAAACCTGGAAGAAGCACTACAGAGGATGAAAATGAGGAAAGGAAAGAATATATCCTGTGAAGTTTAGTTTGAGATAAAATACTGAAGTCTTAGATCTTTTTTTTTAAAAAATTCACTAGTTTTTTAAAAGGAATATATTAACATGGTAAAAATAAGTCAAACCATACATGAGAGTATATACTTAAGTAATTCTTCCTCCCATGCCCTTTTCTTTTTATATGAAGGTTCAGATTCTTAAATAATTGGGTCTTATATAATACATTTATTATGCACTTTGAAACTTTACTACTAATAATAATTTATAACATCTATCGAATTCTTATTATGTACCAGACAGAGTATTAATCTAACTCAATTCTCACAGCAGTCCCATATTTTTACAAAAAAAGTTTGAGACCCAGACATTTACATCTTCCCAACCTTTTTGACACATGACACACTTAAAAATGGATAATAGTTGTATAGCATACTGAGATAACCAAATAAAACTGCTCATAGCCAGAGGCCAGTCTGGGAGACTCTGGCTCCCTCAATTCTAAGGGAGAGGAACACCACTCTAGAGCTCCAGTAACCTTTTAACAGAGAGTCTATGAGCTCTGGTACTATCATTTGAGAAGCTCTGGGACTTGCCCAAAGGATTATAGCTAGTAAATTGCTGAACATGGATGTGAAACCAGGTTTATCTGACACCAAATATCTCAAATATGCTATTTTAACTTACATCTTCAAATTTTTTAGCTGTAGATCTTGCACTTAGCACTGGAGAACTATTTTAAACGCCATGAAATAATGGAATAAAGTCAAAACATGCTGTCAGTTATCACTTCCTTTTAGTTCTGCTAAGTGTAATTATTTATTTATTTGTGCTACAATACATTGTAATATAGGTTTTGCTACTTGTCCACCTAACTATCTTACTTCAGGAAAGGCAAAAATGCCATAAAGTGAAATTAACACAACCAAGTTCCAATATTGTCGTGAAAGACTGTGAGGTATAAGTTATTGGCTTGGGTTATTAAATTATTAGAAATACAATCTGGAAAATTTTTTTTCTTTCTATATACTTCCCTACTTCATGTTTTTAACTTATTAAATCATCTAATTTCTGAATAGCTAAATAAGTAGAGTGAATATTTCTGTATTGTAAATATTTACCTTGTTTTTAGGTTTCCAAATAGAATCACTCACCTAAGTTTGGAAGTAAATAAAGGTAGAACAACAATTCACAATATATTATTTCATTATTTCTTAACCAGGAAGCAAAAATTGTACTAAAAGTCCATATGCCCACCACTAGTAATTTTTATTTCTAGAATCAATTTCATTTTAAAGTGTTGGCCCAACATGGCAGCACAGTCAGTAGCACACTGAATTACTATGCTGGAAACCACATGGTGAACCATGGATTCAGATCTGGTCAGTCTGAAAACAAGCCAGGCATACAGGTACATGTCTAGAATACTGATGAGCTACAGGGTGGAGAAAGGGGATTGGGACCTGACAGGTCCCTATCAAGGGTCTCTCTCTACCTATCATGAATAAAATAAACTTTTAAAAGTGTTTTTGGAGAGGTAAAGGGTGAATATTGAGTTACATACTCATACAATGTCTGATTTTGAGAATACCCACTATTTTTATTTTCAAAATATTATTTTAGCTATTCCTAGCACCCTTCAAAATATGATCCCCTATTTCTCACTGGTGAAAAATTAAATGGACATCTGGCCCAAATGATTGATCAAGAACACTAACCACCCAAGTTAATAAGCAATCAAAATTTAAAAAGCAAAATGTCTTTCATAGTTTTGGGTTTTATGTTTAAGTACTTAAAAAAAGTTGGATTTGATTTTTGTATATTCTAAGAGATGGAGTCTTCTCTTTGTCTTCTGAATATAGATATCCAATTTTCCCAGCACCATTTGTTGAAGAGACAATATTTTAACCCAATTAATATTATTGGCACTTTTGTATGTACATGAATTTATTTCCAGGTTCTTTATTCTATTCCACTGATCTATATGTCTGTTTTTATGCCAACCCCATGCTATTCTGGTTTATAGCTTTGTGGTATATTTTGGTATTTATACAGTACTATGATGCTTCCAGCTTCATTGATTTTGTACAGGATTACTTTGGGTATTTGAGGGCTTTTGTGAATCCATATAAATCTTATGAATTTTTTCCTTATTGTTAATGTTTAAATATAGAATACATAGAATCAGTAGATAGTTCTTGGTAGTATAGATGTTTTAAATATATTACTTCTTCCAATCCATGAATACAGGATATCTTTCCATATTTTTGTGTGTCTTCAATGTCTTTTTATTGATGTTTTATATTCTTCATTGTAGAGAGTTGTTATCTTATTGGTTAAATTTATTTCTAGGGTTTTTTTTTTTTTTTGGTAGCTAATGTAAATGGGATTGCTTTCTTGTTTTGCGTCTGTTTGTTTGTTTAGAGGTTTTTGCTATAGGGCGCATGTGCTCACCAGACAGAGAGAGAGAGAGAGACGGAGAGATAGAAAGCGAGAAATCACCCCCCAGCGTGGAAGGCCACACTGCAATCCCTTCTCCTCCATTCTCCTCTCAGGATCTTAGGCACACACGCACACGCGCCTGGCATGAGTTTAAGCCACCGGGTCTGGGACGCGAACTGTGGTCGACTACGTGGGAGTCCAGCGACATAGCCATAACTCTAACTGCTGGTTCCTCTTCGTTTCTTTTTCACTATTGCTATTTTCTTTCATTATTGCTTTTTCACTATTGTTAATTCATTATTCCTCTACAAGAACACTATTGATTTTTGTATGTTTATTTTGTATCCTGCAACTTTACAATATTTATTTATCAGTTCTAAGAGATTTGGAGCAGAGGCTTTAGGTTTTTCTATATATATATAAAATTTATGTCATATGCAAATTGACAATAGAAAAATAGCTTGCTACTTTTAAATTTGCATACCTTCTTTGTCTTGCCTAAGTACCCTTGCTAATACTTCTAGTACTATATTTATTAATATTGGAAAAGAAAATACATTATTATCATGTTCCAATTATTTCAGAAAAAGGTTTCAACTTTTCTTCATTTACTATGATGTTAGCTCTGAGATTGTCATATATAGAATTTACTATGTTGAGACTATAAAATTCCTAGGGAAAAAAATAGAGGAAATGCTTCAGAACTTTAGTCTAGGCAAAGATTTTAAAATAAGACCTCAAATGCACAGGCAACAAAACAAAAATTTGACAAATGGGATTATATCACACTGCAAAGTTCGTGCACAGCAAAGAAAGCATTCAACTGATTGAAAAAGCAACATACAGAATGGGAGAATATAGTTCCAAATTATTCGTTCAAGATAGGATTAATATTTAGAATATACATGGAACTCAATTTACTCAGCATCAAGTAAGCAAATAATCCAATTAAAAAAGGGACAGGCAATCTGAAGAGGCACTTCTTAAAAGAAGACATAGAAATGGAAATAAGCATATAAAAATGTTCAGCATCGTTAATCATCAGGCAAATGCAATTTAAAGTCACAATAAATATTTTCTCACCCCAGTTAGAGTGACTATTTTTAAAATCACAAAGAATAACAAGTCCTGGTAAGGACTTCTATGTTGTTGGTAGAAATTTAAACTACTTAAACTATTATAGAAAGCAATATGGTGCTTTCTGAAAACACTAAAAATATAACTACTTCTTGATTCAGTAATCCCACTATTGAATATATATCCAAAGAAAAGGAAATATGCATCTCAAAGAGATATCTGAACTCTCATGTTAATGTAGCCCTACTCAGGAAAGCTAAGATATGAGATCAGCCTTTGTCATCAAATGATGAATGGATAAATAAAATGTGTTACATGTATATACAATGAATAGTATTCAGCCATAAAGAAGCATGAAATTATTTTTTTCTTCTTAATTTTCTATAGGGTATGCATACTTACCTGATAGAAACAGAGAAAGAGGGAAAGTGGAAAATCACCTCTCAATGAGGATGACAATGCCACAATCCCTTCTCCATTTCTCCTCTCAGGATTTTGGGCACACACACACACACACACACACACACACACACACATGTACTCAGTATGTTTTTGAATCTGCTAGTTCCGGGACTCAAACTGTCCAGTTAGCCATGTGGGATCCATTCACCTGAAGCATCATGCCACCTGGCTTACCCAATTGACAGAATTCTTTCATTCAAGGCAAGAGGGATTTGCTTGGAGTATATTATGTTAAGCGAAATAATTCAGGCACAGAGAAATACCACATGTTTTCATTCACATATGGAAGCTAATAAAATTGACCTTGTAGGAAAAGAATGTAGAGTACAAGTCACTAGAGGTAATAAAGGCTAAGTGAGAATAGAGATAGGGAGATGTTGCTTAAAATATCACAGGGTATCTTTTGGGGGCAATAAAAATGTCCTGGAATTACACTGTAGTGATGATCATACATTTTACATATACTACAGACCAATATACCTGATGCTAAAAGTTTCAGAAAGATACTAGCAAATCACAGCCAACAACACATCAAAAATATTATACACTTGGAGGTCAGCAGGTGAAGTGAGAGTTAAGGTGCTGAACTCCTACATGGCTGAACATGCTTCACATCCTGGACCTGATGGCTTGAAAAGTATACTAGACACATGTGCATATATGCCAAAAATTCCTGAAGAAGAATGAAAGAGAAGGAATTGCAGCATGGCCATCCCCCCTGGTGGAGATTTATCACTTTCTCTCTCACTATCTCTCTCTGTCTGGTGAATGTGCATGCCCTATAGCAAAAACCTTAAAAAAATGATTATACACCATGACTAAGTAGGATTTATTCAGATATGAATGGGTGGTTCTGCATATGCAAAGCAATCAATGTAATACATCACATTAACAGAAGGAAAGATAAATCATATGATCATATCAATCAATGCAGAAAAATAATTTGATGAAATACAGCATCCTTCCATGATTACAACTCTTAGTAAAATTGACATAGAAGGAACATTTCTCAACATAATAAAGGTCGTGTATGACAAAGCAATAGCTGACATCATATTGAATAGGGGAAAGCATAAAGCTTTTCCACTAAAAAAGGGAACTAGACAAGGCTACCCACTTTCTCCACTCTTTTTTAACATAGTACTGGAAGTCCTAGCCAATGCAATCAGACAAGAGAGTCAAATACTAGCTTCAAATAAGAATTTATCTTCTTCTTCTTTTTTTTTTTTTTGGAGAGGTTTTTGCTATAGGGCACGCGCGCTCACCAGAAAGACAGATAGAAAGTGAGAAATCACCCCCCCAGGGGGGATGTGCACACTGCAATCCCTTCTCCTCCATTCTCCTCTCAGGATCTTGGGCACACATGCACACACGCCCGGTGTGAGTTTTAAGCCACTGGGTCCAGGACTCGAACCACAGTCAACTACATGGGAGTTCAGCGACATAGCCATTACGCTAACTGCTGGTCTCAAGAATTTATCTTAAATAGACAAGTGGGACTACATCAAGCTAAACATCTTCTGTACAGCAAGAGGAATAATAATTAGAATGAGGGGACAACCTTCAGAATGGGAGAATACATTTGCAAACTATGCCTCAGATATGAGCCTGATAACCAGAATACACAGGGAATTCAAGCAGCTTACTCATGAAAAAATAATCCAATTAGAAGATGGGTAAATAAGCTGAACAAACAACCCTCCAAAGACATCATACAAATGACTCAAAAACATAAAAAATGCTCATCTTATCATAAGGGCAATGCAAATCAAAATCACAATGAGATGCCACGTAACCCCAATCAGAATGACTAAGATTAAGAAAATAATGATAAATACTGGTGAGGCTGCCATGAAAAAGGAACCCTCTTAAACTGTTGGTGGGAATGTAAATTAGTATAGCCACCATGGAGGACAATAAGGAGGTTTCTCAAGAATCTACAAATAGAAGTACCATATGATCAAGTAATTCCACTCCTAGGTATCTACCCAAAGGACAGAAAAAACATCAGCGAGAAAAACACTTGCACATCCATGATTTTTGCAGCATTATTCACAATGTCTGGGACTTGAAATTAACCCAAATACCCAAGAACTGATTAATGGATTGAAAAACTGCACATGTATTCTATGGAATACTACTCAGCCATAAAAAGGAGACCCTGACATTTGATACAAAGAGGACAAATATGAAAGATTTCATGCTAAGTGAAGTAAGCCAAACTATGAAAGATAGCCATTGTATGTCCCCACTTAGTTTATATCAAATATCGGGACCAGCAGATGGCATAATAGTTACATCACTGGACTCCCCATTGCCAACCACTGTTTGAGTTCCAGATCCAGTGGCTTGAAACTCATGCCAAGCGTGTGTGCCTGTGTGTCCAAAATCCCAAGGGGAGAATGAAAAGGAAGGGATTGCAGTGTGGCCATCCTTCCAGAGAATGATTTCTCACTTTCTGTCCCTCCATCTCTCTGACAAGTGCACACACCCTATAGGAAAAATATATATCTTGAATGTCTGCACTCTACAGTAGAAACTGAAAGACTGGAAGGCATAATAACAGAGAGGCCAATTGTGGATACTAGAGACAGCATAGGAGGGAGTGGGGGGTGGGGATTGGAGGAAGGGGATCAGGAAAGAAAATGAAACACTTAATAAACACACAAAAAAGAAAAGCTAGATGATGATAGTGTATATGGTAATTTTTTTGTCTTGACTAATATGCACCATATTCATGCTTGGAAAAACCAGGCTGTACACTGTAAAGACATACAATAATTAAATGTAAATAAAAATACATGTATATACTAAAAGTTACTTTACAATTTTAGGGGTTAAAATGGTGAATTAAAAAAAATATTTGTGAGGGTCAGCAGGTGACATAGTGTTTACAGCATTGGACTCCCTTATGACTGACCATAGTTTGAATCCTTTACCTGGCAGCTTGAAAATCACAGTGGGAGTGTGTGCATGCATGCCCAAAATCCCATGAGGTGAATGGAGGAGAAGGGATTGCAGCATGGCCATCCCCCTATGTGGGGTTATTTCTCACATTCCCTCTCATAGTCTCTCTCTGGGAGCTCATTCACTCTATGGCAAAAACCTCAAAACAATTTATTCCTGTTAGAGAGCATATGTGTGTCTGAGAGAGAAAAAGAGAGAAATATATAGAAGCATTCTTTACAGGGATGGTATATGCTTCAATTTCTTTCCCCAGGTCCTCCAGCTTCTTATGATCCTGGGCATGTGCACATGTACCTGGTGTGTTTTTAATCCATCCCTGTGTTATCAAGTCAAACCTATGGCTGATCATGTGGCTTTCAACACTGCATTTCCGTTTGTAACTGACTATACCACCAGGCTGGAAGTAGTGAATTCACTGTTGGAAAGATTTTTTTCAATAAAAATATATGCATTAAATTATGACAACCACCCCCACAATTTCTTCAGTGCAACCGCTAAAATTGTATATAGAGGAAAAATTAAAGAATAATGCCTCAAGATATACGTCGTTTGAAATTTGTAATCATATGGATAAAACCATACCATTCAAGTGGTTGTAAGAACAATCTACAAAAAAAATATAAACTACATCATGTATTTATTAATGCAGTAATTTCACAATTATGTTATTTGCATATAGTTTAATATATTTCTATGTTGCTTAATTTATTGTCTCCTCATGCACACATCACCTGTAAAAACATACCTGTTTATGTTCCACTCTTCAAGACATCCATAAAGTCTTTTTTTCTAAGTTGGGAAGAGTGTTACATAAAGCCTTCAGAATAACAATGTTATATATCTACCTACTCCAGCCTATGTCAGAGCTCTTCAACATTGGCACCGTGCACATGTGAAGCCAACTAATCCTTTGTTGCAGAATGCTGCCCTGTAGGGTGTTTAACACAATCTGTGGCATCAACTCAGCATCTACACAACAGATGCCAATTGCAACTATCTCCAGGTTGCGACAATCAAAAATTCATCCAGACAATTCCAAATATCCCCTGGGGGTAAGATTGGCCCTGGGTTGAGAATTCCATATTAATGTTTGAGATAAGACCTGAGTCTCATTCTGTGTGTCTAGCTAGCAGAGAAAGATTAATAAAGTTTCTGGTTTATTCAGACTATCCTCAGATCACCAAAATTAGGGGGGTGGGGGCAGAAGGAATGATAGTAATGCAAATGGAAGGGTATTTGTTTTCTTTTACTTGATCTAAGAAAAGCAAAACCAGCAACATATTTGAACTAAACCTATTTTTAAATCATTTTTTTTCTGTGAAGACTTTCAAATACAATTGAGTATGGCCCATAAGGTCATCCAAAGATATACTATACATTTATCACAGTGATTGTGCCTGTGTGTATACTGAAGAATGGGTAGCCAGAGGGCAAGGGGACCAGGAGAAAATCTGAAACTGGGGAAATCAGATTGCAAATAAAATACAAGTCAGGACAGCAGTGGGGTAGAAAGTCAGGGAAGTAAACAGAAATCAAGGGCAATAAACCATTTGTAAATACATGAAGAGCCATTGAACAAGACATCCCTAGGAACTAAGAGAATCAAGTAAAGCAGGCAGCAAAACATATGTATGGCCTCAACAAAAGAGGGCAACCTAGACTGAGATACTTTGAGATTGTCTTTTTTAGATTCAACTTGATTATTTCCCCATCCCTACAGAGAGCGCCATCTCAAGTAAACCTGGCCTAGAAACCTGCAAGTGGTGATCACAGATGACAGCTTTTTGGGTAGGTAGCTTAGGATCAGACACACTTGTCTGGCAAAGGAATTTCTGTGACACTGTGTCTGGCAACAAACAGCAAGTTAATAGATTTTGTCTGCCCTGACATGTCTAGTTTCTAGCTCACTGTTGAACTCATGGCTGCTGTTTTTCAGTAGGGACTGTGGGCACAAATTTAGACTGGAAATATGATTGATGGTATTTGTATATGCTTTCTTATTTTTTAGTTGAATTTTAAAAACTTACACAAGAAATCCAGAACACCTCTTTGATGTGCAAATAGACCTTGATTAGTACATTTAAACAGTGTCAGAAGTCACATTTTTTCCATTTATATATTTCTCATGTCTTACTGTCTTTATAAAATTTATTACTATAATTCCTTTTCCCCTGTTTATTGTGTCTCCTGCACAGAGTATTAGTTCTATGACTGCTGGACCTTTGCAATTTTGTTCACTGCTGTTGTCCCAACGCCTACAACAGTGTCTGGCATGCAATAAGCTATTCAATAATTCTTGGTTGAATGAATAAATGAATGGATCTATGGGCAATAAACAATGAGAAGACATGCTCTTGTTCCTACTCATATATGAAGTCTTTTAGGATATTTTGGTCTAAAATTATTATGCCTACCCCAAAATGGCATGCTATCAACAGATACTACAAGTCAACCTCCCCTGTGCTTTGGTGGTATCAGTGATGGTGTCAACCAAGGCACTGTGTATTTCTCAGTGAACCACAGACAAGGAAATCACTCCAATTTCTATTGACATCAGCCAAGACTGCATACCAGTCTGAGAACTAGAAGTGGTATTAGTGCTCTGGGGTAAAACAAAGACTTTGGAGCAAAATGAGTAATGAGGAGTTAGTTTTTAAAATTTTCTTCATACAATTAAATCTTGACCTCCAGCTGTATGGAAATAGGAAAAAGAAACCTTTGAATTTAGATATTGCCATGGAATCATACTGATACTGGATACAATACATGGGATTAATACCTCTAACAGATGAAATCATTGCACTAATTGGATCACAGGAGCCATTACCTGTAGCAATGAAGAGAGAATACTAGAAGTGGCGCCACACATATGACTAGCTAGGTGGATGAATAAACGTTAATGGTTCAGTATCCAGTTCAGACCAGCCTCCGTCAGTTAACAGCTCCATATAAGAATCTGACATGTGCCCCAGTTAAGGCTTGGTGAAAAGCAAAGTGAATGGGTAGCCTAAGTGAAAAATTGCATCACAAACATTGGTATTTTGAAGGAGGAATTTTCAGTTGGGCAAGGCAAGCTGTGAAAATTGTGCTTCCTGAAAAGGTAAAGGGCTTGTATCGATTTGGAAATGGCTCCTCATGACTGAAGAGCTCATGGGATGTAAAAGATTTAACATAGATGTTTGAGAATTTTTTTGGGACGGGTATACTATCTTAGTTTGCTCAGTTTTGCTTTTATGCATAGGCTTTAGTAGCAATAAATCCATGCTATAATTATTTCATAAAAAAAAAGTTAGGAAAGTTCTTTGAGTAGCTACAATCACCATAAAACTTTAGACTATTCTTTATTTTTTTAAATTAACATATGATAGTTTTACATGTTTATAGAGTACAGTGTGGTGTTTCAATACATGATTCAATACATGAAGGCAACCCATAAGGATCAAATCAGAGCCATAAACATCTCCACCATGTCAAACGTTTAACATTACTTTGTGCAGAGAACATTTGAAATCCTCTTTTCTCACTATTCTAAAATCTACATATTTTTCTTTTATTAATTTTTTGTGGGACAAAATATGGCTTTTCCAATTCACTATGTACACTAGGATTTTAATAAATGCTGAGCAACTAAATCAAAAAGGTCACCTCTAGAGATCGCTCACCTAGAATTGTTTTTTTTTTTTTTTTTTTGAGGGGGGAGAGGTTTTTGCTATAGCGCTCATTCACTCGCCAGAAAGAGAGGGAGAGACAGAGAAAAAGTGAGAAATTATCCCTCGGGGGGATGGCCACACTGCAATCCCTTCTCCTCCGTTCTCCTCTTGGGATCTTGGGCATGCACGCCCATGCACCTGGTCTGAGTTTAAGCCACCAGGTCCGGGACTCGAACCACGGTTGACTTCATGGGAGTCCAGTGACATAGCCACTTATGCTAACTGCTGGTCTCACATTTCAGGTTCTTAATAGCAATGACAGTCAGACATTATCATGTGAGTTTTACAGATAAAGATAGTGAATCAGAAAAAAAGAAAAGAAATTCATTCATTTTTTTGACATGTACATGGTGTAACCTATTCTGGGTTACACTCTGTTCACATACAGGGAAGAATGAGATAAAAATTTAACTTGCCCAAGGGAGCACAAGTTAAGAATGATGAAGCCAATTGAAGAAAGAAATTAAGGACAAAAACAGAGGGGAAAGAAATGTATGGGACACAGATATGAATTATTATGTGTTGATGATAAACTATGTAGTATCCTCAACTGGACTAGTGTGATGTGTATTTATGTTGGGTAAATTTACAAGTTAAGTGATGTATAAAGACTGAATGTATAAAGTAAATTGAAAAAAAAATAAAAATTGAAATTAAAAATAAGCCAGAGTTTGATCCCAGATCTATCTCACTCCTCAGACATGACACCCCTCACCATATTACTAAGCTCTCCTTGACCATATGCCTCTCACGTCTGCCCAGTGTTGGTCACAATGTTGTCTCATATAGAAGTAGCCTCTGAGCGAAGGTCCTATCTGTGTCTCGGCACATTTTCCCCAAGAAAAGAAAGCAGAGCAACAAGTCACACACTTTTCTTTGTACAAACAAAATACTAAGGCTGAAATGTTTCTCTTCAGATAAAGGGCTAAAAGAATGACCTCTCTTTTCAAAGTGAAAATGCTGTTTTGCAAATGCTTCCCTACTCACTTGCAAAGGGGAATTTGTACCATCTGCTGATCACATCTGGGTTGAGGGCATTATGTCTAAAGACAATTTTTTATTTCACTGAAAGAAAAAAAAAGGATTTTGGGTTCCCAATTATGAAATCACATAATTCCAAGATTGACTTAAGAGCCTTAGTGGCAGCTATCAGCAGCATCTGGCTTAGTTCTCAACCTTGAGTAGCACAAGGGCATTCTTACTCCAGATACAAAGAGAAGCCACAAGTAGAGTGAACTGTGGTGGGTTTGAGACCAGACTGGAGTCAAGGCCTGCCCGTGTTGCCATGGGAAAATTGGAGAATCACAAAGTGATTCTACATAAAATGATATTACTTCTTCAGTTGACAGATTAGAACATTGAAACCAATAATTGGTAAGGAATGTGACCAAGGTTTTGCAGGAAAGTCTATAAGGCAGAGTCAGAAATAGATAGCAGGGTTTGTTAGTTTGAAATCAATGTCCTTTGTCCAAATTGTTCTCTTCCTTTGAGTCTCAAAATTCTCTGTAAATTAAGGCTAAAGATACAAGTTCTACATACCTAATAGGGTTATTGCAAGCATCAAATGAAAGAATCTATATGAAAGACCTGGGGTTAAATATTTCCCCTCTTGATCTTCAGTTCAACTATTTTCAATGAGAAGGTTTTAGTACATGATAGCTCGATTATATTTTTTTCTTGTTTATATGTTTTTTGTTAAGTGTAAAGTGGTATACAAATGTATTTTATTTCCATAGCTCCATAATTTGTGAACTGAACAATTCATCTCAACTTGATACAGTTTATTTTAGCAACAGTAAACAAAATTTTTGAGGTCAAATAGAAACAAAGCTGGTATCTCTATCCCAAGGGCCCTGCCACATTATACATCCAATTAAAGAATGCAATTAAATGAACACACATGGAAAAGTCCTGCTAAATGGCAAAAGCAAAGGCTTCATTACAATCCAGTAGTTTTTTTTGGTATAAAATGTTTTTTAATATATATTTTTTTATTATTATTCATACATTAAATCGCTATGCATGATTTAGATTGTGAAGACACTTTACCCAGCATGATATACACCTCAGTCGAGCCCAGTTGAGACCACCGTACGCATCCTTGTCAACAGATTACAAACCTCATCTGTGTCCCACAAGTGTCTCACCTGTCCATTTTCCCCCAAAATTTCCTACACTCTTTGGCCTCTGGCTTCTACTTCACAGCTGTGAAGTCGCCCCCAGTCAGTGCCCTCCTCTGCCCCCAGACCCTGCACCAGCCAGGTAGGATAGCTGCCTTACTCCCTCTTGCTGTCGTCCTCTGTCCATTTTTTTTTTTCTCTCTTCTTGATAAAACAGCTCTCTGCTCCACTTGGGCCTTTCTCTTTTTAATCTCTGTCTTTTTCTCACCTTGTACAGAAACCTGCTAGCCACCTCCAAGTAGTGTTTCTTTCAATCATGTTTTGTTCCATCTTCCTACACTATTCATTTTGATTGAAAAAGAACCTGACTTTTTTGTTTTTGTATTTTGCTATAGAGTGTGTGTATTTGCCAGAGAGAAATGGAGACAGAGAAAGAGGGAAAGTGTAATAGCAACTCCACCAGGGGTGGCCACTCTGCAATCCCTTCTCCTCCATCTTTTTCTCAGGACCCTGGGCATGCATACACATATGCCTAGTGTGTTTTCCAAACCACCAGATCTAGGACTCAAATTGTACAGTTGGCCATATGGCATCTAACTGCTTTAACCACCATGCCACCTAAGTTTTAATAATATCAATATGGCTGACTTTCTGAAAATAGATTAAAAAGGAACAAGGACAGAAACAGAGAGACTAGTTTGCAGACTATAGCAGTCATCCAGGTGAGAAGTGACAGCAGATCAGGGAGGTTGGACAGAAGCAGTGAAAATTAAGACAAGTGTCAGATTATGACTGCAGTTTCAAGATAGAACCAACAGGACAGTGCTACTTCAGGCATAACTATAAACCACTGGCAGTACAAGTTTCTCTAATGTCAAGCTAAAGGAATTACAATTTTTAGAGTGTCATCTTATATTCTCCAGGTGTTGGGTAGGGGAATTGCAAACCTGATTTACCTGGAACCTAATCATTCTTAACTCTTAGAAAAGGAATGTGGCAGGGCTGGCAGGTAGCATGATGGCTAAGATGGATAGTGGACTCCTACCTAGCCAACCACAGTTCAAGTCCCAAACATGGCAGCTTGCTTTCTTGCTTTCTCACTTTCTCTCTCTCACTGGTCAAATTAAAAAATAATAATAGTAAATAAAATTAAATAATTATTTAAAAAACCTCTTAAAATATAAAAGGAATGTGGGAATGTGTGTGTGTGTGAGGATCATTCTAAAGATATACTAACATACTAAAAGTTTCTAAGAGAAGAGATATTCCTAGTATACTTTCTCTTTTATACTATTAGTTAAAGTTTATATTTTCATTGGCCAGATATTGAAATATGTGTGCTGAGACTCTGCAGGGTAACTGAATGGAAATGAACTGTGAGGAAATTAAAAAAAGTAAAGATGGCAAGAACATAATGCGAATGAGAAAACATGTGCAGTAACATCAATATACGGATGTTTTTGCTCAGTTGAAATCAGATGCATTGCCAAAAAGTCACAGGTGTACGCGGCATGTGATAATGAGAGAATACAGAATGACGAGATTTACATCCAATATACTTTCATTCAACTGAGAAGCTGGGCACAACTTAAATATATGTTTGGAAATATGGAAGCATTTGAAAAAAGGGCATATCAATAACCCCCACATCTGCACAGTAGAGAAAAGATGGATTAACAAGGGCCACAAAATACTGGAAAGCTTCTGCTAGTCAGGTTTTATTCCTTGTTCCTTTATTAGGTTTAAACACAGTCTAACGTGCCTAGGTTAAAATTGTAAATTTAGCCAGGTTACAATGAAAAATGAATAAAAATAGCCATTGAGTAATTAATATCATTGTTCAAAATGAATGCCAGGTTTGTATCCAGAAATATTTTCTCCCTACAAATATTTTTGTTGATTTTGCCTGCACAAAAGTACCTAACACCCCAGGGGATAATTGATAACTGAAATCCCACTCCTCTTTCATTTTTTCCCAAGTCCTCATTCCGGTTATAAAAAAAAGAAGGGCATCTTTTTATAATTTTTCCACATAAGAGGTATTGTTTTGTATGTCAGGAAAAAGGTATCATATGTGCTTACAATGGTTCCTCACACCATCCTCTTTGTCAATAATCAGCTTTTGAAGGTAGTTATATAAAGATCAGTCTTTTCAAACTCTAGTTCAAACTTGTTAATGGTTCTGTTTCCTGAGCCCAGTGACAGATCTCTTCAACTGTTGTCTTGATGGGGACCAGAATTTACAAATTAAACAAATATTCTGACAGACACCGATGCTGCTGAACATTGGACAAAGAGTTGGAAAGACACGGGAACCATCAGTTAGCGTAATGACTATGTCACTGGACTCCCATGTAGTGGACCGCGGTTCGCATCCTGGACCCGGTGGCTTAAAACTCACGCTGGGCGCGTGTGTGTGCGTGTCCAAGATCCCAAGAGGAGAATGGAGGAGAAGGGATTGTGGCGTGACCATCCCCCTGGGAGGTGATTTCTCGCTTTCTGTCTCTATGTCTCTCTCTGTCTGTCTGGCGAGCACACGCGCCCTATAGCAAAAAACCTCTCTCAAAAAAAAAAAAAAAAGAAAAGAAAAAAAGAACTGGAAAGACACATAACTGTATTCCAGCAATGAGAAATATCTCAAAATATGTAAGAGTGATCCTACTTTTGATACTAACTACATGCATGACCTTGGTTCAATTAATAGAATGAGGATTATATTTGGTCTACCTAATTCACAGGGTTATCATCAAATAGAATGTAAAAACATGTCTCTGAGGTTTCCTAAATCAGGTTTTGCATCAGAATCACCTAGAGTTTATTAAAGTACAACTGCCTGGGTCCAAATCCCAACCTACAGCTCGAGAATTCTTGGGAATGGGACTTGGTATTTCTTTCACTTCTTCAGTGTTAGAGCTCTGATTTTCTGGATATTGTTATTCCTATTTTCATGTTTTATTTATACTCTTATTTTAGTAGAATTGATCATTCAATGACTTCCTGAAAAAGGTACATGAGAAGAAGAATTTTTATAATTTAAACATGAGATTATTCGGGGCTGGCAGGTGTCCTGGTGGTTAAGGGCACTGGACTCCCACATGAATAACAATGGCTTGAATCCCAGACCTGGCTTGCAAAAACACACTAGGCCTGTGTGTGTCTCCAAAAATTCTTACAGGAAGGAGGGAGGAAGAAAAAAGGATTGTGGCATGACCATGCCTGAGGCGGGGGATGGGAGATGCTTTCTCTCTCTCTCTGGCATTCATGTATCTGGCAATTTAAAAAAAGGAATTAAAATAAAAACCATGAAATTATTCAACTTTTTTTTTTTTGGAGAGGTTTTTCACTATAGGGAGCGTGCGCTCGCCAGACAGAGAGAGACAGAGAGACAGAAAGCGAGAACTCACCCCCCAGGGAGGATGGTCACACCGCAATCCCTTCTCCTCCATTCTCCTCTTGAGACCTTGGGCATGCATGTACACGCGCCCGGCGTGAGTTTTAAGCCACCTGGTCCAGGACGCGAATCGCGGTCGACTACGCGGGAGTCCAGCGACATAGCCATTACGCTAACTGCTGGTTCCCAAAGGTTATTCAACTTTTTAAAACTTTTATTTTAATGTATTTTATACATTTAATCTCTACACATCACTTAGCTTGTAAATTGAATGTACTCAACATGAATACATTTCACACCGGTGCAGTAGAGGATACAAAACATGTTATCAACAGATAATAATCCATTTCTGGATCTCATAAATGTCTTGCCTTTCTATTTTTATCCTTAATTTCTTTCCTTACACTCTCTCCCTTTTTCCACCCTCTTCCCACATTGTCTCCATTATCTGTAACCATTATTGATGCTTCTGTGTCCTCTAATCTTTCAGTTTCCACCATAGAGTGCAGACATTTGGATATGTTAAGTGGAGACATGCAATGTCTCTCTTTCATAGCCTGGCTTGTGTCACTCAGCACTTACTCTTCCATGTTTGTCCATTTTCTATCACATGCCAGGGTTATAATTAATTCTTTGGCTAAATATATAATTTTATCCAGGAAATTATCTCCCTTTTAAAGCATGTTTCCAATACTTTTTATTTTTTTGTATGTGATCTGTTTTTTCCTGTATATGTCTCCCTGTCAAGGAGCTTTTGTATTTATCCACTAATTTACTATTTACACCATTCTACATTCCTTTCCTGTAGATCTGAGTTTCCATGAGGCATCATTGTCCTTGTCTGAAATAATCATTTAACATTTCTTTAAGTGTAGGTCTTCCGGTGACAGGTTCAGATTTCTTTCATGGGAAAATGTCTTTATTTCACTCTTCATGAAGGATATCATCATCTAATACAGAATTCTGGATTGACTATTTTTATTTTAGCTCTTTAAAGATAACATCCAGTTGTCTTATGGTCTCAATTGTTTCTGATGGGAAGTCACATAATTAGCATTTTTGTTATCTGTTCTTAATGTATCTTTTTTTCCACTGTCTACTTTAAATATTTTTCTGTCATTGATAATTAGAAGTTTCACTAGGTAAAACCATGAATGTATGAACATTCACCCATTTGTGTGTTTGTTTACTCTGCCTGGGACTCACTGAGCTTTTCTAATGTATAACTAGGTGACTTCCATCAAATATAGTGAATTTTAAGGCATTAATTCCTCAAATATTGAGCTACTCATTTTCACATTTTTTTTTTCCATTCTGGGACTCCATATAAATGTGTGCTAGACTGCTTAAAATTGTAGTACAACACTCTGAAACTCTCTTCATTTTTCTTCAATCTCTTATCACAGTTTTTCAGATTGTATAGTTATTATTGATCCATACTCAAAGTTTTATGACTTTCCCATTATTTTCAATCTACTATCAAATCCATCCAGTGAACTTTTCAATACTGTATTTATTATATTATTCAGTAAGAGTTTTCTTTTTTTTCATCCTTTTCATAGATTTCCATTTTTTGTCTGTAGAGATTTCTTATTTAGGACACTTTCTTTCTATACTTTTGGCATGTTTTTCCTTTTAAACTTTGAAGATATTTAAAATAGCTACTTTAAAGACTGCTAAATTCAACACCTGTGTCATATGGGACTTGATTTCCATTGATTACTTTTTTCTCATGAAAAAAGGTTTGATTGTTCTACTTCTTTTTTTACAACAAATAATATTTTTAAGTAATTGGAATAGGTTATTTTAAAAAACTAGTAGAATGAATCTCAAATGTGCACAACAAAATGTAATTTCTCATGTTGAAGATGATGAATATGTTTTTATCCTTAATTTGATTATTACACATATTCATGCTTTGAAGAAACATACTGTACCCTACAAAGATGTGCAATTATTATATGCAAATCATAAATAATACTAAAAATAAAATAAACTCCATAAAGGCTAATAGGTAAATAAATAAATAAACTTTAAAATGTAAAATTAGGTAACTGAATAAATATATGCATCAATATAACCACCATCACAATCATGATATAAAACATCTCTACCACCACAAATGGTAGCCTATGCCTATTTCCACTTAATCTCCATCCCCTCCCGCGTCTCCAGGCAGTTTATAATCTACATTCTCTTCTATAGGACAGATTTGTCTTTCCTAACCTTTTCTAGATTATGTCTGACTTATTGTAGTCAACATAAATTTGGGGAATCATTGACCTTAATATTTTATTGATTTTTGTTTCTAAGTAGTATTGTATTGTGTGGATATATTACATTTTGTTTAACCATTCACCTATTGATGGAAATTTTGGAAAATTCCATTTTCATTATTATGACAAGATCATGCCATAAGCATTTATATCCAAGTCTTCAGATAAACAAGAGTTTTCATTTCTCTTGAATAAATAAATACTTAGAGATATAATTGTAAATCATTTCATATGTGTATTTAATTTTATTACAAATTATCCAAATGCTTGTCAAAGATATTGGTTTGACATTTTCATCTGTGGAAGTTACAGATAACCCACATCCTCAGCAGCATTTGGTATTGTGCATCATTTTTATATTAGCCATTTTAGAGTGTTATAAGAGTAATAATGTGGTATTTCTAGTTTGTCTGACTGGAACCCTAATGTCCCATAACAATCCTGAATGTTTACTATTTCTCCTTTGGTTTTAACTCCATAGAAGCTACTATTTGCAAAAATATAGATGACCTAATCTGACGCGTGTGAAACTCACATCTCAGACAGTAGCCCTTGGAAGACTCGCTAGCAGACTTTGGAGCCACTCTTTATACAACTTTCTCTCTTCTGGTGTCTAGTTACATGGATTTAATTCTTGATCTACTATGAACTCTGACCCTTGCTTGGAACTGTCTTGGTCTCCAGCATATTACATGGTGATCAGCAAATTGTATAAGCTGAGAACTATAGTAATCTTGGGGCTTACCTCATGCTTTCTTTCTTTTTTAAAAAATAATTATCTATTTAATTTTATTTATTATTATCATTTTAAAATTTGACCAGAGACAGAGAGAAAGTGAGAAAGCAAGTCACCAGATCCAGGACTTGAACCATGATCAGCTATGTGGGAGTCCAATGCCTTAACCTCCACACCACCTGCCAACTCCAAAGTTTCTGACTCTCACAGGAATTGCTTTTTATGCTGTCTACTGTCAAAAGCCTGAAAACACTGCTCTCAAATAATTTGTCCACTTCTGTTATTGTTTTGGTGAAAAGGGAATTCTCATACTTGTTAGTCATAGAATTAGTAGCCCTGTAAGCTTTTAATTTTTCTTTTTATCCGTAGAGTTAAAAAAATTATGTTATCATGAGCTACCTTCTTTTTTTTTTTTTTTGGTTTTTGGTTTTTGCTATAAGGTTGCATGTGCTCACTCAAGAGAGACAGGGAAAGACAGTGAAAGGGAAAGTGAGAAATTACACCCCAGGAGAGATAGTCACACCGCAATCCCCTCTCCTCTGATCTCCTCTGAAGATTTTGGGAAGCCTGGGGAGATTTTCAGGCCACCAGGTCTGAGACTAGACCCTCATTAGCCATGTCAGAGTCCAGCAACTTAACCACTATGCCACTGATGGCTTCTTATGAGCTTATTTGATTTTTTATTATGCTGAGACCTTTCTATTTGAAAAGTCCCATTTTTCCATTCTACAAATGTATTGACTTCAGAAATTACCCCTTCCTTTTCTTTATTTTTTTATTTTCCCTGAGCTTCTACTGTTCTGAGGTTAGCCATGCTGAACTAACTCTCTACAAAACAAACAAACAAACAAACAAAAATCTTTCTTCCATCTCATATATCTTCCCTGTCTTTTTGTTTTAATTTCTAGGCAATTTCCTCAATGCTATCTTCTAAATTAAGTATTGATTTTTTCCATATAAACTGAACTTATTATGGAAAATGCTTTATAAGTGGTAAAAAGTAGAAAACCAATCACTTATATGTTTAATTTGTAAGATCCATTTATTTTCCTCTGAATGTTCCCTTTTTATTGATAATATAGCTTCTCTTATCTCTGAAAGCATTAAGGTTATTTTTACATTAAGTGAATGTTTTCTTTTGTAATTTTTAATTCCTTAAATGATTTTTTCACAATACATTTGCCATTTTCTTAATGATACATTTTTTTTTTGAGAGGTTTTCGCTATAGGGCATGTGCGCTCACCAGACAGACAGAGAGAGACATAGAGACAGAAAGCGAGAAATCACCCCCAAGGGTGGATGGTCACGTCACAATCCCTTCTCCTCCATTCTCCTCTCGGGATCTTGGGCACGCACGCACACGTGCCCGGTGTGAGTTTTAAGCCACTGGGTCCGGGACGTGAACCGCGGTCGACTACATGGGAGTCCAGCGACATAGCCATTACACTAACTGCTTTTTCCCAATGATACATTTTAATTTATCAGAATCCACTTCAAATATATGCTCAGTAAATTCCACAGAGATACAGAGTGGTACTTCTATATAGCTCTATTCTCTTTTCCCTTTTTATGCTATTAATCATATGAGCATTAAAATGATGTATTTTATAAACCCAAGAATTCTGTTTTAATTATTATTTTATATAATTTTATACTATAAATAAGATGAAAGCAAAAGAAAAGACTAAGGAGACAACATAATTACAGCGTATATTATATTAACCTATTTACCAGTTCTGGTTCTCTTCATTTGTTTTGGTGGATTTGAATTATCATCCAGTCTCAGTTTCATACTCCAATACAACTTTGGATCTGTTGCCTCCTTGTGCTATTATTCTGAAAAATATTATGTTTCATGTTATAGACCCCACAATATACCCTATAGATTTTATACAAGTTCTCTTAAATCAGTTAAGAGGAAGGAAATACATATATATGTATATTTATTTATTTATATTGTCTTTTATATTTATCTAATTA
>NW_006206624.1:387830-399109 GCF_000334495.1 Tupaia belangeri chinensis
GAATGTTTTTGTTTCTCTCATTTTTGAAGATCATTTTAAAATTGGATGAGAGTTTATTTTTTCTTACAGTACTTTTGAATATTTCATTCTACTGCCTTTTGGGCTACATTGGTTCTGATGAGAAGTCAGCTTAAAGTTTTATTATGGGACATAGAAATGGGTGATTATCTGTTGATCACAGTGTGTATGATATCTTCAACTGGACACCATATTGGTGTGAAATATATTCATGTTGGGTAATCTCGCTTTACAAGATGTAGCTATGTCTAGTGATTATAAAATAAATTAATTTTTTTAAATTATAAAGGTGAAAAAAATCTTACTAGAATTCCCTTGCATATAAAAGTTTTATTTTCTTTTAATACCTTCAAGATTTACTCTTTGTACCAGCACAATACACTATATTTTTATTACAATGTCTCTGTGTGCGAATCTATTTTCATTTATAGCTGTAAGAGTTCACTGAGTTTCTATGATTTGTACATAAAATTTTGTTTTCAAGTTTGTGTTTTCAGCTATTATTTATATTAATACTTTTTCTGCTCCTGTCTCTCTCTCATTGTTCTTTTCTATATCCTTTGGATTACATAATTTCTATTTATCCTCAAAATGTTAAGTCTTTTTTTGATGATTTAAATTTACTATTAAGCCTCATCTAGTGAACTTTTAATTTTGGTTATTATACTTTTCAACACTAGAATTTGTTTCTTGTCTATAATTTCTATCCCCTTATTGATAGTCTTCTTTTAATGAATCATGGTCATCATATCTTTCTTTTATTTATTCATGGTTTCTTTCATTTCTGTTTATAAATGTAACAGTTGCTAAAAAAATATATTGGTGCCTTTACATGGTCTGCTTGTATTTGGTATACTTTTCAGTATAGAAATACAATCCGTAATGATCAAATTGGGGTAATGAGCATATTCATCATCTCAAACATTTATCATTACTTTGTGTTGGGAACACTCTTAATTTCGTCTTTTGGCCACTTTGAAATATACATTAAATTATTGTTAACTATAGTTACTGTACTGTGCATTAGAACAGTAGAATTTATTCCTCTTATGTAAGTATGATTTTGTATCTACTAACCGATATCTTTTTATCCTCTTTCCTCACTCCTGTACCCTGCCTGTAGAACCACTATCTTAATCTCTAATTCTATGAGGATATTTTTAGCTTCCACATATGAATGAGAACAGGCAATTTTTCTCTTTCTGTGCCTGACTTATTTCCCTTAATGTAATGTCCTCCAGACTCATCCCTCTTGCTTCACTTGATAGAATTTCACTCCTTTTAATGGTTGAATAATATTCCACTGTAACACCACATTTTTATTATCCATTCATCTATTGATAGTTCACTTTTGTTAAAATCTCAACATCTTAGATAATACACTGTAGCCAGTCTTGGCACTGATCCACATCTTTACCAGGTTTTTTTGTTGTTGTTGTTCTTTGCTTATTTATTTTATAGTGACTTGGCTAAGTTATTTTAGTGATGTATAATTCTCTTACAGTGTGAAAACTCTGATGTTGCATATCAGAAAGTACAGCCTTGGCTATACATGATTTTATCCTAAAAGGACAGTGATTTTAGCAGAGGTTTTTTTTTTTAATTATCTTTTGCTTATCTTCCTGTTACACTATATGACTCTTTTGGAGTTATATGCAGCCGTTAAGTCTCTAGTTACTCTATTGTATTCAGTGATGACCTGAGGCACAAACTTCTCCACTGTATAAACCAATTAAATCTGGGCTACTTTGTAGTGGTATTCTTTCAAGCCAGTCTTGGAGGTTTGTTGTGACCCAAGGAAGGCTCTTCTTAGCTGTCTCTTTCAGTCTTTCTGGTAGACTAGTTGGTCTACAGTTCAGGTTGTTTCTTTCATGGAGATAGCATTATATCTCTTGCTTGTTTACCACCAAAATCTCCATTGTTTCTAAGAATATCTTTAGCCTTGAACTTTCCTACACTCTGTTTTCAATAAGGTCATTTCTATTAGGGAGCATTTTGTGCTACTGATCCAGAGGTGGGGATGTGGACAATGGCCTTGCTATCTCAGAATCATATGCTTGTTTCATGATCAGTGAGCAGAGAAGAAATAGTTGCTTCCAGTTTTCTTGATTTGTCTCTCTCACTGTGGAACCCCTGCCCTACAAAGGAGTTTGGCTGAGAGCCATTGGGGCACAATGCTCTCTATTGTTGGTATCTTGGGTAGAACTTTCATCTTATGGGTGGAAGCTCAGTTGA
The DNA here is from genome assembly GCF_000334495.1 of Tupaia belangeri chinensis. NCBI lineage: Eukaryota > Metazoa > Chordata > Mammalia > Scandentia > Tupaiidae > Tupaia > Tupaia belangeri. Next base: position 390,084 of record NW_006206624.1, read on the forward strand.
AAAGGGGACCTCCAATTACTTAGCCTTACTTGTTTGGAATGCAGAAGTTCCAACACTGAGGTAGTGTAAATGAGAACTTATGGAGACCTTCCTCTCTCAGTAAGAAAGTATAGAATTTAAATGGTTTATAGGGGGAGAGGTAATTTACCAATAATCATTCAGGGTGAAACCTTCATCATAAGATGGAATGAGAGAAGACAAAAGGAGTGGTTTGTGGCTCAGTTTTCACAGACTCTTGATAGTGCTACCAAGACTTAGTAGATTCCCTTTAATAAACGTTCATTCATTTGCTATATGCTGTTATTACAATTCCTAGAGCCTTTAACAACTTTAAATATTAGGTCATTGGGAAAATCATGATGAATTTTTCTATGAGAAAAAGTGTCATGACTTTCTTGATGACTGAAAAATTGCAACCAGTTATGATTGCTTATTACAAAGATGGTCTGTGAGCTTATTGGGTTTTTACTCCACCATTCTGGAATTATTCTCTAACCATTATTTTTAGTCTTTGTTTGCCTGGGTTTTTATTATTTCTCTCCTTTTTTGTTAGACTCTTCCCATAAACAGATGCAACACTGGCTGCCTTCTAATATCTAAGAGTAAGGGAGGAAAAGTTAATGGGAAATTCTGGATATATGTGTGAAAAATGTTCTAATGTGGGATAGTCAAGTTAGCATCCAGACATTTCACTAGGAAATTGACAAATGTTGATATCTCTAGGTCTTTTCTCTTGGATCAGTCAGGATTCTGAGAGATGAATGCTATAATCTCTCCTGTGGAGAATGTAACATTGGCAGTTAAATCTAGAAAATAAAACTGTATTGGAAGACTTTATTCTTTCTTCTGTGTGATATTCATTAATTCAGATCTCCTCTGGTTCATCTTTTCAACTAAGTAAACTTCCCTCTACCTCCAAGATGATGAAGGAGTAGTGAATAGCCAACTGGTGTTATGGATGAGATATAAGAATCATTTGTACCTTTGAAAAAGCTTAGTAACAGTAATTTTTTTTCAATATCTACCTCATGGCCTAGCTTCAGAGGTATCTGATTCTTCTAAAACCTAAGCCTTTCTTGGGTTGTCATCTACTCTTCCTGAATGCTTCCATTTTACTTTTATTTTACTTTTTTTCAATTTAATTGCATTTTTTTTTCAGATTTTGTCCCTTAGGGCATGTACTCTCACTGGAGAGAGACAGAGAGAGACACAGTAAGAGGGAAAACAAGAAATAACCCCCAAGGGAAGCATGGCCATGCCACAATCCCTTCTCCTCCATTCTCCTCCTGGGATTTTGGAAACACATGCACACCCACCCAGAGAGATTTTCAAATCTCTGTGTCCAGGACTTGAACAACATCCAGGACTTGAACCATGGTTGGCTATGTGAAAGTCCAGTGCCTTGACCACCGTGCCACCTGCTGACCCCTTATTTTATATTTTAATTGAAAACCAAAATTGTCATATTTATTGTGTACAACATAATGTTTATATATATATATGTAATGACTAAATTGAAATAATAGATGCATTACCACAGATTTTTTTTTGTATGTGTGGTGAGAAGACCTAAACCTCATTCAGTAATTTTCAAAATACACTATATACTATATTATTATTATTAACTGTAGTCACCATGTTGTTCCATTATGTAGATTGCTTTTTTCACTATTATTTCCTTTTCTGTATTGATTAAGCAGAGTGAACTTGTGAGAATATAACTTAGGCTACACTGAATTTGATACCTTGTCTTGAATCTAAAAAAAGTAAATGCATAAACAGTATTGAAATCTGTCTTCTTAATATTTGGTCATTGGAAAAGTCATAATGTATTTTTCTGTTTTTCTATACAAATGGTGCATCACAATTTTCCCAATGACTCAATATATTCAAGAAAACTGATTATCATTATCTTTAAAATATATTTTCTATTGATTTTTAAGCTCTTTAGCACATTAATAAAGAAAGTCATTTTTAAGTATTACACATTTGCATCCAAATAAGTATTGAAGAATCTTAGGGAAAACAGTAACTGAAAACTTATTTTGTATTATGTATACCTAAAAGTATTAGGAAATAATTTGTTACAAATTGGTACTCAATTTACAATTTACAACATTTTCCAAAATAATCTACTACTGTTTATCTATTGTCCTTACCAATGCTGTTTTTCTCTCCAAATATTTGTAATATGAACAAAGCATTTGTTAAATGTTTCCAAAGATCTCAAATTGTTTAGCATATCATTTTACATGTAGATTCTGTTTGGATGGAAATGTACTTTATAGACATGAAAACAAAAGATACATTTTCCAAAATAAAGCCAAAACAATATATCTAAACATTGCATTTAAAATGATCGAGAAACAACTGATAACTAGGGTACTCGCTTTGTAGTAGTAGAAATTCCAAATTAAAAATACTGGATGAGGGCCAGCTCCATGGTCTAGTAGTTGAGGTGACCAGACTTCATATGGCTAACCCCATGATTTAAGTCCCATACCTAATAACTTGAGAGCCGCACTACTCATGTGTGCATGCATGCACAAAATCTCAAAAGGAGGGAGAAATGCAGACTTAGTAATTTCTTTTTTTTTTTTGGAGAAATTTTCACTGTAGGGCGCGTGCGCTTGCCAGACAGACAGAGAGAGACATAGAGACAGAAAGCGAGAAATCACCCCCCAGGGGGGATGGTCACGCCACAATCCCTTCTCCTCCATTCTCCTCTCGGGATCCTGGGCACGCACGCACACGCGCCTGGCGTGAGTTTTAAGCCACCGGGTCCGGGACACGAACCGCAGTCGACTACGTGGGAGTCCAGCGACATAGCCATTACGCTAACTGCTGGTTCCCCCAGACTTAGTAATTTCAATGTGACCATTTGCCATGGGAGAGTGCTTTCTCTTTTTCCTGTCGCTGTATCACTGTTCTCGCTCTGGTGAGCACATACGCCCTCCAGAAAAAAAGAAGTAGATCAATATATATTTATGAAATTAATTAAAAGCAGGGTCTTGAAGAAATATTTGTACACCCAAGGATATAGCCACATTATTCACAATAGTCAAAAGGCAGAAATGGCCTAAGTGCTCATTTTGGATGAACAAATAAACCAATATCTACATATGTACAATGGAATATATACAGCTTTAAAAAGGAAGGAAATTTCAATGTGTTCTACAGCATGGATAAAAATTATCATTAATTTTTTTGAGAGGTTTTTGCTGTAGGGCACGTGCGCTTGCCAGAAAGACTGAGAGAGACAGAGAGACAGAAAGCGAGAAATCACCCCCTTGGACGGATGGCCACGCTGCAATCCCTTCTCCTTTCTCTTCTTGGGATCTTGGGAATGCACGCACACACGCCTGGCGTGAGTTTAAGCAACCGGGTCTAGGATGCAAACCGCAATTGGCTACATGGGAGTCCCGCGACATAGCCATTACAGTAACTGCTGGTCCCAGCATGGATAAAAATTAAAAACAGACAAAATTAATTAAATCACTCACAAAAAGACAAATACTGTGTGTTTCCACGTATATGGGGCATCTAGAATAACCAATTCATAGATACAGTAATAGAATGGTAACTCTAAGGGACTGGTGAAAGAGTTAATGAGCAGGAGGGGCAACAGGTGGTGTGGCAACTAAAGACACTAGACTCCCACAAGTCCTGCTGCATGCAGTTCAAGTCCCAGATCTGGTAGCTTGCTTTTTCACTTTCCCTTTCTCTCTTTTTCTCTGGCAAGTGCATGTGCCCTAGAGCAAATTGAAAATAATAATAATAATACATAAAATTAAATTAAAAATTTTTAAAAATGTAGTTAATGAGGAGTTGTCATTTCATGGGTATGGAGTTTCAGTTTTCCAAGGTGAAAGCAGCTCTGCAAATTTGGTTGTACAACAATGTGGACGCACTTACCATTACTGAGCTGTACACTTAAAAATGGTTAAAGATGGTACATTTTAGGTTTACATATACTTTTTCAAAATAAAAACAGTTTAAAAAGTTATAGTTTAGTTCCACTGTGAACTTTAAAAGATATTAAATGTGGATAATATTGAAATGCAAAATATAATTTTGTTACTCAAATGTTGAAAGAGTAGACAGGCAAGAAACAAAATAGTTGTGTATATATGTGGAAAGTTAAGAAGGAAAAGAAGATCTCCATCTATGTGGAAAGGTCATCGAAACTTGCAGAAATAAACCCGATGAATAAGTAAGAAATACCAAAATATCAGAATCTTTTTCATAGCATTTGTATGCCTATAAGCAAATTTGTTAGTCTCTCTGATTCTCAATTTCCTTAAGAGTAAAAATGGATATGACCTCTGTCATGAAATAATTATAAAGATTAAATAAACTAACATGAGGGAATTTCTACAACTTCATAGAAAATAGAGTTAAAGTATGAGTTCATTTTGCCACAGAAAATGAAATTAATTTATAATTATTGCATAATATACATTTTGGGGGGCGGCAAATGGTGTGGTGGTTAAGGTGTTGGACTCCCACATGGCTGACCATGTTCAAGTATTGGACCTGGAAGCTTACTGTCTCACTTTCTCTCTATCTCTCTCCTTCTCTTGTCAAATAAAAAAAAGTAACAAAAAATAAAATTAAATATTTAAAAATAGATATGTATACATTTTCTGTGAACTTTTTTTTTCTTTTTTTTTTTCAGAGGTTTTTGCTATAGGGTGCATGCGCTCACCAGACAGATAGAGAGAGACAGAGAGACAGAAAGCGAGAAATCACCCCCCAGGGGGGATGGCCACACTATACCCCCTTCTCCTCCATTCTTCTCTTGGGATCCTGGGTGTGCACGCACATGTGCCCGCCGTGAGTTCAAGCCACCAGGTCCAGGACGCGAACCACGGTCGACTATGTGGGAATCCAGCGACATAGCCATTATGCTAACTGCTAGTCCCATACATTTTCTGTGAACTTTTTGAAGACTCGTTATATATATGAAGAGGCTAGCATGGTTTCTAGCACATAGTAATCGCACAGTAAATTATGTCTATTACTATTCATTATTACTGTTTTTATTTCACTCTGGCACCAGCTTTTTCTTTTGCATTAATAAATCTTGTTGCTTCACCTTTGTTTTTACTTGACTAACTACCCCTCCATTCTTACCTCACTTCCTCTGTCTAATTCTCATCATTTCTCACTTGGGCAATTATAATATAATCTTCATAATTCTTATTGTTATCTTTTGCATTGCATCTAGACTTGCAGTAGATGAGAGTTAGGCCCCACTCACAGGTAAATAGGGTAAGGAAGTCACTGTGTTTTTCTTTGTAATGAAGTCTCTGTGTTTTTCCTTTATGGTCTGGTTAATGCACAATATACTACTTTTACATATCTCTAAAGAATTTATGACTCCTTGCTAATAAGGCAGGAGATAGGGATATTAAGCACACAGATAGAATAAATATCCAAGATAAAGTCATAATGGCTAAGTTTTCACAGCCAAAAGTTGGCTGCATTGGGACTCAAGGTAACAGTTTCCACTTAGTAACTATATTCTAACCAGAAGTACAAAATACAATGGTCTGATGACCACACAAAGAAAAGGGTAATAAACCATTCAGACTACCATGTAACTATTGGATTGTCAGGAAAGTAATGACACATTTATACATAGAAAAATACTTCATGACTCTCCCAACAACGTAATATTTTCTTTTTTTCCTTCATTTTTTATTTTTCAAAAAAATTTAATTTTGATTTATTTTATACATTTGATCACTATACATTGGTCAGCTTGTAAGCTGAATTTGCTCCACATGCATACACTTCACACCAGTCCAGTTGAGAATACAAAACACTGTAGAGTGGGGGCAGTCAATATGTTAAGTGGAGACATGCAATGAGCTAATATTTTCTAAATCCCCCTTCCTTATCAGAAAGTCAGCCAATTGCCTGGACTGCTAAATAAACACCCCTCACCTCCAGCTCCTCTTCAGTAACTCATTGGGGACTCCTCCCTGCTTGGGAGCTCTGTTCTTACTTCTCTCTTAATAAACTCCACTTTGCTGTCCCCTCTCTGTGTCCACGTTTCTAGTTGTTCTTGAGCATTGGACAAGAACCAGCATGGTTTTTGAGTCTATTCATTCAGCACTTCCAAGTCATTAGGAGTTTGAATTTTCTAGAGAATGGTTCAGATTATTTCACTGTCTTTAAGAATCTTTAAGTTCCTTTTGCCCACAAAACATCAGAATTCCTTTTTAATCTCATCTATCTTTATAGTATTTTTTCTCTTACTGTTGTGTATAACGTTTTACTTTTTCCATACGTACAAATTGTTCTTCATTCCTCAAATATATAGTGCAGTTTTGCCATCTTGTGCCTTCATATGTAGCATTTTCTGTGGCTGAATGGCATTTTTCACCATTCAAAATTATTTCTGTTTTCTTATCCTGTTTCAAATCTGTCTCCTCAGCATTAGATATTGGATATCAGTTTGTGTATCAGTCAGTGTTATACTTTATTATTTTTAGTATTTTCTCTTTGTCCAAAGGCTACAATTTAAACTTCTCACTTGGGCTTTCTGATTCACCCATGATATGATTTTTCTAATTCTTTCTCTGTTTCTTTACCAATACTGTTGGTTCCAACAAGCTGCTGAGTCTCTTCCCTTCATGTCATATCAAAAGCCACTCATTATTTCATGCCTACCGTGAATTGCCCCTGATGTAAAAGTCTGCAATACTCTGTTGTTATCCTTTACTATTCCTTGGACTCTACATTCCATGTATGAACATTTGAGCACTGTTTACTTTTCAATTAAATTGTCTCTCAAGAACAGAATCTCTAGTTTCTTTGTATTCTGCAGCATCTAACACTGTCCCTTAGATAACAGATGTTTATTCAGATGGCTTTAGAGGAGAAACTGAAAGAGATCTTACAAGCCCTTTTATCTTATCTCTTCATTACACGAAGGAAGAAATCAGAGGCCAGAACAGAAAAAGGTGTTGATTCAGAAAGTCCAGCTAGTTAGTGACAGAAGAAATAAATGACCATCTGATTAAGATTCTTTGGTTGACATATTTCTATTTGACACTGGTTGGCATGCTATTTATTTTTTATTTTGTTTCTTATTTTTTTATATTTGATTACTATACATTTCCAGTACAAAATGAATCTTCCCAGCATGAATACACTGCATGTAAGTCCAGTCAAAGACATTATAATATGCATTACCATTAACAGATAATTTTTCATTTTTGTGTCTGTTAAATGTTTTCCTTTTTACCCCCTTGACTCCCTTCCTCTTGCCCCTTATTGCCCACCCTCCTCCCATACTATCTCTAGTATCCACAGTTGTTCTCCATACTTTTATACCTTACAGTCTTCCAGTTTCTGCTATTGAATGTAGACATTTGGTATATATTAAGTGGGCACAGATAATGCCTCTTTTTCATAGTCTGGCTCAGTTCACTTAGCATTAAATCTTTCATATTCATCTACTTTCTATCAACTACCATACAATCCAGCAATTCCACTCTTAGGTATCTACCCAAAAGATAGGAATACACTCAGTTGGAAAAAACACCTGTACATCCATGTTTATTATGACATTGTTCACAATTGCTAGAACATGGAACCAACCCAACTGTTCAGAAACAGATGAATGGATTGAAAAAAACGTGGCTCATATACACTATGGAATTCTACTCAGCCATTAAAAAAATATTTAGACCCTGGCATTTTCTATATTAAATTTTTATGAGACAGATTTTAAGTTTTTTTTTTTAGAGTTATGCTATAGGATGCATGTGCTCACCAGGGAGAGACAGATAAAGAGAGGGAAAGTGATAAATCATCCCCCAGGGCCAATGAACATTACACAATCCCTTCTCTTCCACTCTTCTATCAGGACTTTGGGCAAGCAAGCACACATGATTACTGTTGGGTCTGGGACTTTAACCAGAGAGTCAGCCATTTAGGATCCAGATCCTCATCCACCATGTCATTCATTTTAAGACTTATATTGAAAGAATTTCTGAAAAATATTTACTTGCATCCAACTTAATTTGGATCAAAAAGGTATTTACATACAAAGCTATTAAAGTACCTGCTATTTTATAAACAGAAAAGGAGGGGCTTCCTGTATGTAAGAAGCTTGAAAGTCACCATGTTGTTCTAACAGTAAAAGCTAAACAAGGTAAAACAGCAATAGATCATCTTAGACTGATGAAAGCAGTGAAGTTACAGGATGAATAGTTTACCCCAAAATTAGAGAAAACAAAAGGACAGCATAGAGAATCACAACTTTCCAGAACAAAATCCTAAGAGCAGAAATCATTGTGGGAAACAGTGCCAGTATAAGAAAACTTGATGTGCAATTGACAAATTGCTGAGGCTCAATGTGGACAAGCCCCAGACTATAAAACTCCAGGGAGGTTCCAATCATCATGGGGAATCCCACACTTTTGTGAATTTTACCTCTAGGAGTTCAACCAGGTTCTTCTAGTGCATGTCCCCTTGTTCTTTTTGAAGGGAGAAAGAAAAGTAGCTCTTTCATTAGAACCTACCTAGGCTGGGGAAAAAGGATTATCCAACTCCATCCCATTCTAGCCATCTTGTTCTACTTATGGAATAGTGGAGAACTGAGAAATGAAGTCTACAGTCCAGATGTATAGACTCACTCAAAGACTGAATTTTAATCATAGAATGATAGAACACTTCTCCTCCCCCCACACCTTACCACCCCATTAGTAGAGACTTATTTATGGTACTTCCCTTTACCCAGTGTACATTACAAGACATTCTAAAAGGCATAGTGTACAGTTTGAAGAGACAGAAAAAGCATCAGTACCAAACTCTGCTATAACAAGGATGTTGGAATTATCAGACTGGAAATTTTAAACAATTATAACTGAAGTGCTAAGGACATTGATGAATAAAGTAGAAAGTGTGCAATAACATATGGACAATTTAATCAGAAAGATATAAATTTCAAGAACCACTGAAAAATGTTTCATATCAAAAAATACTATAAAAGAAAGGAATAATGCCTT
>NW_006206624.1:399140-408148 GCF_000334495.1 Tupaia belangeri chinensis
TTCTAATTATGATGGTGATTGCACACTTTCTTTCATGGCCAAGAGATACACAAAGAGAGAGACAAGTGTCCTCAAAAGGGTCAAACCACACCACAATCAACTACCTGATTCCCTCCTTACCTTCTTTTTAGCCAAGACGATGAACATGCCTGTAGGCATACCTGTCATATTCAGGTTGAACCAGGATGCTAACCTATGGCTTCCTACATGGCTCCAGTCTCAGACAATGGCTCCCTACCAGCTGTGCCATTGTGGCTAAATTGTGTACTTTAAGTGGGTGAATTATATGATATATAAAATACATATTTTTAAAAGCTGTTTATTTTTTTCATTTAACCTGTACTCATTTATGCCTTCTATGAGAGAGACACAGATACTTTCTTCAGGGTCTCAGGTTCTTCATGTCACAATATACTCCCAGTCTCAGGCAGCCTGAATTACTGGTATGCTTGAGCGTGCCAGGCATGCTCAGAGAAGTCCTGAGACATGAAGCACTTCATCACTGCCTGGTCCCAAAAGCTAGTTTGGGGCTTTTAAATTTGTATTTAACATACGTTTCATTTTTATTACTGTTGCTATCACTGAAAATAAATGAGACATTCTGGTACAAACGTATATAATCTTCAAAGAACTATACATGTTTGTTATGTTTTCTTCTATAGACAGATTTTGTTTTTATGATGTTTCTGCCATCAGAAGGGGAGATAGTCTTATATTTTAGCCTCATGAATCTTTTGATTTGAAGACACAGTGCTATCAACTGAACTGAGGCAATTTGGCTCGTCAGCATTTGCTGTATCCTTTTGGTAAATATCTCAGCCTTGCACAGTTAAAGATAGGAAAAGACTACACTTTCTCTGTCCCATAATCTTGCTTAAAGGTTACTGTCTTAAAAAAAATTAGTTTTACCAGATGAACACTTTGCTTGGTGAATGGATTCTTTTTTCACATAAATGATTTTGTAATGGCTGCATGGTCATATGAGACATGCCACCGCTTCACATTTGTTAATATTATCACCCATCTCATGATAAAAGGCTTTTAGTATTGGGAAACTATGAAACTCATGATGGCAGATATAAAATTTCCAATGGTCTAATTTTTGCTTGAATTGTCAAATATTATCATTGGCAGTAGCCACTGTCATTTGTTTTTCTTGAAGTAACAAGGTCATTTCATTTATTTTTGAGGAAATGTCTGCAAAATAATCAAGTCTGAATAACTGTACTTTTCTCTCAGTTATTTTTTTTTTCAGGTAAAAAATGGTGTTCCATGAAATAGAGCCGTTTATAACTCAGTGAATTGCACAGTGCTTTTCCTGAAGATAACTATCTTGCTTCATGTGTTTTCAGAAGTGCTTTATACATACTTTCCATTCTGTCACACTGCACATTTAATAAGACATGTTTAAGAGTGAAGAATTAATTAAGTGAATGATCTTTACTGTTTTATAAAGTACATTCTTCAGCAAAACTGTTTTTTTTTTAATTGAGTGCATAGCAGTGAAAAATACAATGACTATTTGTACAGTTTGATGCTACTTCCTTGACTTGTACTAAGGTACCCACAATTTTATTTACCATTAATTTTATGCCATCAGTACAAATGTCAGCACGGAGAAAAAAATGTTTTGACCTTATAGGCCTCTTAAAAGCTTTATGGAGAATCCTAGTTGCGTGGAGAGAATCACTGTTATTTATATTTCAAAATCGTCCCTCCAAAATATGGAAGGGGAGAGGCTTTGTCCTCTTATTTCTATTCTTATTTTTGAAAGGTGACCTTAATATTCTTCATTTTCCTGTATTTCCAATCCTTCCTGTTGCATTAGTTCAAGTCTCCGAAGAAAAACAACCCTGGGACCAGCAGTTAGCGTAATGGCTATGTCGCTGGACTCCCATGTAGTCAACTGCGGTTCAAGTCCCAGACCCAGTGGCTTAAAGCTCATGCCAAGCGCATGTGCGTGCATGCCCAAGATCCCGTGAGGATAATGGAAGAGAAGGAATTGAGACGTGGCCATCCCCTCTAGGGGGTAATTTATCATTTTCTGTCTCTCTGTCTCTCTCTGTCTGTCTGGCGAGCACACGTGCCCTATAGAGAAAACATCTTCAAAAATAATAATAATAAGGCCCTGAGACAAGATTAGATATACAAAGCATTTATTTATAGAAAGAGGGGATGGTGTGTTTGTGGGGAAGTGGTCTTCATGTTGTTGTTTAAGTTAAGTGTCTCTGAAAGGAGAGAGGGAAGAAAGGAGGATTAGGTAGAAAGAGGCTTCAATTACAGGAAAAGTTCAAGATTAATTTAGCCAGGTCAGTGTGGAAACCACAAGCCAAAATGTCTCATTATACAAGCTCCGTGTACCTTCACAATAGATCTGCCATGCTTAGTCATCAGCTAGTTAAAACCCAAGAGCAGTAAAACCTTGAATAGCATGTAGTGATGGATCCAGAAGGACTATATCTGGAATCACCAGTTTTTTATGCTCTCTAAAATGTGAGATCTGAGTGGAATATTTTCATAATCCTCATGATCTACCTATTGGGAGCATCAGCCATTGTTCTTGTCCTTTCTTCCTTGGGAGGAGGGACTAAAAAATGAGTTTTATGGAAAAATAACAATCTTTGTTATTTTAGTTGATCTTGGGGCTATGACTGGTACTCATCCTCTTCCTCTCTTCTTCACTAATAATTTTAGATTCCCTGTAGCTTCAGCTATCACTGTGGTGGAAGAACATAGAGAGTTAGAAGCTACAAATAATTCCTGGGTCTTGAATGGGATGAGGGGCTATGGATCAGGACACCAGAATTTGTACTCTTATTTTCTATAGCCAGTATATTAGGTTATTATATATAAGAAAGCCTTTATATATTTTTATATACCAATTACAACTCAATAAAGGAATTAAAAAATGTTTCTATAGACATTTGGTATATATGAAGTAGGGGCATGCAATGCCTGCCTTTCATAGCCTAGCTTGCTTCACTTAACAGTAAATCTTCCATATTTTCCCACTTTCTATCAAATGCCAGGATCTCATTTTTATTTTGCAGCAGAATAGTATTCCATAGTGTATATGTGCCATACTTTTTCAACCCATTTGCCTATTTATGGACATTTGGGTTGTTTCTGTGTCTTAGCAATTGTGAATGATGCCACAATAAACATGAATGTGCAAGTGTTTTTCTGGCTGAGTGTGTTTCTATCCTTTGGTTAGTTACCCAGGAATGGAATTATTGGATCATATTGTAGTTTTGCACTTTTGGAAGAAACTGAAATATTGGACAGTATAAGGGCATGGAAAGCAACTGTGGATACCAGACACAGTGTGAGATAATAGTGGGAAATGGCAGAATGTAAAAGGGAGGGAATCAAGGGGAAAAAAGAAAGAAGCAAAACATTTAAAAAATACAAAATGATAAATTATATTTTTAAGATGATATGTATGATAATATGTTTGATTGAGCCAATATACAGTTATCCTGGATGGAAAAATTCATTTGGTATGCTATAATGATATACAGTGAATAACTGGAATAAACAGAAGGTTTTTTTCTTTTAAAAAAAGAGTGATCTTTAGGCTAAAAAAATGTGCGATATCTGATGACAAATTAGGTCCACAAGAAAGAATGAAGAAAACCAAAAGAGACATTAGACTATTTAGATTAAAATATTATAATACTCAAAAAAAGTCTGTACAGTTGGTAATTGCTATTTGAATGACATTTGAAAAGAAAAAGTCTGAACCCACACTAGTTTAGACAAAGGACTTCTCTGAACAGTCATATTTACTTGTTAAACACATCAACCTTCAAAGTCTCTCCATAGAGATGGTGTAAAAGGAACAAGAGGCATAGAACACCAAATGGTTTAAACCTCTGGGGGTGGTTTTTGCTCTACTGATACCAGAGTATTATGAGACATTTCTACACACTTTGATGGTGTCAAAACAGCTATCTTCCACCAGCTAATTCCATAAGCATAGTATCTTATTAAGCTTTATCTTTTCTTTATAAAGAAATATGAATACTTGCAGCTAAATTCTCATTAATAACAGTGGCTAACTGGCATTTGTTATATGCCTAAGGGCTCCAGCTGCTTTCTAAAAAGTAAATATAATCCTGCAACACCTAATTTTCCTCTGAGTCTACCATCAGTCCTCATGTACAGATACCCAAGGATATTTACCTTTTAACCACTTCCTTTGACTTAGTTTTTAGTATCTTTATATTAAAAAAAAATCTTACTTTCTTTCAAAATGTGCTCCTCAAAAGTAACAGCACCTTTCTAACTCCTGAGGAAAAATATAATTGAATCAGATTTCTAATGTAAGGTTGAGAATATCACTCTGTCTTCCCCCACCCTTTATATATTTTATAGAAGGGGAAATGAAGACTCAACAAGAAAAACATGAGATTTCCAAGGCAATAAAGCAGTGCTGGTGGTAGACGGACATACCAGAAACATACTCCTAAGCAGTGCTGGCTCCATGAGGTAGCAGTAATGTGCTTCTTGGGAGAGACCAGACCCCACAAAGTGACTGTGGTTCAGCTCCGCAGACAGATTGGCTTGTGCTGGGCATGTACATGAGTATTCATGATATAACGGGTTGAAAGTCTGGTGAAAAGAGGGGGTCTCTCTCTCTCTCTCTCTCTCTCTTGCACACTCCCTCTAACTTGCAGGTGTACTTTGTCATGTAGAAAAAAGAAAGAGCTTCCAGGTAGAGAAGAAATTTGGGACACAGTTGTTATCTGACATGATAAGACCTAAAGGAAATGGTGGGGAGGAACAGATGATGACAGTATTGCATAGAATTAGTGTAAAACTTTTCTCTACTCTGATCTGACTTTAACAAGTCAAATAATTCTAAGTAATCTTATCTCCGGTTTTACTATGTTTAATGGCTTTGCCCATCTCATCATCCTCCCTGAGGGCAGTTATAAATATAGAAAGAATTTTATTTCTTATTTAATATAGAAATAAAATGAATGCTGTCTGATGTGTTACAAAGAAAGATCACTGCTATGATAACAAGGGTATATTTACTGTAATTTAATTGCCTATATTCATCATCTCTTCTTCGTTTGCATGCTAAAATGTCGGTACAAATGGTCTACACACATAGCATCACAATCATTCAAATCCTCCTCTCCAACCAGATGGGCTAAAATTCCCATAAAGCTTCCCCGTGGTTGATTTCACTTCTCTTCACAAAATTTTCCTTCAAATTCTCTTCAGTCATCTCACAATATGCTAGTTTCTAGAATTCTAAGAGCCTACCATTGTTTCTTATTTTTCTCTCAATTCCTCTACTTTTCTGTTTTAATCAAGAAAATAACGTGCCATGAGATGCAGAGATGTGGGTCTTTGTGTACTGTAGAAGCAGTGGTGAATGCGGACAGAGATGACTGGAGTGGAACGATCTGGCATGATTGCAAAGGAAGAGCCATGTGGCTCAGTTTGTCAGAAAAGGTGAAAATATTAAGGTAACCAAAGCTTCTCTCTGTGTGTGTGTGTGTGTGTGTGTGTGTGTGTGTGTGTGTGTGTGTATATTCCAGAAAGATTTTTTCCTATAGTACAGGTGTGCTCCCCAGAAAGAGAGACAGGAAGCAAGAAATCACCTCCTGGGGGGATGGCCATGCCACAATCCCTTCTTCTTCATTCTCCTCTCTGGATGTTTGGCATGTACAGACATATGCCCTTCATGAGTTTTAAGCGGTCGGGTCCAGGACTCGAACTGCAATTGAGTATGTGGGAGTCCAGCAATGTCACCATTACACCATGTGCCGGTCCTGAAGGGTGGCTAGTTTTTGACCTCTCACAGTAGGTCTCATATCACCTTACCACACCAAACTGAATGCTGGAAGCCTTATGGAGTGATTCAAGTTGCCAGGAGCTTCCATCTTTCATCTGAGCTGGAGTTGGACCAGCAGAAAGTGGGGAAGTATAGAGTTAGAAAATTTTCATTGGGTGCCAGCTAATGACATGGTGGCTGGACAGCTGGTTGGTTAGGATCCTGGACCTGCAGTTTCTCTCTCTCAGTGAGTGTGCACACTCTGTCAAATATATATATATTTTTAAATTTTGAATGGAAAATACTATTTGTACTGAATGTTGTAATTTTTAAAATCCTAATTCTTTCAATTCTTCTTAGGCTCTACCAATTCATCCTCTATATATTAAACCAGAGCTTCCACAAGTGACTTAAAATATCTGGAATTCAGTACGGTTCTGTTGATCAAGGTAGGTTAGGATATGTGATGGGAAAAAAAAAAACACACTCTTAAATCTCAGTGACTTAAAATGAGAAGTTTGTTTTCTTACTCAGATGACACATCCATCATTTTTCTGCAGGGGGCTCTGCTATTACAGTTACTCGTTGTCCCAGGTTGTCAGAACGGTCATCCCCTTATAACATTGCTTGTCACTGTGTCAGTGGGAAAAGGAGCCTCTGTAAGGTCTTACATTAATAATTGAATCATCCAGTGAGAAAGTGGCATAGTCACTTCTTTTCACACTCACCAGACAGAACTAGTCACCAAGCCTACACAATCATAGGTGGTCATAAATGCAGTTCTGTCATTTGCCCAGAAGAGAAGTTCAATGCATGTAGCAAATGGAAATAATGGCTATCACAATGGGGAAAAATGTTTCTTTTGTTACCCTGTCTTATGACACTACAGGAAATATTTAATTATAGCTATATTAGATTCTTTTTTTGTCCAATTTTTCACTCAAAATGTGAATACTCTCTAAATTTTACTGGCAATCAGTCTGCCATCTGCTTGGACTCTTTGAATGGAATTGATCTCACTACCTAACTAGACAAGATATCCTGTATTTAGATTCTTATCATTGATACACTATTTAAATCTAACACAGTTTTCTGCTTGTTGACTTATTATTGCTATAGATTCCCATTAGGCTTTAAATTCTGTGAGAGTTATGACCATGTCAATTATATTCATCACTACATTACCTGTCATTAGCATAATACTTGGCACATAGCACATTATCAATAAATACTTGTTGGACCGAAAAACAAATATAGTATAGTAGAAAAAGCATATACTTTGGAGCCAAACACCTGAACTTGAATATTCACTCTACATAATTCAAATTATGTAACTTAAAGTAATTAACTTCTTCAAGTATCAAGCTTCTCATTTTTAAGTGATAGTGTAATAGGGATAACTTCTGGGGACATCATGTTGAAAGGCAAATGTATTAAGATGAAATCCTAGAGCATTGCACTAGAGAAATTTCTAAACCAATACAGAATAGAGAGCAAAACAGAAGTGGATATATATACATATATATATATATATACACACACACTCTCTATATGAAACTTAATATAAATGTGTTTCATTCCTTTCAGTATTGATAGTGCCATGAGATTTTAAAGTGTGCATAATTCTGATTTCTTGGGAGCCTAAGGCAGGACTGAGAATTGGAGGGCCATCTGGACAAGATAGAGAAACCCTATCTCTAAATAAATATATAAATAAATTTTACAAGTAACAAAACACAGACTTATAAAAATTAAATTTAATCACATACAAATAAAACAAACGTCAGTTTGACTGGATAGCGATATAGTCATGTGTAGCTTAACAATGGGGATACATTCTGAGAAATGTATCATTAGGTGATTACATTGTTGTTTGAAGATTATAGAGTATACTTACACAAAACCAGGTGGTTTGGTCTACTATCAAAGATTTGCTCTGGCAACTAATTCTCCTTCACAGACAGCTTATCTAGAGTTAAAAAAATTCTTCACCTGTCTTCACATCAGCCTGTACAGACACACTAACCATTTTCATATTTGTAATGAAAAATGATTTTTTAATAATTTAAACCACCCAGAGCTAGCAGTAAATTCAACATTGGAGTTGAGTCCAGTCTTATGTTTAGACATAATAAACAAACTTTTTCTTTGGCCATGATTGTCATGATGGTGAGAAGGATTCATTTCTATGTTTGGTCTTCAATCCATGTCCCTACAGGTTTCTCTGTATCTGATATAAGCCCATCTTTCTTGAATTTGTATTAGTCTTGTTGCTTTCGATGAAGCAGATCCTTTAATGACTTTGTTCTTGTTCTTCAACATCATAGCTATTGTGATATAGTAGTATATACCTGCCTGGCAAGCCTAACCATCACTGATTTTCCACTTTTATAGTCCTTAATCACATTTAATGTTGTTTCCAAGTCAATAACTGGACATGGTCTAACTGGAAACTTTAATAGTAGATACTGTGCACTTAGGGGCCATGAAGAACAAAATGGCATGTGATTAAATCAAGCCCAGGAGAAAACAATACAATCAAGAGACTTAGTGAACATGACGTGTGAAAGTGCTGCCTGCGTAGCATGACATGCTGTTTTACAGCTAACATTTTTTATAAGTAGAAGTACTCTCTGAAATAACAATAAAATGTATAGTACATTAAGTACATAAACCAGTAACATGGTCATTTATCATCATTATCAAGTGTTACGTACTGTACATAATTGTGTGTGTCCTACTTTGATGCAACTGGCAACACAGTAGGTTTGTTTATACTAGCATCATCACAAACATGTGAAAGTTTACTGTGCTATGACATTAGGGTTGCTGACATTACTCAGGACAGAAAATGTTCAGCTCTATTATAATCTTAAGTGACCATAATAGTCCTATATGTGGTATGCTGTTGATAGAAATGTTGTTATGTGGGGACCAGCTAATGGCATAATGGTTACATTGCTGGACTCCCATGTAGTTGACCGTGGCTTGAGTGCTGGACCAGGCAGCTTAAATCTCATGCCAGGCACATGTACAAACATACCTAAAATCCTGTGAGGGTGATAGAGGATCATGGCATGGCCATTCTCCTTGGGGGGCAGGAGTGTGATTTCTTGCTTATGCCTCTCTGTCTCTCTGGTGAGTGCACTCACCCTATAGCAAAAAAAGCTCTCTCTCTAAAAAACATAAATGTTCTTATGTTATGCATGAATATATA
>NW_006206624.1:408365-414225 GCF_000334495.1 Tupaia belangeri chinensis
CACAAATGTTAAAAATAAGGACAATTAAGAGGAGAACAAAAAGGAGAAAAATAAAAAGTATTAGTAAAAAAAATTACTTGGCATTGAGAAGAGGGCATGGAATATAATACTTTCATGTACTGCTTACAATCATTAAAGATGTGATAACCACTGCAGAAAAGTGATTTATTAATGTTCATCAAAAGTAAAAAATGTGCATACAGAAATGATCCATTTAATTCTCCTTCTAGAAATTTGTCCTAAGGATATAAGAAAATATACATGCAAAACTTTAACTATAACAATGCTTATAAAGCACTGATTATAATATTAAAAATATCAAAACGACTTACTATTAAACAATAAGAAAAAAGTAGTTAAACACTATATATTTATACAACAGAGATTCAAGACAACCATTAAATTAGATTTTACAGAATATCTGATAATATGGAAGGTGTCTTTATATATACATGTATGTGTGTGTGTGTGTATATGTGTGTATATATATATGTATGTATAAGTTTTTGCTATAGGGCACAGGTGCTTACATGACAGAGTCAGAGAGATACAGAGAGAGGGAAAGTGAAAAATCAGCCCGCAGGTGGGATGGCCATGCCAAAATCCCTTCCCCTCCATTCTCCTCTCTGGACATTGGACATGCACGCACATGTGTCCAGTGTGGCCTTCAAGTTGCTGGGTCCAGGACTTGAATCACAGTAAGGCATGTGAGAATCCTGCACCTTAACCTCCACAGCACCTGCTGGCTCCCTTATATATTATTTTTAATAACATTATTTAAGATTTATTTTACATACCATACAAATTAGCTGAAGTGTATAATTCAGTTATTTATAGTATATTCAAATTTGTATATCATCATCCCAATTAATTTGACAATGTTTTTATCACCCAGAAACACTGCAGAGGTCAACCAGATGACAGTGATTGAAGCACCCGGATCCCACATGATCGACTGTGTGGTTCGAGTCCTGAACCTAGGGACTTGAAAGACATATTGGGTTCATGTGTGTTCATGCACGAAATACTGAGAGGAGAATGCAGAAGTTGTGCAGTGGTCATGATCTCTGGGGAATGCTTTCTTACTTTCTCTCTCTCCCTCCCCCCATCTCCAGTGAGTGGACATGCCCATAGCAAAAAAAAAGAAAAAGAAAAGAGAAAAAATAAAGAAAAAGAAAAAAGAAAAGAAGATAAAAATCCCCTATCAATTACTGTAGCTCCTGCCAACCACTAGTTTATTTTCTGTTACTACGAATTTGTTTATAATGAAATTCCATATAAATAGTTAATGCAGTATATGGAATTTTGAGTCTTATTTTTTCCATATAACATAATGTATTCAAGGTTCGTTCATGTTATAGCGTCCTTTTCTTTCCTTCTTCTTTTCCTTCTTTCTCTCTCTCTCTCTCTCTCTCTTTCTTTCTCTCTTTCTTTCTTTCAATTTGCTATAGGGCACATGTGCTCACCAGAGAGAGGTATAGGGGTGGGGGTGGGCTGACAGTGAGAAATCTCCCCTGGGGAGGGGGGACATGGTCACTCTGCAATCCCTTCTCCTCCCTTCTCCTCTGGGAATTTTGTGCATGCATGCACACATGACCAGCGTGTTTTTTAAGTCACCAGATATGGGACTCTGACACACAGTGTGGGATCCAGCCACCTTAAGCTCCATACCACATAGCCGGGCATTTTTTCCCTTTTTATTTCCAATTAATATGCCATCACATTTTGTTTATTATTCATCATTTGACATATGTTTAGGTTATTACACTTTTTTGATACATGAATAATGCTGTTATGAGCCTTCTTACACAAATTTTTATGTGAACATATGTATATTTTCTGTTCTTTGGGTATATACTAGGAGTGAAACTTCTGGGTCATATGATGACTCTGTATTTCACTCACTGAGTAACCACCAAACTTTCCCTAGCAGTTACACCATACTACCTCCTTGTGAGCAGTACATGAGAGTTTCCATTTTTCTATATCATAACCAAAACTTGTCATTTTCCACCTTTTTGCTTATTTCCATTCTAGTAGATAGAAACTATTATCTTATTGTGCTTTTGATTTGCATTTCTCTAATCACTAATGGCAAAGTGCATCTTTTCCTGTGTTTATCAGACATTTGTATATCTTCTTTGGAAAAAATATCTGTTCAGATCCTCTGACAACATTTACATTAGATTATTTCTCTTTCTTTTATTGGCTTTTAACTATTGGTACTATATTTTGGAGAAAAATCCCCTATCAGATACATGACTTACGTATATTTTGACAGTTCCATGGGTAGTCTTTTCACATTCTTTTTATTATTATTTATTATTATTATTTATACATTCATTGTTATACATCATTTAGATTGTAAAGAGACTACCCAGCATGATATACACCTCAGACCGGCCCAGTTTAGAATATTATACACATCCTCATTAGCAAGTAATAAACAATATCTGTGTCCTACAAATGTGTTTTCACATTCTTGATAGTGTGCTTTGAAGCAATATTTAAAACTTTAGATAAAATTTAATTTTTTTGTCTCTTTTCTTTGTAGAATATCTAAGAAATCTTTTCATAACCAAGTCACAAATATTTATACCTATATTCTCTTATAAAATTTTATAGGCTGCCAGGTACTGGAGATACCTTTGGAGCTGACTTGGCTTACGAGTCCCACTGAAGAGATGGAATCTTCCGGGAGAGCTGTTAGTCCCTGGCCCCTCAGTGTCACTGTATAAAGGGCCACACTGCAGTGGCCCATGGAGCTGGAGGCCCCGTTGCTGAAGCTGCATTCTCTGAAGTGGCAGTGCTCTGTCCCTCTTTCCAATTGCCCTAGGCCTCAAGCCCCCGCACAATGATGCCACTGCCTCTGCAAATTCTTCCTACTCTAGAGCATCCTGCCCCAGTAGTCAGCTAGTGGTGCCTTCCAACTCTAGAGCAAATATTTTATAACACAGGGTCAGCAGGTATTATGATGTTTAAGGCACTGCATAGTTCCAATCCTAGACCCAGCAGCTTGAAAATCATGCCAAGGGGATGTGTGTATGTGTGTGTGTGTGTGTCCAGAATCTCAGGAGGAGAACAAACGAAAAGAGGTTATGCTGTGGCCATCCCCTCTGGGGAGTGATTTGCCACTTCCCATCTCACAGTCTCTGTCTCTTTTGATGAGCACATGTACCCTACTGCAAAAACCTTAAAAAAGAAAAAAGACTATGAAGATAAAATCCTGGAGGAGTGTAAGCAAATCCTCAAAACTGAACTTGCAGAAAAATACCTTTCGTGAAATTCACAGATGATCAGACCCTATGATGATGTGGGCTGAGGCCAACAAGCTACGTGTCTGATGCTTTCTTGAATATCTGGGTATCAGGTTTGACCTCAAGAGATGGCTGCTGTAGTTTTTTGTTTGTTTGTTTGTTTGTTTTATTTTTGTTTGTTTGTTTATTTGTTTTTTATGTTTTTTTTGCAAATGGTTTAGTATCACATTTCAGCTCTAATTCTGCATCCTGCGACGACTTAAATGTCTCTGCAGGCCCCCCATTTTTTTTTGAGAGGTTTTTGCTATAGGGCACATGCGCTCGCCAGACAGACAGAGAGACAGAGAGACAGAAAGTGAGAATCACCCCCCAGTGGAGATGGTCACGCCACAATCCCTTCTCCTCCATTCTCCTGCTGGGATCTTGGGCACGCATGCACACACACCCGGCATGAGTTTTAAACCATCGGGTCCAGGACGCGAACCAGGGTCAACTACGTGGGAGTCCAGCAACATAGTCATTACGCTAACTGCTGGTTCCCCATAGGTGAATCTTTCTTATCCCAGAGTGTTTTAAAGCAAAATTTATTGGAACCAGTGGGTTGCATAATCATTATGCCGCTGGGCTCTCACATAGTCAACAGTGGTTTGAGTCCCAGACCTGGAGGCTTGAAACATGCTGAACGCATGAGTGTGTGCCCAGAATCCCAAGGGGTGAATGGAGGAGAAGGGATTGTGGTGCAGCCATCCCCTCTAGGGGTTATTTCTCTATTTATGTCTCTCTCTGTCTCTCCAGAGAGAGCACGCACCCTATATAAAAAATCTTTCTCTAAAAAAAATAAAAGAAAATATTAATTTTACTTTTCTTCATGATTTTGTTCCATTCAGATAATTTATCTTTCCCTGAGTCAATTTTGATCATTTATATTTTCCTAGTACATAAACAGTTCATGGATACTTCCTCAGTGTTTTGTTTTCTAAAAATTATTATTCATCATGGAGCCAGCAGGTGGTATTGTGATTAAGGCACTAGACTCCCACATGGCCAATCAGGGTTCAAGTCCTGGACCTAGAGGTATGCTTTCTTCACTTTCTATCTCTCTCTCTCCCTATTTCTCTCTCTGGTCAAATTAAAAAATAATAATAATAAATGAAATTAAATAATTTTTTAAAAAATCATTCCTCTGATGTTGGAGACATCTAATTTTCTCTTTCATTTTCCTGTTTTGTTTTTATTTGCTTACTGTAGTCATCAATATTGAATTTATATATCTTTACTTTTATGGTCTTCTATTCATCAGTTAATATTTCATGATTTGTTTCATTATTAAAATAAACATCATTTTGATCACATGCAAGATTATAAAATGTTTAGTTTGATATTATTCCAATTTGCCTTTGCTAATCAGGTCAATATGAAAAAAAACTTGATTATTCAGTACTTGAAATCATAATCATGTATAAAATGCATGATAACATGTACTATAATTTCAGACAAAATATCCAAAAGCAAAAAAACACCTTTTTGATTGATTTACATGCATTTTTAGAGATTAAAATGAGAGTTGTTTTCTTTAAATATTCATGTTTGTTTGTTTGCTGTAAGAGACATTTTTGCTATAGGGTATGTGCACTCACTGGAGAGACAGAGGGAGACAGAGAGACAGAGAGCAAGATATCACACACCTCCCCCTGGGTGGGGGATGGCCACACCACAATCCCTTCTCCTCCTTTCCCCTCTCAGGATTTTTGGCATGCATGCATGCATTTATTTACATGCTCTTGGTCTTAGTTTTCAGCCACTGGGTTGGGGACTTGAATAGTGGTCAACTACACGGGAGTCCAGCAATGTAACCATTATGGCATCTGCTGCTCCCTAAACACTCAGGTTTTCCTTTCTTTTTTTTTTTAAGAGTTATTTTATTTAACTTTATTTTTTACTTATTTATTTTAATTTTACCAGGCAGGGACAGAGAGAGAGAGAGAGAGAGAGAGAGAGAGAGAGAGAAAAAAAAAGTGGGAAGGCAAGCTGCCAGGCTTGGGACTTGAACCGTGGTTGGCCATATGGGAGACCAGTGCCCTTAACCACTATGCCACCTGCTAGACCCCAACACACATGTTCTCAAAAGGTTGTAATTTTGCATTATGACTGAAGATATATAAAGCTTTACTTATTAATATCCTTACATTTGGATATAATTGTGCCTTATAAACAAAGGGAGTTTCTTCTAAATATCTATTGAGCATTAAGTGTAAACACACACATATTCCATCTATTTTCAATAATGCTAATTGCATAAACTTTTCAAAGTAGAGAAGTAACAAAACAAATACACATACACACACACTTCTCTTAGAAATTAACATCAATCATATAAACATAAAGCTGACATTATTTCAATTGGATAGGCACTTGAGTATACAAATCTTTTTTGGAGAGATTGTCACCGTAGGGCGTGTGCGCTCGCCAGACAGACAGAGAGAGACATAGAGACAGAAAGCGAGAAATCACCCCCCAGGGGGGATGGTCACTCCGCAATCCCTTCTCCTCCATTCTCCTCTCGGGATCTTGGGCACGCACGCACACGCGCCCGGCGTGAGTTT
>NW_006206624.1:414576-417226 GCF_000334495.1 Tupaia belangeri chinensis
TAGTTATATATATATGTATATATATATATATGTGTGTGTGTGTGTATGTATACATATATATGTGTGTATATATATACATATATATTTTTTACCTCTATTTCTGACCCTCTGCCCTTATTTGTGGACTGCAGACTTACATTAGTCACTTAGAGGAATCAAAACTTACTTTGTTTTAAAAATCTTGATGGAGAGTGAGGTTGAATTTTTTAGATAAAATTAAAAGTCATAGAATTGTGTTCACATGCAATAAAATTTATAGCATATGGTAGATAAATGGAAACAATTGATAATAAGAAACATGAACATATATGGCCAACTACCAAGACTAAAAATTACACTGAAACATTTTCTAAACCACGGTTTTCAGAAGGTGTGCAGAAAAACCCTACATCAGAATGACTTGATTCTTGCTAAAATTAGATTCTTCAACTTATCTCAGACCTGGGGAATTAAACTATGTAAGGCTGATGATGGGAGCCTGCATTTTAACTAGTTAGCCAGTTGATTCCTATTAACAATAAAGCTTGAGAATCATTACTCTAATTACTCTGGTCCTTCATGAATTATCTTTTACCCTTGCCTAGCCCTTCCTTCAGCTTGAACCCTCTAATCAATTTTCAATTCCTGATGAAACTGATCAAGAAAAAAAATTATATCGAACTTGCCACAGTGTTAGGCACTAGGGAACAAAGATAATTAAGTCATAAGCCCTGTCCTTAAGAAATGTAGCCTTGTTGTGAAGCTATTCATAAAAACAATTTTAATAGAATAAAACTCCTTATTATGAAAGAATGTGCCATGAGGGCACCAGAACGGTCAAGTCGTGCTTTCAAGCCCATTCCAAGGAGTGAATGTATGGCAGTGGCTCAAAAGAGGTTATTATAACTTATTCCTAAAGGAATATAAGAAATAATGTATGCTGAATGTTAAGGCATTGACATTCAAGGCAGAGGAAATATTACATGCAAAAGAATAATGGCACAAAAGACTTGTGCTTGGGGAAATGTACAGATCACCTTTGTTCAGATGTTCAGAGAGCTATTGGTAAGCAAGAAATAATTTTGGAGGCACAGTTAAGGACAAGGTCATAGAAACTGTTTATACAGAGTGAGAAATTTGTACATTATCCTGGGGGACATAAATATCCACTGAAGGATTTTAAGCAAAGGAGAAAGACAATCACTGTGAAAATTAAGAAATACCATTCTAGCTACTGTGTGTAGAATGAATTGAATGGGGGCAAACTAGGAACCAAGGAGTTCAATTAGGAGATTCTTGCAATAAAATTCAGATAAAATATGACAGCATGCATGAATCTAGCAGGAGTTGTACTAAATGAAATAAGCCAGATACAGACAGACAAACTGCATAGTCTCACATTTGGAATTTTGAGAATGTTGAACTTATAGAAATAGGGAGTACGAAGGTAGTTACCATTGGTTGGGGTAAAGGGAAATGGGAAGACATTGGTCAAGGGGTCTGAGTTTTAATTATGCAGGATAAATAAGTTTTGAAAATTTGCCATACAAACATATGACTATAGTTAAAAATATTGTATGCTGGAAATTTTTCAAGAAGGTAAATCTTATGTGTTCTCATTACATATACCAAAAAAGTGGTGAATTTGTTCATTGGCTTGATTGCAGCTGATATTTCATAGTCCATAAATATATCAAATCATCAAATTGCACAACTTAAAGATATATAATTTTGAACTGCCAACTATACTTCAAAACAGATAAAAAATAATTCAGATGGAGAAGAACCTAATAGAAATGATATATGGGACCAGCAGTTGGCATAATGACTAGGTTGCTGGACTCCTATGTAGTTGACTGTGATTTGAGTCCCAGACTGCGTGGCTTAAACTCATGCTGGGCACGTGTGTGTGTGCCCAAGATCCTGAGAGGAGAATGGAGGAGAAGGGATAGCGGCATTGTCATCCCCCCAGGGGGTGATTTCTCGTTTTCTGTCTCTCTGTCTCTCTCTGTCTTTCTGGAAAGCACACACACCCTATAGCAAAAACCTCTCAAAAAAAAAACGAGTGATATATAAGTGGTACAAATTTAGAAAATACCTAGGTTATATTGGCAGGACAAGATCATTGTTTCAGTATGGAATATTAACGTAATTCCTAGGTCTCTAGAATGGAGATAAAAGAGAAGAGGCTGTTGCTTTCTGAGATAAGATATAAAAGATAAGGATTTGGTCTCCTCTGCTTTTGGACAGAAGTCCTCCACTGCAAACATGCTCTGCCAGATCCTGAGCCAGGCCAAGAAGCATCTGAGCTGATTTCCCTGTTGGTGTGATTGGATCTGGATGGAGGTCCTAGAGCCGCACTGTGTCTCATGCATTTGGCAGTGTTCAATCCAGAAGTCTCTTGAGACAGAAAGAATAATTATGAACCCTGGAACAAACTGGGTCCCAATGATCAATACAAGTTTTACTCACGGAATGTGGGTTACAGCAGACTGAAGAAAGAAGGTTCAGACTTCTAAATGAAATGTTTAACTCTAAAGTTGCTTCTAATAAAGGTCGTCTGGAAGCCATCCCCACAATTTTCCACATAGCCAGGAAATGTTCCTCTTCTTAATACATTAAATCATGTTGATGTGATGAGATTTACACTGCTTAGTAAATATTGGAAGAT
>NW_006206624.1:417336-423458 GCF_000334495.1 Tupaia belangeri chinensis
ATGAATTCCAAAAATGACATGTTTCTTTCCAGAGTTTACTGGAAACTTCTATTGAAATGCTAGGTAAGAAGTTGACGGGAACAAGCAGTTAGCGTAATGGCTATGTCACTGGACTCCCATGTAGTCGACCGCGGTTCGAAAACCTCTCCAAAAAAAAAGAAGTTGACTATCTGAGTGTAGAACTGAGAAGTGTCTACACTGGAAACATAAGTGTGGGAGTGATACAAATGTAGGTGGGAGTTAAACTCACAAGGCAGGATGACATCATGCAGGAAAGAAAAAAGAGTGTACAGAGTACAAAGACTTGAACCAAGGAAAGAAACTGGAAAAGACCAATATTTAAAAGATTTGAACAGGAAGTGAAGCACTAGAAAAAGGCAGGGAAAAGGACAGTGAGCTATGGGAAAACTAAGAAAATAGTAACAAAGTAGTGGATAATAAGATTTATTTTATGAGAAGTACTACAGTTAATAAATATAAATAAATAATCTATAAAAGTTCCAATAAGAATGGAATTACAAAAATCTGTTTAAATTTGTTTAACACTGATTTGGAAAACACTGACCTGCAAGATTAAGTTCGAACTTTTTAAAAGAAATATGCAATGTTTTTTATTTAATGGTTTTATTCCTTATTGTTATTGTTCTTAATTTGACCAGAGAGAGAGTGAGAAAGAGGGAAAGTGAAAAAGCAATCCTCCAGGTCTGGGATTTGAACTGTGATAGATGATGTGGGAGTCCAGCTTCTTAACCATTATGCCACCTGCCAACCCCTAAGTAAAAACTTTTACAATATACCTTTATTTACATTAGAAACTTGATATTTTCTATTGTCCTACCACCTGTTTCTCAGGTGAACTTTATTAAGTAATACAGTGCTTCTCAGCTTGGGGTAACTTTGCCTCCAAGAAGACATTAGGCAACGTCTGTAGACGTTTTTTATGTCAGAACTGAGATAAGATTGCTACTGAGATATACATGGAAAAGAATAGTTTAGGAATAAACTATGTATGTATGGTCTCTTCAATTTCTACAAGCATGCCAAGACCATAAAGTAGATGAAAAAATGGTCATTTCACAAAATAGTACTGGGACAACTGGATATCCACATGCAAATGAATGAATTTAACTACTAGTTTGCAGCTCACAGAAACATAAACTCTTGGGACTGGCAGTTAGCATAATGGCTATGTCACTGGTCTCCCACGTAGTCGACTGTGGTTCGCGTCCCGGACCCAGTGGCTTCAAACTCACACGGGGCGTGTGTGCGTGCATGCCCAATATTCCGAGAGGAGAATGGAGGAGAAGGGATTGTGACATGACCATCCCTGGGGGGTGATTTCTCACTTTCTATCTCTCTGTCTCTGTCTGTCTGGAAGTGCACATGCCCTATAGCAAAAACGTCTAAAAAAAAAAAAAAAGAAAGAAACATAAACTCTTAATTAATGAAAGACCTACATGTAAAAGTTAAAACTATAAAAACTATTAGAAGAAAATACAACTGTAAATGTTCATAACCTATATTAGCCAAGTATTTATTATGCATGATACCACAAGCAAAAGGAACAAAAGAAAAAATACATAAATTTGACTTTCTTAAATTAAAAACTTTTCTGCATAGTGGCCAGCAGGTGGTATGGTGGTTAAGGATGGTGAATTCCCACATGACTGATCACTGTTCAAGTCCCGGACATGGCGGCTTGCTTTCTCACTTTCTCTCTCGCTCGCTCGCTCGCTCGCTCTCAGTTTCACTCTCACTCTGCCATCTCTGATCAAGTTAAATATAAGCAAGTATAGTTAAATAAAATAATTATTTTTTTCTTTCTTTTTTTTGAGAGATTTTTGCTATATGATGCATGTGCTCTCCAGACAGAGAGAGACAGAGAGCCAGAACGAGAGAAATCACTCCTGATGGGGGATGGTCAGGCCACACCGCGATCCCTTCCTCTCCATTCTCCTCTTGGGATCTTGGGCACACACGCACATGCGCCCAGTATGAGTTTAAGCCACCAGGTCCAAGACTCCAACTGTGGTCGACTATATGGAAGTCCAGCGACATAGCCATTACACCAAGTGCTAATCCCTAATAAAATAATTAAGCAAATAAATAAAATAAATCTTAGAAAAAAGACTTCTATGCATCAAAGTACACTGTCAAAAATGTCAAAAAACATTCAAAAATAAGATTCTGATATTCAAATATATCCAAAACTCTTACAAGGCACTAATAAAAAGACCAATAATTTTTAAATAGTCAAAGGATTTCAATGAACATTTTCCCCACAAAGGCATGCAAATGACCTGTAAGCACATGTGAGTTGCTTAACATAATTAGTTACTAAAAAATAAAAATCACAACCAGAAGTAAATACTATCTCATATCCTATAGGATAATGATCACAATAATTAAAAACTATGTATATGTAAATATATGTTTATATGTGTATGTATACATACATATACATTCAAGACTCTATATTCTTGATTACATATATAGACTTAAATATCTATTTATCATCCATTTATCTACTTTGATTGTGGTGGCAACTATATGGATGTATTAATTTGGAAAAAATAAAAGGTGTAATAGTTCATCTCTTACTGAATCATTGTCTTCTGTGTGCTTGTGAAGACTGCAGCTCAGTATGTGTGTGGGGGAGCCCCTGACCCACCCTGGGACCTGCACAGCTCACGTGTATAAAGTGCACTCAACAGAGAGTTGTCTTTTAACTGGGGAAGGGATAATACATCCCTGTAAAACAATGCCTGGTCAGTATTTCTTCTTGCTGCAGGTGTCCAAAAAACCATGAGGTGGGAATTATTTTCCTACTGGTAAGGTTTTTCTTTTTAATAAAGAAATGAATATACGCATTTTTAACCATTAGTTATATACTTCTGCCTATACTACTTAGTAATCATGATAAAATAGGGAAATATTTGAACTCAAAAATATGTACGAGCACTTCCTCTGTCTGTGCTTTTTGCTTCCCTCCTTACATTCTTCATACTGGACCTAGCTCTCGGGAAAGAGAGCCCATTGTCTGTTCTTCGACCCTTCATCGCTAAATCCCTGGACAGCTTTCTTTGCCTCTTCCTCCTCAAATAAGTGGGAGACTTGGAAGAGCTGGGGGTAGGGAGTGTCACCAAGTACTGTATTAACTATAACTGCTGGAATGAACAACTGGGTAACAGAATGAGAATTCTGTGCCTCCTCAACTAGGTAGACGACAATCTAATGAAGTGACAAGACACCAATTAGAACTCTTTTCGTTCAAGAAATTATTGTGACTTGTAAGTTTCTTATCCCATAAGTTTGTTACTTCCCTCACTTCACCTTCATAAGAACCTGTGTTTCCATAAGTAATATTACCTACCTGATTTCCTGTCTGAGAATTACGGTAACTGAATCATTGTGTTCTCTGGATTGAACACACATTCTAATTAGTAGATATATAAAAAAAAAAAAAAGTAAAAATGAAAGGTTTCTGTGTCTCTCACACCTACAATATTTTTAGACCCTTGTCTCTTTTTCTGGCACCACTGATGCCACCCAAAAATCTAAGATGTCATTCACTTGAACAAGCTCCTGATACTTCTCTGTAGCTCATGCCTGGGTGAAATTGGAATGAAACTTTCCCTTTCTCCCTGTGAACTTTAGTTCTCAACAAAATTAATACACGAGAGTAAAAGTTATTGTGAGAATTTATTTAAGCAAGAGTTAGAGCAATTCAAATGGAATTACAGTTATGTGTCACAGACTGTTTCAGGCAAGGATGAACAACATGTATAACAATGATCCCAAAGGGTTATAAAGAACCTGAAAAATTCTTCCCTCCTAGTAATGTGCGAGCTGTCAAGTTGTAGTACAACGCATTCCTCATATGTGTGCTGATTCTGGTGTAAGCAAACCTACTCTGCTGCCAGTTAGCTGAAAGTATAACGCATACCATTTTATATAATATGCTATAGTTGATAATGCTAATAAATGAATATGTCACTGGTTTCTGTATTTACTATCCATTTTATCATTATTTTAGAGTCCACTCCTTCTATGCATTAAAAAATAAAAACTTATTGGGACCAGCAGGTGGCGTGGTCATTAAGGTGCTGACACTCCCCCATTACTGACCAGGGTTCAAGTCCTGGACCTGGTGGCTTTCTTTCTCACTTTCCCTCTCTCTCTCTCTAGTTTCTGTCTCTCTCTTGTCAAATTAAAATAAATGAATGAATAAATAAAATAAAATAAATATTTTTAAAAAAAACTTATTGCACTTATTGCAGGGCAAGCCTGAAGCAAGGTGGTTAAGTTGTCTAGATCCCATACGGCCAACTGCACAAGCCCCAGACCCAACAGCTTGACAAACACACTAAGCATGTGTTTGTGCATGACCAAAATCTTTATTTAGAACTATTTATTTAACTTTATTTATTTATCACTATTTTTTTTATCTGACCAGAGACAGGCAGAGAAAGAGAGAAAGAGAGAGGGAAAGTGAGAAAGCAAGCTGCCAGGTCTGAGACTCAAACTGTGGTTAGCCATGTGGGAATCCAGTGCCCCGACCATCATGCTATATGCAGGCCTCTGGTGGCCAAAATCTTAAAAGCGAAAATAGAAGAGATGGCATTATGGCATGGCCATATACCATAGCAGGTGCTTTTTGACTTTCCCTTTCTTTCTCTATCTCTCTTAGGGGACATGTGCGCTCTTGCAAATTATACAACAACAAAACCTTACTCTAAAACAGTATGCCATGTTATGCTGACAATGACTTCATTTATCTCCTATTTACCACATCTCATGACTGCATCATTTTCTCTTGTGTTTGACTCAATCTCATGTTCTTTTGCTCTTCCAGTGGGACAAGACATAGAGTAGGAAAACAATGATGTTAATGATTCTGACCCTATTTAGGTCTAGGCTCCAGTGTGTCTTATTTTTTAACAAAATATTTGTAAAAGCTTAAATAGAAAAAAGCTTTGCAGATGGTGTAGTAGTTACATCACTGGACTCCCACATTTCCAACTGTGGTTTAAGTCCTGGACTTGGTGGCTTGAAAATCATGCCAAGTAGATGTCAAGATACCAGGAGGATAATGGAGGAGAAGGGATTAAGCATGGCCATTCCCTGTTGAGGGGGGTGATTTCTTTTTCTTTCACTGACTCTGTCTCTCTCTCTCTCTTTCTCTTTTTTTCTCTCTCTCACATACATGCCCTAAAGCAAAAACCTTTAAAGAAAAAAAAAGAAAAACTTATATGACAAGGGCATGAAAAAGCAATATGTTTATGTCTGTATGACACATTTATGTTCTAAAGTGAATATTATTAAGAAAGATCAAAAAAATTTAAAAAAACTTATAAAACTAAATATGGTCAATTTGTTTTTTAAGTAAGAAAAATGTTTTTTTGAAGTTCATGCAGTATAATTGTGCAGTGTTTATAAAGTGTATTGTAGTGTACATTAATGTTATAAGCCTTCAAATTCACTCACTACTCACACAGTGACTCACCCAGAGTAATTTTCAGTCTTTCAAACTTCATTCATAGTAACTGCCATATATGAATGCACCATTTTAAAATTTTTGTACTGTACCTTTTCTATGTTTATGCATGTTTAGAGATGTACAATAACTGATCATGTCTTACAATTGCTTGCTCTATTCTAGAGTAGCATGCTTTACAGGTTTGTATCCTAGGAGCAACAAGCTATACCACATATCCTAAGTGAGTAGTGGACTATATTATCTGGGTGTGTACTATTTGATATTCTTTCTTTTTTTAAAAGAGACTTTTGCTATAGAATGTGTGAGCTCAATGGAGAGACAGAAAGACAGAAACTGAGAAATGACCCCCACCCCTCCCGGGCGGGATGGCTGCGCCACAATCACTTCTCCTCCATTCCCTTCTCAGGATCTTGGCCACATACACACACAGGCCCGATGTGAATTTCAAGCCACCAGGTCTGGGACTCGAAGCACAGTTGACTACATGGGAGTCTGGTGACATAACCATAATGCAACCTGCTGGTCCCAACTATGTGATACTCTAAAAGAGAGGAAATAGCCT
This sequence comes from Tupaia belangeri chinensis, assembly GCF_000334495.1. NCBI lineage: Eukaryota > Metazoa > Chordata > Mammalia > Scandentia > Tupaiidae > Tupaia > Tupaia belangeri. The sequence goes on from NW_006206624.1 coordinate 423,399, forward strand.
AACAACACATTTCTCAAATTATATCTCCATCATGAACGATGCATGACTATATAAAGCAGG
>NW_006206624.1:423489-432571 GCF_000334495.1 Tupaia belangeri chinensis
ATGGATTAATGCTATAGCAGATGGTGACATCAACTTTACTCAGGCCACACACAAGGACAACATTCTTAAAAAATAATTCTCAGACTCCTAACCTGGCATTCCTACTGTTAGGTTTTCTCCCATATTAATTTGTACATTGCTCTTCGCAAATCTACCTATTGAAAACCTCTATGCATATTTCTTAAGAATATTCTATTCCTTCTCACAACACCACTTGAAAATTCAGAATCTCATCAAAATTCAGAATCCAGTGAGGACGACACTTCGCAGTTACATACCATTCAGTATAGTTCCTTGAGTGCCTACCAACCTCCTCTGAATTACAGAGACAAATTACCTGCCACCGCCCCACCATGATCAACCCACAACAATGGGGTAGGCATAGCATAACCACTATTGACACTTGTGTTAAAAAAGGGAGATGGGAACGTGGGAGGCACACAAGAGTCCTTGACCCATTGAACTTTAAAGATACAGCTCTCGGGACCATTAGATGGCATAATGGTTATGTCACTGGATTCCCACACAGTCGACGTGGTTCGAGTTCCAGACCTGGCAACTTAGACTCACACCACGTGCATGTGCATGCGTGCCCAATGTCCCAAGAGGAGAATGAAGGTGTTACAGTATGGCCATCCTCCCTGGGGGCTGATTTCTCACTTTCTGTCTCTGTTTCTCCAGCTAGAGCATACGCCCTGTAGCAAAAATCTTTCTAAAAAATACATTTAAAATACAGCTCTGAAGAGATTGGCAAGTCTGGAATTAATTCTGTAATTCATATTTCAACACTCTGAGACTTTAGTGCCACCTCTGAGAGTCATCTTTTTCTTTTTTTATATAAAGTAGCATATATTTACAGTTTAGTGATTTAATTTCCTCAGACTGCATCCTGTGGTAGAAATTAGGAGATTCAAGAAATTTATTTAATTTTTTTGTAGTCTTTGTCCCTTTCAGTTCAAGTTAAAGGCGCTTATGTGAATAGAATCCTTTCAATAACCTTGTAGACCTCTTAAGAATATTATTAAGGCACACTTCATTAGACAAAAATGACAACTATAAAATCTCTTTTTCACAAACCCCTTTTGTACTTTGAGCTTATTCTGGGATGGAAGAACTCACATCCCTAAATATTTAAAGAATTTTTTGCTGACTGATTGCAGATGTTTAGATGAAGCTTCCCTGACAGTACCCTGAATTTGATATTTGATTCAAAGTTATTTCTCATTTTGCACTTATTTTGTTATGCTTCAGAATTTTCAAAACTATCAAGTCCTAAATCGTTTATATTTGATAGTACTTCTTAAAGTTTTTCTCTCTCTTCTAAGGTTTTACTATAAGTAGCAAGAAGAAGGTAAGCTCTGGACTGGAAATCTCCTTAACTAAATCACCCAGTTCATTAGCTACATTTTCTACTTTCTACCTAAATTAAGATAAAAGTTTTGCTAAGGATTTCCTTTCCTCCAGTTTCCAACAAATGTTTTCTTACTTTCTTTTAAAGCTTCACTAGTAGCTTTCCCAATTTTCAAAATTATATTTATAGTCTCTTAAGCACTAAAGACTTTCATTATTGTCTTCAAAATTCTTCCAGTTCCCAGATATTTCCTTTTCAGAATCCACTCATGTAGGCCCATTCACAGGAACTTGCCATCCTAAGAATCTATGCTCTGCAAGCTGGTACCTTGTAGAAGGACTGGATTTGATTCTTGATCCAACCTGAAGGTCAGATGCAATAGTGTGCATTTGCAATCCTAGTAACCTAAGATGCTGAGGCAGGAGAATTGCGTGCTTGAGGCTGGCTCAGGCAACACACCAAGACTGTCTTATAAAGAGCCAGGTGTGTGGGCCAGCAAGTGGCATGGTGGTTAATGTACTGGACTCCTTATGACTCACATCAGTTTGAGTCTCAGACATGGAGGCTTGAAAACCATGCCAAGTGTATGTGCATGTGTGCCCAAAATTCCAGAAGAATAGAGGGAAAGGGACAACAGCACAGCCATCCCCTCTGGGGAGTGATTTCTCACTTTTCTTTTCACTATCTCTCCCTGGAAGTGCAAATGTCCTATGGTAAAACAAAAGGAACAACAACAACAACAAAAAAAAAAGCCAGGCATGGTGGTACACACCTGTTGTCCCAGCTAGGAAGTTGAGGCACGGGGATCATGACAGCGAGACCTTGCCTAAAACAAAAACAAAAACAAAAAACAAAAAACAAACAAATCAAACCTCATATATTTTAGATATGTGTTATAGAAAAAGCCCCATTCCAAAGTACCAAAAATCTATATTAGCCATCTATTGGTGTGTAACAAATTATCCCCAAACTAGCAGCTGAAGACAACAAACATTTATTATCTCACTCAATTTTTGAGGATCAATACTCTGGGAGAAACTTGGCTAGGATATTCTGACCCAGGATTCTCTTGTGATGTTGCAGGCAAAAAGTCCACTGGTGGTGAGTGGAAGTTGGTACAGCAGTAAAACAGAATGTTGTACAAGGCTGACTCACATAGGAGGGTTTTAGGTTCATTTTAGAGACCTCCCTGAGCACGCTGGGCACATGTGTGCCCATGATCTGGAGCTGGCTGAAGGTCAGGGGAAGATCACAGCGTCAAGACCTTGTTGGGATTCTCTCTTTTTCTCTCTCTATGTCCTTGTCTAGTTGTCTGTCTTAGTTGTAGAAATAAATAAATAAACTTTTAAAGAAAAAGAAGAAGAACAAAAACAAGAAGAAGAGAAGGAGTAGAAGAAGAAGAAACAAAGAAAACTCTATTAGGTCTACAATCATCTTAAAGGTTAACTGAGGCTGGAGAATCCACTTCCAAGTCTACTTACACAGACAAAAAGATTCCTTGGTTCCCCATGATGTAGATCTTTACATATAATTGTTCACTCTATTGAGTTTTCCCAGACTGAAGAGAGAGAGAGAGAGACAACACATGGGACCGAAGAACCAAAATGGGAGCTGCAGCTTCTATAACACAATATCAGAAGTGATATACCATCACTTCTGCCATGTGTTATTGGTCACATGGATCAACTCTGAGAGGGTATCCAAGGGTACAGAACGTGTCAATACCAAGAGGCAGGGATCACTGGATGACTTTTTGGTGTTTGCCTACTGCAAGCACCAATCTCAATTTTGTCTTTTTGATTCAGAGTGCACCATTATTAGAAAGGGGATTGTTTCCAATTCCTTTTGCAACATCTTTGTTGCTATTATTAGTGCTGTTATTTTAATTAGTTATAACTGAATCAATTTCACAAGTGCTTGCTGTAATTTCAATCTTATTTCCTATTATGTCTTTCATTCAATGAAAATAAGAATTAGCATAGTGTATTAAAATGGGGTCAGACAGTACAGTTACACAGATCTGTGATAAAAATATTATTCCATCATAGATTACCTTTATGATTATTAGAATGTAATTTAAATTGTGATAATCGGTTTTAATTTTTTAACATTTAACATGGGAATAATAATACCAGACCTCTTCTTTATCAAGATGCATGAAGATCAAATATTAATGTATGTGAAAGAGAGGGCAGAATATCAGGTACATAATAAGTGCTGGGAACCAGCAGTTAGCGTAATGGCTATGTCGCTGGACTCCCATGTAGTTGAACACGGTTCGCGTCCTGGACCCGGTGGCTTAAAACTCACGCCGGGCCCCTGTGCGTGTGTGCCTAAGACCCCGAGAGGAGAATGGAGGAGAAGGGATTGTGGTGTGGCCATCTCCCCAGGGGGTGATTTCTCGCTTTCTGTCTCTCTGTCTCTCTCTGTCTGTCTGGCGAGTGCACGCACCCTATAGCAAAAACCTCTCAAAAAAATAAATAAATAAAATAAAAATAAAAACATAAAAAAGTGCTCAGAATATTTGAGCTCCCATTTCCCTTATTTACCCCCTATTGAATTACATGCTCTTCTCAGGACTTACACTACCAGAAATACACTTTGCCTTCCTTATGCACGTTCTTATGATACCCAGTCTCCAAAGTCAAAATCAAATTTTCTTCTCTACTTCCTGAGACCCAGCAGGAGCTTGTCTTTCCTCCTTTTGAACACTCATGACATATCATCTATATATTTATTATTGTATTTACAGCATCTTTTACTGCATATTATGGTTATTATACATATTTCATTTCCCCAACTAGCCTAAAAAATTTCTGAGATTCAAATATTTTTATCTTCCATAATACCTGTTACAGTACCATGCATTTATTAAGAAACCAATAAATCCTCTATGAACAAAGAAAAATCAAAAACAACAACTTAGGGCCAGTAAGTGCCATGGTGGTTAAGACACTGGATTCCATATGACCAAATGTGTGTTTCAAGCCCCAGACTGAGTGGCTTGAAAAATGAAAAATGTGTGTCTAAAATCCTGAGAAGAGAGTGTAGAAGAAGGAATTGTGCTATGGTCATCCCCCCTGGGGGATACTTTTTCAATTTCCTTCTCTTCCTGTCTTTTTTTCAGCAAGTGCACACATTCTAAAGCAAAAAAAAATAATAATAATAATTAAAAGAAACAAAACCAGAACTTTCAGATTGAGGTATATTATCTTTTGCAGATGATATTTTTAAAAGTAAATATACAAAGATAAAAATACTGATTTTAAAATTACCTTTTTGATCCCTTTCCTGACAGCTTATTGTAGGACTCTGCTAATTTAACTTTTTTTTTTTTGAGAGGTTTTCGCTATAGGGCACGTGCGCTTGCCAGCCATTCAGAGAGAGACAGAGAGACAGAAAATGAGAAATCACCCCCCAGGGGGGATGGCCATGCCGCAATCCCTTCTCCTCCATTCACCTCTCGGGATCTTGGGCACACACGCACACGCACCTGGCGTGAGTTTAAGCCACTGGGTCCGAGATACAAACCATGGTTGACTACATGGGAGTCCAGTGACACAGTCATTATGCCAACTGCTGGTCCCAACTAATTTTAACATTTGCAAACATTTGGGCAGTGTCAGGAAACCATAGACTAAACCACATTTTTCTCGAAGAGAATGTAGCTTAAACAATTTATTATACCAAAACTTGTATCTCTTTAATTTTTAATGATAATTTTATACCTCCAGCATTACATAAACAGATTTTTCTCAGATTATTTTAATAAGATTCCAGTGACTCTGTACATATGTGTAGTAATTTTACTGTATGTATTTAATAATTCTCAGGTAAAGGTTGGTAAATCATTTCATTTTGAGAGGTAACACCTACATTTTTGGTTTTATTGCTTGTTTAGCAAAATCTTCTGTTGGTAGTTAACAGGCCTTGTTTTAATTGCCTGCTTTGTTGACAATTCACACTGTGTATTCTTTGATCACATGCAATGTGGAAGTGCTTCAGAGGAAAAACACTTAACAAGTTTCCACTCAAAGAAAGGCTTAAGAAAGTGCAGATGAATTTGGACTGAAGATTAAATAAAGAGCTTAACCAATAGAGAACAAAGAGAAAATGCATAGAGGTCAAATTTGGAAAAGTAGAGCATCTTTCAGGACTTCCTAAATTAGGCATTCATTCCATTGAGTCATTGCTTTAATTAATTGTAATCCCAAACATGCTGTGATAGAATAATTAATAATCTGTTGAATTTAGTTTGTTAGTTTGCAATTGGAAATAATTAGGAAGAGGAGAGGGGAGGGAAAGGCAGTAACTGTTTATTAAAACATGGCATCTTAGGGATTTCAGATTCTCCACAGCAAAAGAAATAATAAAGAGACATGCCACAGAATCCAAGAAAAACATTTGTAAATAATACTTTAGATAAGGTATTAACAGCCAGAATACATAAAGCACTCAAACAACTCAATTCACCATCAAAAAAATCTAATAAGGGAACCAGCAGTTAGCGTAATGGCTATGTCGCTGGACTCCCACGTAGTCGACTGCGGTTCGCGTCTCGGACCCGGTGGCTTAAATCTCACGCCGGGCGCGTGTGCGTGCGTGCCCAGGATCCCGAGAGGAGAATGGAGGAGAAGGGATTGCGGCGTGACCATCCCCCCTGGGGGGTGATTTCTCGCTTTCTGTCTCTATGTCTCTCTCTGTCTGTCTGGCGAGCGCACGCGCCCTATAGCGAAAACCTCTCCAAAAAAAAAAAAAAAATCTAATAAGAAAATTGGCAATAGATCTGAACAGACAATTCTCAAAAGAAGACATACAAATTGCAAAAACCATATACAAATGTTCAGCATCTCTTAATATAAGGGAAATGTGAATCTAAATCACAATGAATGGCCTGCTTCATAGCATAGTGATTGGGCCCTGTGTGTAGGGAGTTGGATCATGCATAGCCAATTACAGTTCAAGTTTCAGCCCCTGGTGGCTTGAGAAAAATGTCAGGTGCATGTGCATGCATGCCAAAGGTCCTTATGGGATGGAAAAGTGGAAGGAGTGGTAGTGTGCTCCATTATTATGAAACCATATGGAAGATTCAGGTTCAGTTCCCAGGTTGACTTGTACCTACCAATTGAGGATACATATGCCAATGAGCTAGGCTGGGTTGAAAGGCTAAAGGGAGGATCACAGTATGAGATCTGTTGAGGGTATCTGTCTTTTTTTTTTTCTCTCTCTCTCTCTCTCCCTCTCTGTCTCTCTTTCATGAAAGAAAGAAATGAACTTTATCTATGTATATCTACTTGTCTTTCTATCTATCACCTATATACTCATACATGCATGTGCAAACATATATGTATATATATTTCAAATTAGGAATGACATATACACACAAGGAAAGAAATAATTATGACTGGTTACTACAGACAGGAACACATTCTGTTCAGAAAGGAAACACAAATGGTCTACTAATAGATAAAAATTTTCTCAACCTTTTGATCATCATGGAAGCTGAAATTAAAATCACAATCACAATAGATAATGTTTTAAATTCACTAGATTGAAAACATTAAATTAACAAATGTTAATGAGAATAAGGATCCATTCTCATCAACATTTATATATTACTTATGGAAAAATATTGTGGTAAGACAATCATTCTTTTAGCCTAAGAAAAACATTCACATGGTAGCCAGAGATAAATTCTGGTAGTCATATGAACATTCACATACCTTGGGATTTTGAACACTGAAGACCCTCTGCCCAGACTTCACCCTCCTGCTCTAAGGTCTAGCCAGGAGCCAGGTTAGAGCACCCCACTTTTAGTCTATATCTCTTTCCACTTCTCTCTCACTACTTTTTTAAAAATTTTTAAACGTAGCTCTTTGCTGCTCTTTTGTCCTTCTAATTCTTACCTTTCTTCCTGCCCCCATAGGATAAGCCAATAAGCAACCATCTATATTTGAGTTCTGAGCGGCCCCATTCATGTGGTGCACACAGTTTTTAACAAAAAAATTTTCTTCTCTTTTTTTTCATTGTTTTTGTCTATTTTTCTCTTTTTTGTTTTTTTTTCTATCCCTTTTCCTTTTCTTTTTATCTTTCTCACTTTTCTGCTCAGCTCCCATACACTCATTTTCTAGATAGTTCTAAGTGCTCAGTAGACAAATATCTGAATACTTTTAGGATCAGATTAATCCTCAATTTTCATTGAATCAGCTGGTTCATTGAATCAGCTGTGCAAATGGAGAAAAATGGTACCATTTACAGACTGCAGGTCACCTCCTTCTGCATTCCTCTGAATGCAGAGATTTAACTCCAAAAAATAAGAAAAACATCATATAATCCATCAGATGACCAGAAACCACCACAGAGGCACAAGAAATATGAGAAAACAAAAATCTATCTCTCCTCTAAGGGAAAATAATAACTCCTCTTCCTCCACAAATAATACAAGGGAGCTCATGGAAATGTCAGATAAACAATTTAAAATATTTGTAGTGACAAGAGATTTAACTCCAAAAAATAAGAAAAACATCATATAATCCATCAGATGACCAGAAACCACCACAGAGGCACAAGAAATATGAGAAAACAAAAATCTATCTCTCCTCTAAGGGAAAATAATAACTCCTCTTCCTCCACAAATAATACAAGGGAGCTCATGGAAATGTCAGATAAACAATTTAAAATATTTGTAGTGACAAAACTAACAGAAATGCAACAGGATAGAGACAAAGAACTCCAGAAGATGCAGGAGAAAGGAGACACTGAGTTCCAGAGGTGAGGAAGTTCTTGCATGATCTGAAAGAGGAGATACAAATCATAAAAAAACGGAATTGTTAGAGATCAAAGCTGTAATACAGGAAATCAATAGAGCAGACTAGATAATGTGTAAGACTGAATGTCATACATAGAAGGCAGAACCTCTGGCCTAGAAAAATTCACCAAAAATACTGAGAAAATAACCACCCAAAATAATAATAACATATGAGTAATACTAGATTCCATTAAATGCCCAAACATCCGAATTTTCGGTATCCCAGAAGGTGAAGAAATTAATAAGGGCATTGATAATCTATTCCATGAAATCCTAGAAGAAAACTTTCCAAACCTAGAGAGGCACTCAAATATCCAGACCCAAGAAATATAAAGGACTCTAAATGGAATCAATACAAGAAGATCTTCCCCAAGGCACATTATAGCTAGATTGACCAAAATCACAGATAGAGACAAGGTACTAAAATTGACAAGAGAGAAAGGTCAAGTTAACTTTCTTTTTTTTCTTTTTTCTTTTTTATTTTTTGGAGAGGTTTTCACTATAGGGCGCGTGCGCTCGCCAGACAGACAGAGAGAGACATAGAGACAGAAAGCGAGAAATCACCCCCCAGGGGGGATGGTCACGCCGCAATCCCTTCTCCTCCATTCTCCTCTCGGGGTCTTGGGCACGCATGCACACGCGCCCGGCGTGAGTGTTAAGCCACCGGGTCCGGGACGCGAACTGCGGTCGACTACGTGGGAGTCCAGCGACATAGCCATTACACTAACTGCTGGTTCCCCCAGGTCAAGTTAACTTTCTAACATCAGACCTCTCATCAGAAGCAATGCAAGCAAGGAAAGAATGGGAAAATATATTCAAAGTGTTAAGTGAAAAAAAAAATTATTCAACCAAAAATACTATACTCAGCAAGATTATCTTTCATATGGGGAAAAAAAAAAAAACAAAAAAAATTCTCAATAAAC
>NW_006206624.1:432814-436558 GCF_000334495.1 Tupaia belangeri chinensis
AGAAAGCGAGAAATCACCCCCCAGGGGGGATGGCCACGCCGCAATCCCTTCTCCTCCATTCTCCTCTCAGAATCTTGGACACACACACACATGCACCCGGCCTGAGTTTAAGCCACCAGGTCCGAGACTCAAACCCCAGTCAACTAGGTGGGAGTCCAGTGACATAGCCATTATGCTAACTGCTGGTCCCTGAAATAGAATTCTTTAAATTTAGACTAATACTTTGAGTATAGTATAAGATATTTTTAGAGGGAGACCATGTGTACAAGCTTTCATTACAATTTACTGTTGTAATTGTTCTATTTTATTATTAGTTAGTGTCATTAATCTCTTACCGTGGCTAATTTATAAACTTCAGCAAATATATGAAGTATGCAACAAATCATAGTACATATAGGTTTTAGTACTATCTGCAATTTAAGTCATCCATCAGGGTCTTGGAACATATCCCCCATAAACAAGCAAAACTATTGCACAATGTTTACTCTGAAAGTATCAAGAGAAAAGCAATGGACTAGGCAATAATACTAGAACTTATTGCCCAGGAGCTGGGGATGTGCCACCTTCTATAATGTGGAAGGCAGAACCACACAAGAAAGAGTTAACCCCATTTCCAAACCTTATAATGTCCTTATTGAAGAACATTGCCTCAGATAATTCACAATGTTTCCTTTAGGGCTGAGCTCATGGCACCTGACCAAAGTTGTGATTCTGTTAGCAAAGAAGTAGGATGACTGGAATGGCTGGTGAGTGGATAAATACCAGTGACTCCAATAGGCAGGACAAACTCTTTATTGAGCAGCTACATTATGCCAAATACTCTGCTAAGAAATTTATGTGTATTATTTTATTCTCACAGGAAACTTGCAAGGATGCTTATTATCATCCCCATTTTATATTTGAGAAGACTGACCCTCAATCTGAGAAAGGGAAGTCATTCCCCACACTCATAGCTAACAAGTAGAATTATCTAGTTTCAAATTCAGTATTCATAGAAACCTCACCTTTCCATCAGAAAAATAAATTAAAAAAAAACTTGATATCTATGCTCATGAGGCATTCGCAGAGCAATAAACATTTCTAATTTGCCTTCAAGTTGATATGTGACCAAGATAGAACAATCCTTAATGTCCCAAAGGAGTGTAACTTTCATTGATTATTTCATGAGTGATGATTATTAAATGACTAGGACCATCCCTAAACCACTTACAACCAACTTTAAAATAAATTCTCACAACTAGCTCTGCTTCAAATAATCCACATTTTCAGTACCTCTTATAAACAGAGTGTTTTTATCACTGATATTTTAAAAACAGTTGATATACGTTTTCAAGGCCTCAGAAAATGAAATATGCTGTAATACTATATATATTTGTAAATTGCATTTCTAGTTTGTCTTCAATTTCAAGAATATCCTCAGCCAAACAAACTAGCAACCAAATAAATCACTTTAATTATAACAAATGGCAGTTTCTCTAAATATATTTCTGGCAGTAAATAACTTCTATTATTGACTTTTGGAAAAGTAATTCAAAAGGAAACTATTCTCAATAAAGTTGGGGATGCCTTGCTGTGAATTGCTATTCCTCATCTATGTATATTATACTCCATTTTGATTGCTCCACTATGGAAAAACTAATTCCCAATTTCAAGGCACTTAAGCTGATATATTTATTATAAAATTATCCATCTTCTAAATTATTTTCTTCATAGTGCCTTGTTGGCTAAATTTAAGATTGCAATCTTTTATAGTGTATAAACATTGCTCGATCCAGAAAAAAATATGTATTACTGCCTTTCTAGAATTACAGCAGTGTAACCTAGCATTAAAATGAGACAAACTTGTTTTTCAGCTTCTCCACTGTCATGGAATTTTTTTTATCATTTAGGACATGTTGTAGGGATTGGCCTATGGCCTGGTGGTTAAGGAAGCTGGATTCCACATGGCTGACTACATGATACGGATCTTAGCCCCAGTGGCTTGAAAAACACACAAAGTGCATGTATATGCATGCCCATGATCCTTACAGGATGAAGATATGGAGAAAAGATTGTGGTGTGACCATCACTGGGGTATGCTTTCTCCCTCTACTTCTGTTTCTGTATCTCTCTCTAGCATCCTCTGGGGAAAAAAATGTAATACATAGTGACAACTGATTAGATACAGTGAGTCTCTTGAGTAGTGAGCAAAGCAAGAGCATGAGCTTCAAAATCAAGATGACCTATCTTGAAATCCCAACTTTGCCATACTCCTTGCTTTGCATTTGGGAAAATTATTCAACATTTCTAGGCTTGTGTTCCTTCTTCAACTTGTGTTGCTATTCAACTGGAGGTGTTATGAGTTTGTAGGCTATGCTAAGTATAGTGCATGGGACATTATGTACATTACGTGCACTCTATAAGCGGTAATTATTAATAACATTGATTTTAATATCACCATAATATAATCATTTAGAGACCAGAATTATTTTAATACCTTTCTGGAATGCATGACCTCAATCAATCATAATTAGAATATCACTGGATCTGATGTTCAACTAGTTTGCCTAAGGGCAAGAGTATATGTGAATCAGTAGCATGTGGGGATGGTGAGGTGAAGATTGATTTTAAACTTAAGGAGAATTTGTAGGAGTTAATGATTGATTTGAAGTGAATGATGAAGAATAATTAGTTCAGAACTAAATCTGAGTTTCTGAGGTTTCAGTTATTCAGTAAATGTGGGGATAATAGATAAGGAAAAGAATTCCCAAGAAAGAACTGATGTGTAGGGAGAGAGGGAGAGATCATATGACATTTTGAGTTTTCAGCTTGAAGTGCCTGTGGTACATCCAAAAACTTGAGTCTAAAAGGCAGCTGAGGCCAGGCATGCACCAGAACCACATGGGAACCCCAGTTTTGAATTTTGTGTTGACCTGAACTTGTCTGACACACCTGTGATCATGACTGGCTGGGTGGCTATAGGGAGGATTGCAGCCTGGTGAGACCTTATCAAGAATGCCTCCCTGTCTCTCTCTTTCTATCTCTATCTTAAGAAAGGAAGAAATAATAAAAGTAAAACTCTTCTAAAAAATAAACAGGCAGTTGACTGAAAAGTTTGTAATTTATTGTAATAGAGAGATCTGAGACAGTTCTAGAAAAGTAGTATTATTAATATAACTCATGCAACTGGGACCACTGTTGTAGATGATATGACTCTAGAATAGCAATGTTAACATTGCAATTTTCTTCAAAAATTTGAAGGATATAAAATGAGAAGAGGACCAAGAAAAGAAAGCACCTCCAGACTTCTATATCGAATTGTCCATTTAATAACTACACAGTGCACCCATTTCATCTTTGTGCTCTAGTGTTACCAAGAATATTCAGAAAAAGCGAATGTATGACTTATTCCTTCTACCTACTATGTCCTTCCAGTCGTGTGTGTATACATGCCCCAAATCTGAACAGAATGGCAAAATGGAGAAGGGATTATCGTGTGAAAAAGCCCCATTGAGGACGGAGTGCCGTATCCCTCTCTCTCTCTCTCCTTCCCTATGTCTTTGTGACTTTTTCTGGCAAGCACGCACAGTCCCTGGTAAATTAAAAATAAAAAAAGAAAGAGAGAGAAAGACAAACTGGAAGCAGGATTCCATTGCACTTTTTAGCAAAGACTTCGTGACATAAAAAATTAAGGTATAGCCAGTCAGTTGCCCTCTTTTTTTTTTTTAAGAGATTTTGCTATGAGGTGTGTGGTCACACCAGGCA
>NW_006206624.1:436668-437258 GCF_000334495.1 Tupaia belangeri chinensis
GGACGCGAACTGTGGTAGACTATGTGGAAGTCCAGTGACATAGCCATTATGCTAACTGCTGGTCCCTGCAGATAGAAATTTTGAAGTAATTAACCTATAGTTGGTATTCAAAGCTTCACAGCATCCCTTTCGGAATGAGCGTAGTTGGAGATAAGAAAAGGTCCAGAGACTGAATCCTGTAGCACTTCACTGTTTAAAGAGCCCAAGAACAGAGGTGTTCCCAGGAAGAAGGGGTCATCAGTACTGTCAATTACTGTCAACAAGTCCTACAGAGGAGTACAAGAAAACAATCACTTGATTTAGTAAAAGGGAGGCTAGCCATGTCCTTGAAAAGAGCAGTTTGGTAGCATATGATTTATGAAAGTTTGATTAGAATTGTTTCTATGGAGAATGGGAGTAGAGAAATAGGGTAATAGCTGGAGGAGGAATAAGAGTCAAGAGGGGGTTTCTGAGCATGCATGCAAAATGAAGGGATGACTTATAAAAATACACATACTTTGCATATTAATTTCTCTAATCCTCCCCAACCTGATAAAACAGACTCTGTTATTATTCCCAGTTAACAGATGAAAATTATCATAATGCTGAGG
>NW_006206624.1:437989-452060 GCF_000334495.1 Tupaia belangeri chinensis
AAAGGATCAGGGAAACTTCATTTGAGAGTATGATGCTAGCTGGATGTTGGAGTAAAACAAACTTCAATATGCAGAGTGTGGGAAAAGAATATCTCAGATTAAAGGCATAAAATAAATTTAGGTCTGGAATTGTGAAAATGCATAACATATTTGGATATGAGCAAAGAGTCAGCTGAGTATAATATGAAAGGTGCATGCAGAGATATAACAAAAGACAAAGATGTCAGTTTCTGAGGTACACTGCTTTACTCTGGGACCTAGAAAATAAAGTATAATGGGCTTATTATTGGAGAAGTGATGTTCTTGCATGTGGGTTCAATTTGACCCTGTGTAGACAGCAACATTTACTCCAGTTCCAAATTAACTTCATCCCTGACAGAGGAGGACAAAATTCTGGTACTCTGTCTCAACCAACTCCAAGCACATCTTTTGCACCTTGTTCTCATGTGGTACCTTAGTTCGAGCTCCCTGGATAACAGGATTCAGCTTTGGATAATTAATAGCACCAACTGGTACCCAGTCAGCAAAAAACAGATTTTCCTTAAGGATTAATGCCCCTGATATTTGGACAGCACTGCTACTGTACAGTCTCTAAAGATTACAGTTGGCTTAGAGATCACCTCAATGATGCCATACTGAGCAACATTCAAACAAGCCAGGTGACATCAGCCACTGGTTTTGTTTTCTACTTTGCTACAACTTCCATTTATTAACATAAATACATTTGATTGGAACTCTTTCTCTCGCTCTCTATCTCATTCTCTCTCTCTGCTATCTGAATACAAGCCAGGAAACCACATGCTCATCTACAAGTAAAGAAGAGAGCCCTCATTAACCTAACCATTTTGACACTCTGATTTTGAACTCCCAGCCTCCAGAACAGTGAGAAAAAGCTTCTGTTGCTTACGCTACCTAAGCTGTTGTATTTTGTTACAGGAGCCCAAGCTGACTAATAGTGTGGTAGAGCTGAAAAGTTCAAGGTCAAGTCTGTCCCACTCCAAAGTTTATGTTCTTTCTATGACTGAATCACAAGGAACCCAAAAGAATGCTGAGGCCAGAGTTAAGCTTGTCAGTTGTTGTAAGCTTCATAAGAATATCATATGAATGTCAATTCTTCCCCAAAACTTTGTTAGACTTAGCTTCCTTTTTAATATTAAAACTTCCTACATTTTTCTTGGATTCCCTAAGACTCTTCATGGTGACATAGATATCCATATTGATATTTAACAGACCATCCCAAACTCCCAGGTTCTTTCCTTCCAGATCTGCCACTTAACCATAACTACAAGTAAGCTCTCTTCCTTCTCTTGTATATCTAATACTTCTACTATTTCCATTTCTCCAAGTCCCTTGGTCCCCTTTTGGTTAAGGCTTCTTTTTAATCTAGATGTCATTGAGAACCAGAAGTGTTATGTTGTGCTGCACATTGAAATGACATGCAGAAGTAGTAAAAATACCAATGCCAAAGCCCCATCCAATATCAACAGACATAAATATCTATGGGCTACCTAGGCATCTAAGCTGCAATTTTTAAAAGCTTCACTGATGGCTCCGAATGTATACTGAGAGTTTTAAAACACTATCACTCCTTGGATTATGAAGTTATTGGCATAAATGCAGAAGTCCTTAAGGGCTCTAAGAATTGTGTCTGGGGCTAGCCTGTGGTCTGGCATTTGGGGGCAACTGGATCCCACATAGCAGACAGCACAGTTGGAGTCCTGAACCTGGTGGCTTAGGAAGATACACTGAGCACTTGTGCATATATGCCCAAAATTCCAAAGGGAGAGAGAAGTGGAAGAAATGTGATTGTGGTCTGATCGTGCCCCATAGGGGTGTTTTTTCACTCTTTCTCTCTCTCTCTCTCGTGCACAAGCGTACATGTTCTCTGGCAAGTTAGAGGGAAAAAAATGGGTCTGTAAAAATGCATGACTCACACGAATAACACATCAAAAAAATTATACTGCTATGTTTACAATGAACATAGATTTGGTGGGGGGATGGGGTAAGTATAAACTCATCATATTACTTGAGTCATGAATTTTTTTCTGTTAAGTATTTTCTTAATCAACTAATACTAAATATATCATTAAAATTATTGTAAGCTATGGATATTAACATTAAAACTGTATCCTGAAATGCCAAATAATTGGACCAATTTGCTACCCATAATAGCATTTCCTTAATAGTTTGGTTTTTAATACACTTGGAAGTATTGCACATGGTATTTCCCCTTCTTAACTTCACAATGTACAATAATATCTTAAAGGAAGCTTTGCAATAAAAATTAAAAATCAACTTTTCAGCTTTCCCAAACTTACCTGAACACAGAATCTTTCCTTCACTTCCAGGAAATATTAACATCCCAAGAGACACTGCTTTCCCAAGACATTTCCAATCTTCAAACTGGGATCAGTCTCGAAGGGAGAGCATAATGAAACCCCAGCTGTTCGCTTTTGCAATGAGAGTACTTTTGCAAGTGGTACAATTATCTTTACAATGAGGAATTGTAAACTTTCAAATGCAGTTTACAAAGTCAAAGAAATTGAATCCTTGCTTTTTACTTTTAAAAAATTAGATACTGATCATAATAATAAAAATGCTAATAATATGGGACCAATAGTTGGCATAATGGCTATGTTGCTGGACTCCCATGTAGTCAACTATGGTTCAAGCCCCAGGCCCGGTGGCTTAAATTCAAGCTGGGTGTGTGCTCAAGATTCCGAGAGGAGAATGGAGGAGAAGGGATTACGGAATGGCCATCCCCCCTTGGGGGTGATTTCTCGCTTTCTGTCTCTCTGTCTCTCTCTGTCTTTCTGGTGAGCACATGCACCCTATAGCAAAAACCTCCCCCTCAAAAAAATGCTAATAATAGCTAGACTTATGTAGTGTGCCAAACACATACTATCATCCAACTCTAGGAGGTAGTTATTATTATCATCCCAACTTCATTATTTTAGTTTTACTTTTATTTATTGAAAAAGAAAGAGAGGGAGAGAAGACTCCAAGATGATCTTGCCACCACTGCAATATTCCTCCTCCAGCCTCTCAGCCAGCTAGGCTCATGTGCCCACCTATTTATATCAACCTAGGAACTGAACCCAAGTCCTCCCTGTAATGTTCTCCAGTACCACAGAGTGGCACCTTAATGCTTGCGCTACCATGGCTGGGCCAAAACGTTTATGAAATTTGCCCAAAGTTAATAAAGTAACGGAGCTGACTTTGTAAGCCAAGTCTGTAACTTCAAACCCTATTTCACAACTATTAACACTCTACACAGGTGAGGTACATAAAAATGTATTCCACTACACATACATACTAGGAAACTAGATCTCCAATTTCTGGTTAAATAAGATCTACATTTTACAATTAGGGACACAAATTTAAATCTTGAAAAGATAAATGAAGGTGAAAGGATTATGGCATGACCATTTCCCATTCTCTTTAGTAAGCACATACAATGTCTAGCAATTAAAAAAAAAAAAGGAAATGAAAACATTTTATGATTTAGTGGACAAACCAATTGCCGGATCAATACCAATGTGGTGTGAATACTTATGATTTCTCCAGATAATGGACAAAACTGGTAAGGACTGTTAAGAAAATCCTCTTACATGTATCTTGAATTGATAGCTCTTGTTGAAAAGGATATGAGAAGGCAGAAAGTGACAAGCAATATGCAAATTTCTTGAATGTAGAGGATTTGTTCAAATGATAATCCTGTGCTTAGAGTTCCTAGCACAGCACATAAAAGGGGCTTAAAATGCTTTTAGAACTAGATTAAAGTTAATAACCAGGAGAAATAATGGAATAATTTCTCTCCATTTGTAATAACAAACCTTACTCCATTTATGTTGTCTGACTGCTGACAGGTTTCAAACCCAACCTCCTGCTTCTCTTTCTGCTCCACATATGGGTAAGATGATAAAAAAGGATGCTGCTTGTCTCCCTTGACACAGTAAAAGTCAGGGCCACCTGCTCCCACTCTCAAGGCACTGAGGCCATTTTCAGATCTGCTTGGGAGTGTATCCTGCTCTATCTAGATGCCTCCTTATATGAATAATAGGTATTTTCACGGGCTTGTTTGCTGTGGTGGAGGCAATAGGCATCCACTGTGCAACACTGGAGCCAGATGAGAAAACCCAAGCTTTGGATCCCAGATTGGCCTGAACACTCTGGTGCACCTTGAACGCAGCTGTCTGGAAAGCTGGAAGAGGGATTGCAGTGTGACAAGACCCTGCCAGGGATCTCCCTTTCTCTCTATCTGTAAATCAAAAGAAAAAGAAAGAACAAAAGAAAGAAAGAAAATGGGAGGGAGGGAAGAAAAGAGGGATGAAAGGACAGAGGGAAATAAAGAAAAAGAAAGGAACCTAGAAAAAGTGTCTTCACACTTTCTTGGTGGATGTATGATGTCATTAGTCTTTATATCCAAACCAACTTTCTGTGAGGGTCTCCCTGATCTCTGGGAGTAAGTGTAATAACTTGGAACTTAGGGGAGTTAGCACCCACTAAATATTCTATGAATGCCACTTAAATTTACAACCTCTTTGTAAGTAATTTGTCATAATAAAAATAATTTGGGACTGTGAGCAAAAGAGAATATATCATAAACTGTGAGCAAACAGGAATGTATCTTAAGCTTAGACAGTTAAAATCGAGATTTCTCTTTCCAAGTCAACTATAGGCCAGGCTGTGCAGTGCCGGAGAGCTGCCTAACTTGAATTGGACGGTAATATGGGCCAAGCATATACTGTTGTAATAGGCCACTGAGATTTGAGGGCTTATCTGTTTCTGCATCATAGCCTATTAATGTAATCCACAAAACTGAGTTGGACCAATTCAACAATGTACACCTCTGTACATCCGATTCTACAAAGTGATGTTTAGAATATTTCATTCCAATCATGTATTAAAAAATATGGACAGTGTTCTAAGACACTTTTTTTTTGTCATTCACTTTTTAAAAAGGGAGCAATGATACATGTTATAAACAGGTAAATTTGTCTCCTCAAATGAACTTTTCATTGATTTTCCTTTGAGACATTGATGAATGATTGTTTATAGCATGAAAGCATGGCACTGTTTTACTATATTTCAACATGGATTTAAGTTCAGTAACAGTACTTTCTTTCAAGTCTACTTGTACTTCTATCTTCTGTCTTTAGAATGTTAGATACAGCATCAAAATGACTGTATAATAATTTACAGCTAATATTTTTCTCTGAGTTTAATCTTAAATTTAAAGTAAAAACTGATTTTCAGAGAATGCTAAATAAAACCAAATGTTTTTTACAACGGAACTAAGTCTACTATTTGTAGCATTCTGTCATGGTTTGAAGTATTAATATATTTCAACAATCGTCTTCTGCATCTAACTTCCAAATTTACACTGAGCAACTGAAATCATTTGTGCTAAAAGAGAACTTCTTAAATATCTTCAACCTGAAGATAACAATGAATGATTTACTGATACATTTTCTTAATTCAAGCAAATTGACAGTTTTTCTGCCTTCTATCAAGGTAATATTGATTAAGCTCAAAATAATTACAATAGAGTATATCTGGTTATTCTCATACTACTTGCTTCAACTTAAACACCTCAATAAAGGAAGCAAACCTCTTTTTAAACATATCACAAAATAGTTTTTAATTTATTATTAATATTTTTAACTGACAAATCATAATTGTATACATTTATGGGGTACAATGTGATGCTTTGGCATTTGTATACAATGTGACATGTTTAAATCAAGCTACTTAACCTATCAACTCACTTTCCTAGTATATTTTATGGTGAGACTTTTGAAATTTAGTAAGTTATTTTGTAATATATAGTCTGTTATTAATTGACTATAGTCATTTTATGTGCAACAGATCTCAAAATTTATTCCTCCTGTCTATCTGAAATATGTTATATGTTAAATCCACATTTCTTCCCTTCCCAACCCTCAGCCTCTGGTAGGCATCATCTCTACTTCCACAAGTTTGACTCTTTTAGATTACACATACAAGTCAGATCATGCAGTATGTGTTTTTTGGTGCCTGGCTTATTTCACTTAGCATAATGTTCTCCAGAATCATTCATGTTGTCACAAATGACAAAATTTCCCCGTGTGTGTGTGTGTGTGTGTGTGTGTGTGTATTCTTTGTTTTCTTTATCCACTCATCCGCTAATGGATACTTAGGTTGTTTCCTAGTTGCTATTTACAAAACAATTCCTAAAGTAAGTTTGTTTTAGGACCGGCAGGTGGCATGGTGGTTAAAGGCTCTGGACTCCCACATGGCCAACCGTGGTTTGAGTCCTGGACCTGGTGACATGCTTTCTCACTCTCTTTCCCTTTCTCTCTCTCTCTCATCAAATTAAAAAATAAGAAGTGGAATTAAATAAATAAATAATTCTTTTTAAAAAGTAAGTTAGTTTTACATTTTGTGGTTAACTATTCAGTATAATATTCTTTATTTTTTTTCAGCTTAGCAAATTAATTTAGTAAATTTATCTTTTTCTACCGTAATCTTACTACTCCAGACTTTTGGTAAGATGTTGAGTAAGAGTGGCAATAAAGAGTATCCTCACCTTATTCTTTATCTTAGGGGAAAATGTCCAATCTCTCAGCATTAACTATGACATTAGATGAAGTTTTTAAAAATTTTTCTTTATCAAGTTGAAGAAATGTGCTAAAAATTGTTATAATGAGTAAGTATTGAATTTTGTCATATTCTTTTTCTGTCTCAGTTTATGTAAATGAATAATTTTGCCTGTTGATGTGATGGATTACATAAAATAATTTCTAATGTTGAAGCAGCCTTGCATAATTGGAGTAAATTCTATGTAGTTGCTTTATCCAATTCTCTTATTTTGGGATCTGATGTATCAGTGCTTTGTTGAAGAGTTTGGGGTCTACATTTATAAAAAATATTGGTCCGTAGTTTTCCTTTATTGAAACACCTTTATCTTGTTTTGGCAGTATACTGGTATACGCAATATAAAGCCAGTGCTGGTGTTATACAATCAATAGAATGTGTTCTTTCTGTTTCTATCTTCTGGAAGAGATTACTAATAACTGATATTAATTCCTTCCTTAAGTTTGTTAAAATTCATCAGTGACTATCTGGTTTTAGTGCTTTCTCTTTTGAAAGAATATTATTGTGTCAATTAATTAAATAGCTATAAGGTCATTATATTATCTATATCTTCTGGTTTGAGTTCTAGAAGTTTTTGTTTTTCAAGCAATTAGTATAACTTACCAAATTTATCAGTTACATACAGAAAAGCTTATAGTGTTTCATTATTACCATTTTTAATGTCTATGAGACAAATGATGACTTCTCTTTCCTTTCTGATATTGACAATTCTATCTCCATTTTTTCCCTTGGTGATCCTATCTACTTGATCAATTTTATTAATATTTTCAAAGAATCAACTTTTTTATTTCATTGAATTTTCTCTATTGTTGCTCTGTTTTCAATTTATTTACTTCTGCTCTATTTATTATTATTTATTTTCTTCTGGTTATTTCAGACTTAAATTGTTCCTCTTTCTCTATATTACTAAAATGAAGCGCTAGGTTACTTTTTTATATAACTCTCCCTTTCCAACGAATGCATTTTGATACTATAAATTACTCTCTGTGTTTGATGCATCCCACAAGTTTTAATAAGTTGTAGTTTCACTTCATTTTAATTTATTTATTTGTATTGCCAAAGGGTTGTGTACTTGTCAGAGAGAAAAGAATATATCCCCATCAATGGGACATGGTCATGCCACAATTCTTTTTCTCACATTTGTCTGCTCTGTCAGGATTTGGAGCATACATATATACGCACATGGCATGTTTTTCAAACTGCCAGGCTGGGATTCAAATGGCAGTCAGCCATGTAGGATCTGGTTCCTGATGCACTGTGCTTTATCAATGCATTATGGGGCTGACACAAGTTCAAAATAATTTTTTAATTTATCTGGATATTTCTTCTTTGACCCATGCATCATTTGAAAGTCCAATAGGAAGACTAGAATGGACTGGCAGAGAAACTTTCCCTTCAACATTCAGGTGGCATAAGGTTCTGGTAAAGTCTTTACTCTGCAGAGTTAACTCTCATGCTGAGCCCTTCAGTTAACCATGCTTCCAGAACAGAGAAAATTTCCAGGTTGCAGTATAAGAAAAAGAAAGATGGATTATAGAGGTCTCCATATACTGAGAAAGAATTTATAAATAATGATAAAAGGTCAATTCACTAAGAAAACTTCAAATTTTCTTTTGTAATTGCCAGAGTGTACATAGGCTTGTGGGAGAGGGTTGTAAGCACCCTGCTGATGAAGCATGGTCACATTGCCAAATTATCTCTCTCTCTCTCTTTCTCTCCCTCCAGCAAGTGCATGTGCCCTATAGAAAACAAACGAATAAACAAAAAGGCACAGGGCCTATCTCCCACTCTTTGAGTCTGGTCAGGCTTAAACCAAGAGAGTATAGCAGAAGGGATGTTGTGTGATATCTAAGACTAAGTCAAAAAACACACAGATTCCACCATTTCTGTTGGTTTTCATGAGCTGGATCTCTGAACTGCATGTTGAAAGTTTGACTACGCAGGACCACCATGCTGTGAAAGACAATGTACATGAAGAAGTCTCATGTAGTCTGTAGAATTAACAGTTTCAGGTGAGATTCCAGCTGATACCCAACATCAAACTGCCAACTATAATGTGTGTGTCATCCCAGATAAATGTGATAGCTGCCATATAAGAGGCACCATGAGGGGCCAGCTAGGTGGCATGATAGGGCATCTGGATTTCATATGACCCACTGCATAGCTTGAAATCCAGACCTGGTGGCTCGAGAAATACTCCAGGCATGTGTGCCCCAAATCCTAAGAGGACAGTAGAGGAGAAAGGATTGTGTCATGGTCTTTCCCATTGGGGTATGCTTTCTCACTTTGTCTCTCCATTTCTGTCTCTCTCCAGCAAGCACAAGTACCCTATAGCAAACAAACAAACAAAAAAAGGCACCATGAGGAATAAAGAATGTTCATTCAAGCCTGTCCAGATTCTTAACCTGGTCCAGCCTCTGTGGCCTTGTTGGAGGCCTACCTAACTGAAGGGCTAGAAGCCACATGCTGACCACAGTTCAAGTACATGGCCTGGTCAACCTGAAAACATGCCAGGCATATGTGCATTTTCCCAGGATCCTGGTAGGTGGGAGGACTAGAGGAAGGGGATCACAGGGTGACTCAGTCCTGTGGAACTTTCTCTTTCTCTGCCTCTCTGTCACATATGTGCACAGAAGACACTTTATCATGATAAGAAAACAACTTTGCAAATTCCAAAACCACAGAATACTTATATATAATAAAATTGTTGTTTATGCCAGTAAGATGTAAAGTACCTTATTAACAATAGTGACTGAAGTACCTAAAAATATTATGAATAAGAAATGAGATAGTTACATGAAAAAGGTGGGTTAACTCAAGTTTGGTGAATGCCTAAGGCGTTTTTTTTTTTTTTTTTTTTGTTTTTTTTTTTTATTTTTTGCCATAGGGCAAGTGTGCTTGCTGGAGAAAGAGAAAAAAATCACCACCCCACTCCAGGATGGCCACACCACAATCCCTTCTCCTCCATTCTCCTCTTGGGATTTTGGGCATGCATGCATACACACCTATGCCAGTAAGATGTAAAGTACCTTATTAACAATAGTGACTGAAGTACCTAAAAATATTATGAATAAGAAATGAGATAGTTACATGAAAAAGGTTGGTTAACTCAAGTTTGGTGAATTCCTAAGGCGTTTTTTTTTTTTTTGTTTTTGTTTTTTTTTTTAGATTTTTGCCATAGGGCAAGTGTGCTTGCTGGAGAAAGAGAAAAAAATCACCACCCCACTCCAGGATGGCCACACCACAATCCCTTCTCCTCCATTCTCCTCTTGGGATTTTGGGCATGCATGCATACACACCCTAAATATATTTCATGTTACAGGGTCTGGGACTTGTACTGCAGTCAGCCATATGGGATCCAGTGCCTTAGCCACCACGCCACCTGCTGCTTACTTTACTTAAATGGAAGCACCTTCATTTTCCTACTTTAATTCACAATCTCTTGATATGTTCACTCATCTTTGCTTTCTAACCATTTCAAAGCAAGAGTAACTTCTCTTCCATTCTAAAATTAATCTTTCCATTTGTAATCTGGAACATGTTTATTCCTGCTTCCTTTAGGAACTTATTCTCGCTTGTTTTTATTTACGAGGACTGGGGAGTTGTGGGGGAATGGGCATTTTCAGTTTCTGGTTAACTGCTTTTTGTTTGCCTAAGAGTATGCCAAGATATCCTGATCCTTAAACACTTTTGCCTTAACTCTGAACTACCACTCTGTTTTCCCATTAAATAAAAATGTGGAAGACATACGTCAGAAGAAATAGATCAGACCCTATAGCTTTATGTTAACCCAACCATTTAGACTTGGGTACCATATTAGTGTATCACAAAAAATAAATGCAAGGTGGATACATTTTAAAGAATAGTTAAGGCTATCCTATCATTTTCAATTTTGCCCCTGTCCCATTCTACCTCTTCCTGCCTTTTAACTTATGCTTTTACCTCCCATTTTAAATCCTATGCCTGCCCTGTGGACTGATTCTTATTTCATCTCAGATTATCTCTAAGAAATTTACCTAATTCTTCTCCCCACCCCCATCTCTTTTTTTCTGCTGTAGTGTTCTGCAAAGCAACTACAGTTACCAGTTTCTTCAGTCTGGATCCTTTGGAGAAACTATCATCACACAAATCAGATAAAATAACATTCCCTAGCTGCAGGACACCCTGAGGTGACACTTATAATGATGTTACAATTACTGTTAGCGAACATTTATTGAATATTCGCAGCTAATATTCACTCTAAGCCCATGTAAGTATTACCTTATTTAACCCTCACCAGCAAACCTTCAAGTATGAACTCTAATTGCCTAAATTTTACATAGGAGGAAATCAAGGCACAGAATAATAAAAGCCCTTGCTCAAGGTCATGCCTAGTTAGTTAATGGGAGAGAAGAGATTCTAAACAGCCAGCTTGTCTCCAGAAACCACGCTACTCAGGCAAACTTTTTCTAATGATTTTATACACAGTTTAAAGAAAAGCTCTTAACTGCTTCAATCATCATTTAATGTGCTCCTTTCAAAACTGTAGAACACCTCTCGGGAGCTTCATGTTGAAAGAAGAAAATGACTAATAATCAAGTCAAGATCTAACTGGGTTGCCTCTTCTACTGATTGAATTTCATAATCGATAGCCTCAAGTGATGCCAACATATCTAAGTGGTACCAACCAGAAAGAAATTCATAAGCATCATGATATTAACTATATAGTGTACAAAATCTCGAGAACAACGGTTTGAAGATAATCACTAATTTTAAGCTTGACAAACTTCATCCATAAATTTCACTCATTTAAATGGCTATGCAAATCACTGATGTCTTTCTGAAGAACTTTTTATTTAATATGCAAATTAGTCTCTAATTTAATTGGACATAACATAGTTACTGATTGAAAGAACACTTCTGCAAAGGCAGGATGGTAAGTAGCTACAAGAACATAATCCTAAGAGATTCTAGAAATTTCTATTTTGTCTATTGTATTAAGTTCCTAAATGGGAATTTATGGGTAAAGAAGGTCTGTTCCGTAGTTTCCCAAATAACAAAGATAAGTTAAGAATTTCCTGACTCAGTTGAAACAATCCTTTACAGTCATATGGCATTTTATAGTGTGTAAAGCAGTTTTACTTCTATCACTATAGCTGAGGCTGTCAATTTTGCTGGGCTGGACAAGCTTTTCAGGAAATTTTGTTTCTATTTTTAATATTTTTCCCCTTTTGCCTTGACTTTCAGGAATGCTGTAGATAAATTGAAGAATTTAATGTAAAAATAAGTGCAGTTTTGCATCTCTTACTTCAATATTGGGCTGACCTTTCGTCATTTTAAAAAGATTTAGCTGTTTAAACTTCTTTGACTATAAGCTTCCACAAGTTCTGAAAGAGGTATGTGGGATATAAATTCTGAGTAAATAAAATTGATGAGTTTTATTATTGCTATGGATTACTTTGACTTATTATGAATTAATATTAGTTGATAATCATTCTCTTAGCAAAATTAAAGGCCCAAGGACTGGTTACCAGGAGCAAAGAACCCAGATGCACCCCTGAAAGAGCCTTGCTATTTCATGGCATTATAAATAAAAACTCCAAGTAACAAAATATAATACACAAAACAAACACACACGTAAGTCTTATTAAGATAAATTCATAGTTCACATGTTTTGCCATTGGTTTTCTTAGCTAACAATGTATCGTAGACATATTTCCATTGTAAGTATAAAGAGACCTACATTGTTTGATTAAATGGATGCATGGCGTTTCATTGTATAGATGATTATTTAAATTATTAATTGCCTCTCTGCCTCCATTAGTAGTCTTTTTCAAGATTGGTGAGATATATTTTTATAATACTATCTGCACTTTTTAAAAAAAGTTTATTTTTTCTTCTATGAGTGAGAGAGACAGAGGGAGACAGCATTCCCAACAGGGTCTTTTTTTTTTTTTTAAGATGTTTTTACCATAGGGTGCATGTGCTCACTGGAGAGAGAGAGACAGAGATGATGAGAGGGAAAGTGAGAAATCATCTCCCGAGGGAATGGCCATGCTGCAATCCTTTCTCTTCCATTCCTCTCCTTGGATCTTGGATAGGCGCACATAGGTGCCCAACATGATCTTCAAGACACTGGGTCTGGGACTAGAGCAGTGGTCAGCCATGGCAAAGTCCAGTGATGTGACTACTACGCCATCTGCTGCCACCTCTACCCAACAAACGCACAGGGTCTTGGACATCATGACTCACACACTGCCTTCAGCCAGGCCTGGATCACTGCCAAGTGTATGCCAGAATACTCAGGGACGTCTCTAGATTTGAACTAAGAACCTTCCCATGTGGGAATCGCCTTGCAGAGCATCATATTTTTCTGCTTTGCCACCATCTGGTCCCATCTGGCTTTTTTTTTTTTTTAGTTGACATAAAATTATTGCACATACTTGTGCAGTATGTTGTAGTATTTTCCAATATGTAAATAAATGTGTAATAATCAAATCAGGGCAATGAACATCCAGCGTCTTACATGTCTATGTTGTAAACATTCAAAATCCTCTCTTACTATTTCTCATAGGTATTTGTATATTTTGAATTGTTTTATCTTTTTTTTTTTAGTGAAAAAATTTATTGCATGGTCTATTGAAAAATAGAAGGTCTCGATAGTGGCACAGTAGTAAAAAGTGATGCTCTGCAAGGCAGTCCCACATGGAAAGGTTTCCTGTTCAAATCCAGAGAACTCCCTGAGGACACTATGTACCTGTGCCCATCCATGATCCACGGCTGGTTGAAGGCAGGGGACGAATCACATCAAGGCCCTGTTGGGAGTGCTATGTCTCTCTGTCTCTCTTTCCCAGAAGAAATAAATAAACTTTGAAAAAACTGGAAGAAAATAAATGAAAGCGGCATTCCATCTGCCAGAAGAGCATTTAGGGCACAAGGAAGAGCAAGAGTCTTGACCACCACAAGGAACCAGTGTAATTTAGATGAACTAAGATAGAAGAAAAGTGGGATATATAAAAACTAGAGAGGTAGTTA
The DNA here is from genome assembly GCF_000334495.1 of Tupaia belangeri chinensis. Taxonomy (NCBI): domain Eukaryota; kingdom Metazoa; phylum Chordata; class Mammalia; order Scandentia; family Tupaiidae; genus Tupaia; species Tupaia belangeri. The sequence continues at coordinate 451,643 of NW_006206624.1, forward strand.
ATTGTGAGGTCATGAAGGGCAGTGTAGGCCCTTTAGTGGGGTTGAATTTCTCTTTAAGAGGGAAATTCATTGGGAGATTGTGAGGGAATGAAGAACATGACCTGACTGAAGTTTAGAAGAACGGTTTTGATTTGTGGGAGGGGTGAGTAGGGCAAGGACAGACTCTTGAAGACTAATTAGGAGGAAAGATGATGCTGGCATAGACTGGGATCATACTGATGATACTTGATCAGATTCTGGATATATTTTGAAGGTAAACCAACTATGATTTGCTGACAGATTATGTATGGAATGTGACTGTGTGGAGAACCACTTGAACCTTCAGATTATTTAAACTAGAGAAGAGATTCAACAAATACAGAAAGAAGCCTTTTGAGAGTTTCCACTATCTTAAGTCAGGACAGAAAATAACTGCCAT
>NW_006206624.1:452103-475518 GCF_000334495.1 Tupaia belangeri chinensis
AAGAGAGTGAAACTGCCAGAAACCCCTGGAAGGAGGGCATGTCCTGTGAAGAAGAGCATCAGCTCCTGCAAAACCAATCAAAACTCTCTCATTTCGCCTTTGTTGCTCTAAAATTCCATTTTTCCTTTTCTAAAGAAACCACTTGCCCTCCTCATAGAAACCTATTCTCTCCCTCCTTTTCCCCTAATAACTTAGTTATTTAAATCCCATCTCTAACTATTGAGAGAGCCACTTCTTTTGTACACTTCCTATACATATAAATAAGTGTCTTTTCTCCTGTTGATCTTCTACTGTCAGTTAAATTTAAAGTTCACCCCCCACCAACAACTAATAAATTTAAGTATGAGGAGAAAGTTTTTCTTCCCAAAAGATTCATAAGATTTTGGTCAGAGAAACTGGGACATTCTGCCATCAATAGAGATTGGGAAAAAGGTTAAATGGGTTGTGCGTGAGAGGCCTAAAGCTCTAGTAAATGTGAGATATCTATTAGACATCCTAGTAGAAAAGTCTAGTAAATAATTAGAACTAAATGTTTGGAGTTCAGAAGAGAGGTCAGTCTAGAGACATAAATTTAGGAATAATTTCTATGGTATAGTAATTTGAACCCTTTTAAATGACACATTAAACCATAGGTTTGAAACCAAGAGAGTGACGGTAAAATGAAGAGAGGTTCAAGGACTGAATTCTGGGGCCCTCTAGTGGTAATAAGTAAGACTAATGAGAAGAAAGCAGTAAGGAAGAATGGACTATGAGGCCAAGTGAACAAAATAATTCATGGCACAGGACTAATTGTGTCAAATTCGGCCAATGGGTCAAGTAAAATGAAAACTGAGATTGGGTCATTTAATTGACAAGTGGTGCCTACTAGTGACCTTACCAGGCACTGTTACAATGGAGTAATGGTAACAAAAGCTAGTAGGTTCAAGGAAGAATGGGAGGAGAGGAAACAGAAAAGAAGACTTAATTACTTTCCCAAGTCTTGATTACTTCACTGCTTTTGCTATACTTTAAAGAGAAGAAGAAAAATCAATCAATGGGTTTAGGAAGGTAAAGGGTTAACAATTTGGGTGTGTGTGTTAACATGGGAAAAGTAGCATGTTTACTGACAAGAACGCTCCCTGGAGGATGAAAATGGATGAAAGAGAGAAAGGAAAGCATAGTTGGAACTATGCTCTCAAGTTGGTAAATGGGCACAAAGTTCGGGCATTACTGAACAGAAGCATAAACAGTTCACAACAGGCAGGAAAGCAGAGGCATGGGTTGATACGCTGGTGAGTATGTAAATGCAATGGTGGGTGTTTGAGGAGACCAAGGTATGATTACTCTCAATTTTCTCAGTGAATAAGACAGCAAAGGTTATCCAATGAGAGTGAGGATGTGATAAGAGAACCTGGGAACTTGAGATGAGCAGGAACAAGTAAATGGCCTGAGAGAAAGTGCAGCATGTTTGCGAGGACATTAGGAACCTATGAACTTTTTTGGTCATGCATTTAAAGTGAGTCTGAGCATAGTGGCATATTTTTCTTGGGCCATGTTCAGTTTAGGAATGAAAGTTATAAATTTACTAATCTTCTTTAATTACACGTAAGGAAAATAATGTAGTAGGATACAGGAAGTTGACATTCCCATGGTGGTCTTTAAAATTTTGCCTAATACACTAAATTAACTAGTTAGAATTGTTTTGAAGCATTTCTTAAAATTTTCCATTTATGAGGGGTCATTTTAATACTGTTTATTTTGTTTTTCTCTGAAAGATAACAGGAATTCCTCAAAGACCTGATTAACCTTGATTGCAAGTTAATATTGTAGAATGAAGCAATAGATATGCACTAGATCAGCTATTTAGGACCAACACTGTATATTGGGCTGCACTTTTCTATAAGCATTCTTGCTTTGCAGTGAGTGGGGTTAGCGGCAACTATTATGGCAGAATGGGTAATGTTTCATTCTAGAGAAGCAGTTCTCCATCCCAGCTGCACATTAGAATTACTTGGGGATATTTTAAAAACTATCACTGTACACTTTTCCTCTTGGGGAGATTCTTACTCAGGTACAAGAATGCATATTGGAATGCAGAAGGATATAATGTAATTACAAGCGTATCTGCTAATCCTTTCAAATATTAATGGGAATAATGTCCCTCCTCTCTCTCTCTTAAATACTTTTTTGCCATTGGGTACTTGCACTTGCTAGAGAGAGAAACAAAAAGAGACAGAAAGAAGAGGAAGGAAAAGAGACTCACCCTGCAATCTCTTCTCCTTCATTCTCCTTTTGAGATTTGGAGCACACATGCACACATGCCCATCGTGTTTTTCAAGTCACCAGGTTGGGATTCCAGCAGGACAATTGGCCATGTGGGGACCAGCACCTTAACCACTGTACCACCTGTTGGTCCCAATAGAAAACATTTCTACATTCCTCACAATTCTATTTTAGACTTGAGATGTGTACCGCATCGCCTTTGAAAGCTGATTTTATCCTTTCCATATCTTCCACAGAAATTGATTGCTTTGAGCTTTCAGGGGGAAAAATGTCAAAAACTTTAAAAACAAAGCAAAAAGATAGTTATATGACCTTTTAGTAGTAGATTAGAGCAGTTCCTATTGAGCCCACTGAAAGTCATTGACTCTCAGGAAATGTACCTCTATGTGATCATCAAGGCTCAAATGTTCTATGGCACCTTATAATGTAGACCATTGAAAGGGTGAACTGATTGCTTTTTATTTTCTCCTATCTGATGAAGAATGTAATACTATGTGCTGTGGTTTTATTGTCTGATAACATAGTAAACTTGTCTGAGCTGTGGTGACATGCAGGTAACTGATGAGGCTGGGGGCCTCATGGGAAGCCTGGGTTCAGACTGTGGGTCAAACTGAATTCAGAGCAGTTGCTTGCACCTCTAATCCTAGTCAATTGTGAGACAAAGGCAAGAAGATCATAAAATCCTGTCAAAAATACTTATTTCTGCGACCAGCAGTTAGCGTAATGGCTATGTCTCTGGACTCCTATGTAGTCAACTGCGGTTCAAGTCCCAGACCCAGTGGCTTAAACTCATGCTGGGTGTGTGTGCATGCACACCCAAGATCCCTAGAGGAGAATGGAGGAGAAGGGATTGCGGTGTGGCCATCCTCCCTGGGGCGTGATTTCTCACTTTCTGCCTCTCTGTCTCTCTGGTGAGCGCACGCACCCTGTAGCAAAAACCTCTCAAAAACAAAAAAAGAAAGAAAGAAAAAACTTATTTCTGTCTCTCTCCCTTTCTGTTTCCCACTCTCCTTCTCCTTCACTCTCTTTCTCTCTCTCTCATAGAGAAACAAAAGAAACTTGAAAGATCTGTTTTAGATGCCAGAGTCAGCTACAGATTAACAGTCTGGAAGATCTCTGAGGTCGCTTGCTTTTCACTTTAAAGGCTAGGGGTTTAGGGACCAGCAGTTAACCTAATGGCTATGCCTCTAGACTCTCATGTAGTCGACTGCAGTTTGAGTCCCAGACCTAGTGGCTTGAAATCAGGCTGGGTGCATGCATGTGTGTGCCCAAGATCCCAAGAGGAGAATGGAGAAGGGATTGTGGCATGGCCATTCCCCCTGGGGGGTGATTTCTTCCTTTCTGTCTCTCTGTCTCTCTCTGTCTCTGTCTTTCTGGTGAGCACACGTGCCCTATATAGCAAAAACCTCTCTTACAAAAAGAAAAGACTAGGGGTTTGATGGCGATGTCCCAACTGTAGTCCACTATTTGTGTCTGAATGTCTGGGAAATGTGAAAGGCAAGGTAGCATGGTAGACTTACAAGTGTCTGGGAGTGTTTATTTTAAAAATTCTATTAATTCCTAGCTGCAATATTTTAGAGTGAATGGAAATTAGTGGCAGCTAGTGGTCTCTTATGTCTGACAAATAAGAACACCTGTATTTTATTTATTTATTTATTTTTGGAAAGGTTTTTGCTATAGGGTGCGTGTGCTCACCAGAAAGACAGAGAGAGAGACAGAGAGACAGAAAGCCAGAAATCACCTCCCAGGGGGGATGGTCATGCTGCAATCCCTTCTTCTCCATTCTTCTCTCGGGATCTTGGGCATGCACGCACATGCGCCCAGCGTGAGTTTAAGCCACTAGGTCCAGGACTCGAACTGCGGTTAACTACATGGGAGTCCAGAGACATAGCCATTATGCCAACTGCTGGTCCCACACCTATATTCTAAAAACAATAGGGCTTAACTATAATGCTGTGTCCTGCAAAGATGGTGCTACTTAGAGGCTGAGACCACATGGGAGACCTGGGTTAGGTTCCTGCCCCAACCTGAACAGAATGTGAGAGCTGGTGCACACCTGTGTTCTTAACTGACTGAGACTAGGGCAAACAGATCCTGATAGAGCAAGACCCTGTCAAAAATCAATCTCTCAGGTCAGAATGCAGTATAACTTGATGTTACACAAGGCTGACCCACATGGGAGAGTACAGGAACCACATCTGGAGATCTCCCTGAGTATGCCATCCCACAGTCCAGGGCTAGTTGAAGCTGCGAATGTAGCATGGCATCAAGACCTTGTTAGGGATGCTGTCTCTCTCTCCACCTTAATCTCTCTCTCTCTCTGTTTCCTTGCTCATGAAATGAGTAAACCTCACAAAAACTGAACTCTCTCTCTCTCTCATCAATACATAAGCTTAAAACATGGTTAAGTTTGAGACCAGCAGATGGTGTAATGATTACATCACTGGACTCCCACATAGCTGAGGGCTGTTTGAGGCTTGGACCCAGCAGTTTAAAACTCATGCTGGGTGTGTGTGCATGCATGACCAAAATCCTGAGAGGAGAATGAAGGAGAAGGGATTGTAGTGTGGCCATACTTTCTTGGTGGGGATTTCTCACTTTCTGTCTTTCTGTTTCTGTCTCTCTGGTGAGTGCATGTACCCTACAGCAAAAAAAATTCTCTTAAAAAATAGATAAGATTAAGTGACTCTACAGTCTTAGAGGTCTCTTTATCTGTAGAAATTCTTTTTTTATTTTTAAATTGTTCACATGTACATAGCTATGCCTGTAGCTATACTTTAAAAATGTGTTTTGTGTGTCTATGACCCTATAACTCTTTCTCACAGGGACCTAATGAACCATCTCTAGTGATCTGCTTGTGTCTGTAACTCTATGGATCTCTGAACGACTTCCTGGGGGAGGGGGACTCTTGGAGATTAAATGAGCATGCAAGTCTGCCATTTGTCTGTAGTTTAGGGAAATAGAATTCAAAAGACAGATTTATGATCAAACAGAAGTAAAAGATAAATTGGCATCTAGCTAATAATTAATTGTCACAAACTTATGCTAGTAAAATTTATTCAAATCATTTTTAATACTTGATAAGTAAATGCAGAATTGTATCTGGATCCACTTAAGGATTAAAATTCACAAATACTAATAGGATAAATCCTTCGACATATCAGACTGGCTTGAAATGTCTGGTTTATAAAGATTTACACATATTCTCTGTGATTTTATTATTGTGTGGAAGGTAATATAGAGTCAATCCCCCCCAAAACAAATCTTGAGTCAGAAAATTTACCTGCAAGAAGTTAATTTGGGAGGTGACCTCAGGAAGCACAGTGAAAGAGCAGGGAGTGACGATCCAATCCCATTGTTCCACTGATAGCCAAAGAACCTGGTATGTGTATTCATAGACTCCTTTCACTCTTGGTTGAGTGTAGCCCAAAGTATTCACTCTCCAGAACATCTGGCTGACCCCACACAGGCTGATCATACTCTCAGCAGGCTAGAAAATGACCTCTGGCAGAGAGATACATAAAGCTGTCTTCATGTACAATTCCCAGTGGTAACCTATGGATAGGCCAAGGTAACATGGGAGGAGCACCAAAGCATCTGCTCATAAACTAATATTTATTTTTTTTGTAGATGCATTTGTCTTTTTAATGAAAAATACAATTAGTTTGAACTGTCTAAATATTTCAGTACTGCATTCTATTACAGATAGGTGAACAATATTTACACAATATATTGAATTACAATTACCATGTTTCTAAATCAATGACAGGTTTTTGTAAACCTCAGACAACTTGTACTTCCACCATTGGTACCAAATTTGTAAATGTCATTTCTTGGACAAATTTTTATTACCAGTGATATTTGTGTAAATCTGTTGTGTCAACTTAAATATAATTTCCATGTTTATCAAATGATTTTAAGACCTAAAATTAATATTACACAGAATTAATTTATAAGAAAATTTTGGTATCCTGGAGACATTTTAAATAAATTAAAATTTATAAAAATAGATAAAGAAAACATCATGATGTAAAGTTTTACTTATTTATACCTATCTATATTTTATTTTTTAGAAGACTTAAATTAAGAAGGCAAATTCTTATAAAGTTAAGTATATTTTTTTTTGAGAGATTTTCACTGTAGGGTGCGTGCGCTCGCCAGACAGACAGAGAGAGACATAGAGACAGAAAGCGAGAAATCACCCCCCAGGGGGGATGGTCACGCCGCAATCCCTTCTCCTCCATTCTCCTCTCGGGATCTTGGGCACGCACGCACGCACACGCGCCCGGCGTGAGTTTTAAGCCACCGGGTCCGGGACACGAACCGCGGTCGACTACGTGGGAGTCCAGCGACATAGCCATTACGCTAACTGCTGGTTCCCATAAAGTTAAGTATATTTAAAAGCTAAATATTGAAAATTTCAAATGTCTTTTTTTTCCAATTGCCAGAGGGTACATGTACTCACAGAGAGAGAGAGAAAGGGGGAGAAAGCAGCCCCAATGGGGCACAATCGCTCTGCAATCCCTTCTCCTCCATTTCTCCATCTCCATCCTACTGGAATTTGGGGCATGCACAGAATTCCAACTTTTTTTTCAAGTGCTGTGTCATTTGTAGAAGGGATACAGAGGTAGAGCATTGACAGGATGGGGAGGTGTGGCGTTACCTGTTAAAGATATTTTGATCAACGGGTCTGGGGAGAAATGTGCACATATTGAAATGGTCTCATGGTAAGCCAAACAATATGATTGAAAGTATATACAAAAAAAATAATAAATAATGTGAAAAAAATTGCAATCATGGCTGGCAGTGTGGGATCCAACATCCTTAAAATCATGAGGCTATGGGCTGGCCCCAAATATATTACTAAGGATCTACCTTTTAATGCCATAATCAAATTAAGTCTCTTCCTAATACCTTCAGAAGACAGCCAAATTCCGACACATTAATTTCAAAGAGATGCCTTAAACAATAGCATCTACTATCTGTCTCTATAAATTTCCTTATTCTAAATACTTTGTACAAGGAGAATCATGCAATGTTTGTCCTTTTGTGGCTGCTTTATTTCATTAAGTCTATTGAAACCATGATTTCAGACCGAAATCATGAGTATTTTTGAGGTTCATTCATGTGGTAGCATATGTCAGAACTTCATTTGTTTTTATAAATGATTACTATTTTATTGTATGTATATTCTTCATTTTTTAAAATCCATCTATTGATGGACACTTGCATTGTTTCCACCTTTTGGCTATTGTGACTACTGCTGCAATGTACTTTGGCACATAAATATCAATTCAAGTACTTGCATTCAATTCCTCTGGGTATATAGCTTAAAGTGAATTTTCTAGGTCATATGGTGATTCTATGTTTAGTATTTTTGAGAAATTGTTGAACTGTTTTCCAATTTAATTTCCACCAGCCATGTATTCTAATTATTCCACATCCTTTTCAACATTTATCTTTTTAAGTTTTTTATTATTATTTTTATAGATATCTTAGTAAGAAGTGGTAATTCATTGTGGTTTTAATTTGTATTTCCCTAATGGCTAATGATATTGAGCATTTTTTCATGTGCTTATTGGCCATTTTTCTTTATTCTCTGGCAAGATGTTCATTCAATTCCTTTGCCTGTCTTTAACTGGGTTGTTTATCTCTTTGTTGTTAAGTGCAGAAGTTCTTTAGAGGTTTTATATATCAAACCTCTATCAAATATGTTCTTTCCAAATATCTTCTCCCATTTTTAAAGGCTGTCTTTTCACTCTCTTGGTAATGTCCTTTGAGGCACAATTTAAAAAATAGATGAAGTGCAATTTATTTGCATTTTTCTTCAGTTGCTCATGCTTTTAGTATCATCTCTGGATCCATCTCTGATCATTGCTGAATCCAAGGTTATCAATATATATCCCTATGCTTTCTTCTAAGGGTTTGATGGTTTTAATAGGTCTTATAATTATATCCATTCTGAGTTATTTTTTGTATATGCTATAAAGTGAGGGTTCAATTTCTTCTTCTTTTTTATTTTTTTTTTTGGAGAAGTTTTTGCTATAACGCATGTGCACACACCAGAAAGACAGAAAGAGACAAAGAGACAGAAAGTGAGAAATCAACCCCAGGGGGGAATGGTCACGCCACAATCCCTTCTCTCCATTTTCCTCTCAGATCCCTGAAATGAAGATTGTAATACAGCACTATTGAAGGTTGGGTAGCCTAAAAGGATTCTTCTGGTTCTCCCAACATTAAAGGCACCAAACAAGTCTCTATTTGTCCCCGTTTGGGGAAATTTAAAAAACAGAAAAGCCAAAAATACAATGAGAAACTTGACCTGCAATCACTTGAGATAATAAACCGATTAATTAAGAAAAAGATTGACAAAGGGACTAGCATCGTTCATTAATCCCTTTCTGAGGTCCCAAAGTCTTATAAATAGAATGAAACAAATGTTCAGGGGATGAAGAAATAAGGTTTCTGGGACTCGTTTTAAGAGAATGCCCCTTACATTGTAATATTAAGATCTATTGGAAGCCATATTGTGTGAAAAATGTAGGGTTGATACAGTTATGAAAGTTGAAATATTGAATAGGTTTTATGTGAAGAGATTGTAGCTCCTTTATCAGAATGTTTTTGTGTAAATGTATATAATCTCTGACTGAGGATCACTTTTTCTAGCTATTGATAAGTAGAACACTAAACTGTGAAACTATACTTGATAAATTCTGAATGGGGGTTGCAGTTGAGAATGTAAAGGTTGACAGGACTTAAGGGGAAAATTTGGAGAATTGCTGTTTGACAGAGCCTTATATGAAGGGGTTATATCTCTTTTACCTTTAAGTACCATGGAGATGGACATTAAATCTGACAGGGAAACTGTTTCTGTAAACTAAAAGCCATGCAAATCTATCCTTCAAGCAACAATAACTGGACATGCTAAATGAGAATGAATAAGATCTTCTGAGCCCACACAGGGTAGTTTTTGCTATAACGCATGTGCACACACCAGAAAGACAGAAAGAGACAAAGAGACAGAAAGTGAGAAATCAACCCCAGGGGGGAATGGTCACGCCACAATCCCTTCTCTCCATTTTCCTCTCAGATCCCTGAAATGAAGATTGTAATACAGCACTATTGAAGGTTGGGTAGCCTAAAAGGATTCTTCTGGTTCTCCCAACATTAAAGGCACCAAACAAGTCTCTATTTGTCCCCGTTTGGGGAAATTTAAAAAACAGAAAAGCCAAAAATACAATGAGAAACTTGACCTGCAATCACTTGAGATAATAAACCGATTAATTAAGAAAAAGATTGACAAAGGGACTAGCATCGTTCATTAATCCCTTTCTGAGGTCCCAAAGTCTTATAAATAGAATGAAACAAATGTTCAGGGGATGAAGAAATAAGGTTTCTGGGACTCGTTTTAAGAGAATGCCCCTTACATTGTAATATTAAGATCTATTGGAAGCCATATTGTGTGAAAAATGTAGGGTTGATACAGTTATGAAAGTTGAAATATTGAATAGGTTTTATGTGAAGAGATTGTAGCTCCTTTATCAGAATGTTTTTGTGTAAATGTATATAATCTCTGACTGAGGATCACTTTTTCTAGCTATTGATAAGTAGAACACTAAACTGTGAAACTATACTTGATAAATTCTGAATGGGGGTTGCAGTTGAGAATGTAAAGGTTGACAGGACTTAAGGGGAAAATTTGGAGAATTGCTGTTTGACAGAGCCTTATATGAAGGGGTTATATCTCTTTTACCTTTAAGTACCATGGAGATGGACATTAAATCTGACAGGGAAACTGTTTCTGTAAACTAAAAGCCATGCAAATCTATCCTTCAAGCAACAATAACTGGACATGCTAAATGAGAATGAATAAGATCTTCTGAGCCCACACAGGGTAGACTGGAAGCTAGAGTGCTGGCATGGTCAAATTGATACTTCTGTAAGGACTTTAGACTAAAGTTTATGTGCTTCCTAATGCTGGTTATTGGGACTTTGGGCTAAAGAATTTCCATCCGAGGAGTAATTACTAGCATGCTACTCAGATGTTAATTGAAACCATTAGTATCTCTATGATTGAAGGACAAAAAATTATCCTAAATCTTAAAATACCCATGTTGTCTTGGATGATGTCAAAGAAACCAATGGAGACAGTAATACCTTAGAAGAATCCTGAAATAGAACTGAAATGATGAATACAGGATCATGGTACTGGGTAGATGTGAAAAGGAGATATGAGCTAGGAGCATCTTCTCCCATAGGATTGATTTTGGAACTGTGAGAGCTGTTGCTGAATTCTCTAGTCACTTAGATGGTGACCTATAAACAGCTCTTAACTAACCAACTCAAAGCCACTTGGTTTACAGACAGCAGTTTTAAGGTGAATAGACAACATCTTATTTGGAAGGTTACCACTGTGATTGGAGGGGGTAAAAACAAATTCTCTCTGAATTTGTGTGCCGAGTTGCATGCTATTTATCACAATGTTTTGGTTTTTAACCAATCTGGCCACATGGTCAGGCTGAGGACACCAGAAAACTGATTTATTAAAGGGATGCCCATATGAGACACAGCCTTATGGAAATTACTATGGGAACATGAGGAAAACGTTAAATTAGAACATACCAATACCCATCAGAATGCCCTTCCAGGTTTGGAAGGTGATTAGAATTATAACCTTGTGTGCTCTTTGTGCTCTCTGGATCCAAGAAAAGTTCATTTGGAGATACTGCAGCAAAGTAGAGATGGCCTAAATCTAAGCATATTTCTCTTCACACTCTGAGGCACAAAATGCCAATAAGAACGATTCTGTCTGCCAGCACAAAAAGAGACTGCAAACGGCTATGTGGCAGATTCCCCAGGGGGAAGGCTGTGAACAAAGCTGGCAAGTCAGGCTGATGCAGGTACCCTCAGAGGGCTACAAATGTATCTTGACAGGAATAGACACTGACTCCAGTCTGGGCTTTGCTTACCCCATAGGAGATGCCAATTTTTAGAGATCTATTAAAATATATATATATGGAAAATAAGATGTTAAAACAATTGGGGCCACCACATCACATTTCTATAGACCAAGAAACACACTTTGTAACTCATAATTCCTAATAACGGGCAGGAAGAGATTCTAAGTAATAGTGTTGCAGAATGGAAATGGGTTGGGCTGGCCCTGTAGCACAGTGGTTAAGCTCTGTGTAGAGGAAACTGGATCACGTATGGCTGACCATGGTTTAAATCCCCACCTTGGTGGTTTGAAAACACAAAACATGCACAAGTATGGATGTCCAAAGCCTTGACAGGATGGAGAAATGTAAGAGAAAGGACCGCTATGTAACCACACCCCACTGGGAGTGCTCTTACTCCCTTCCTCTATTTCTCTAGCAAGTGCACATGCATTCTAACAACAACAACCACCAGCATGAGAATGAGAATGGGCAATTTAAATAATGATGCTCTAAAATGGAGAGATAAAGACATGAAAGGCTGGCTAACATTTTATTCAACATGAGTGGAACTGAATGACCTCATCAGATTGATTACTCTGTTTCTCTGGTGGATCTGAGGAAAAGGGTTGGAGAGCACACTGTATGTCTATATAACACTTTCCTGGGAGGAAGGATGTCGGTATGAGCATAATTGTTTTTCTTTCTTCCTCACATAGCCTGAACTTTCTTTGTGCTACCTGATGCAGTGATCACAGCACCAGATCTGTCCTCTATGCTAGAAACAGGGATGATCCCTAAGCAAGAAGCTATAGCTATATTTTTAAAACTTTATGTCAGAAATTCTAAGGGTCTGATAGGGCAAGTTGTGAGGGGGAGTGTTGAGTGACCAGATCCAACATATGTCAGTTCTTTTCCTATGCTCATGAAGAATTAGAGACGCGGACACCAAGAGGGGAGGAAAGTGGACTAAAGACAAAAAGCTTCCAGTGCAAAGGAAGGGGGCCGAATGGGTTATGGAAGAGGAGCTGGAGGCGAGGGGGATTTATCTAGCTGTCTGAGCAATGGGCTGGCTTTCTGATAAGGAAGTGGGCTTCAGAACTGGTTACATGGTAGTCTGAGTGATTTACTACCCTATTTTTTGTGGGGTCAGCAGACCAAAGCATCCTGTATTTCTGGTTAGAATAGAGTTACTGAATACAAAGTGCTGCCCGTAGCTACAGTTCTTTTGATTCTTAATGTAGCCAGCTGTTGGCTGTGAAAACTTAGGCACTGTGACTCCATCTTGGTTCTTACCCTGTCTGTATGCTCAATAGCCCTATCTTCCACTGTATTAGCAAGGACTCATGAATTCTTTAGAGGCACGTAAAAGGGGTATATAGTGTACATTAATTAGGCCATAGAGAGAAAAAAACATAGAGACTGTATTATTAAGAAAAACAGTGATTTTCTTTTGGGGCTTTTACCCTATTTACCTGTAAGTGGGTCTAACTCCTATCTTATTCCCCCCTCTGAAGAAATATCCCTAACTGCCTTTAGGGGGGAAAGGGGCAAAGACAGCTCTGGCTATTTCATGCCAAGACTGGAACATTGGCAGGGACGGCAGTCAGGGAGCTTCCACCAGCGGTCTGTCTAGGAGTCCCCAGTAGAAGCTCACAGCAGATATAGATGAAAACATGTAAAAAAAAAAAAAAGTTAAAAAAAAATGGGAACCAGCAGTTAGCGTAATGGCTATGTCGCTGGATTCCCACGTAGTCGACCGCGGTTCGTGTCCCGGACCCGGTGGCTTAAAACTCACGCCGGGCGCGTGTGCATGTGTGCCCAAGATCCCGAGAGGAGAATGGAGGAGAAGGGATTGTGGCCTGAAATTTGAGATTTCTAGGTGAGAAGAAACAAATTTAACATATCCAATACACAAGATCTAAAAAGGCAAACAAGCAAAATCATTGCTGGTCTTAAAAGGACCAAAAGCCAGTTTGGTTACTTCTAATTCCATGAGAGATTAATGTGAACTTTATGGAGTTTGTCCTGGATTTGGGGACATGTATGCATATATTTTATCATAATTGCTAGTGATGTTAAAAACACATACGGGTGCAGTTTGGACACCTTAAAAATAAAATCAATAACATTTGACTGTACATCACTTTTTTTAAAAAAAAGAATTATTTTACTTAACTTTATTTAATTACTTACTTGTTTTAATTTGATCAGAAAGGACAGAGTGAGACAGAGAAAGAGAGACAGAGAGAGAGAGAAAGTGGAAAAGCAAGCAGCCAGGTCTGGGACTCAAACCTCAGTTGGTCATGTGGGATTCCAGTGCCCTTAACCACTACACCACCTACCTGTCCCATCACTTAATTTTTAATTTAGAGCATTTAAGGCTAAAGCAAGGTTATTTTAAATTTTTGAAAAAAGTCCAAGGGGTCTGTTTATTTTTACAAATATGTAGCCCTTAAGTGTACTTTGCATCATATTTCTTCTTTAAAGACAGACAGAAATTTGAACCCAGCTAGTAAGGGTATGGAGGAAAGGCATCTTTCAGATCTAATACTATGAACTATAAGGTAGAATGAAATGTCTGATTTAGACTTATATAGCTTTTTCTCAAGGAGCAGAAGGAGAGACAGAAGATTATACCTATAAGAAACTAAGCATAGAGAGGCCTGAAGGTGGCATTTTCCCCAATGTAATTGTGGTGTCAACTTTTCATAAAAATACCTCAGCTTAATAGAGAGCAAAGACAATCTGGCATAACAAAGAACCTATGAGGCAAAAAAAGGGGTTCTGTGAAGTGACAGTAGGAAGCCCCCTGTGGCTCTAACCACCAGGCTAGTCTGAAGAGAAGTGGATATAGATGAGGAGATAAGGACAAAATAGGGGGCCCCTGTATCGAAAAGGAATTTTATTGATCCACCTGCCACATCTCAAATGATACTGGGCTCCAGCCCTGCAATGACAACTTTGTATTGGGACTGGTTGGAGTGGGCCTCTTCAGTCCTGTTCCTGTTGTAAGGTCATCAAGGGGCTTGTTCTCTAGACTTGTGTTCTTCCACCCACAGGACAAAAGTCAGCCCAATGACCTATTTACTGGCAATGAAAACACAGCTTCAGTGCATTTGTCATCTTTGTTATGCTGATAGCCCTGAGCCATGGGACTGGAGGGACTTTGGAACATAGCCAATAATTGGGCCTGCTTTTTCCTTTTCCTTTCACTCTCTCAGACCCTTGCCCCCTCCTCCTTGTCTTGATTATAAGATGCTATAGTGGTAGTCTGAAGGAGGTCATCCAAGGCCACTGTTGACTTCAGTATTAATCCTTAGAGTCTTCTTTTTTAAATATTAGGAAACTATTGGGACATGAACTTATCTTTGAGACAACATTTAACTCTGAGTCATCTGAGAATTTTCTTAGATTTGCTCTGATCTGTGAGGAACCTTTAATTATAAAAAAGGACCTAAATTTGAATGGATCTTGTGGTCTGTTTATCTCCTGCAGTGAGCAGCTGAGTACAGCCAGTTGGTAGGTTTGTACAAAGTGTCTGTCTTGTTGGCTATGGTAAAATTCTAGCTGGAGCACAGATTTGTCAAACTCATCCCAGTTCTTGAGAATTCAGTCAAGTGGGGAGTCCTAAGGGGAAGAAGTTTGATTGCCTACTTAGAAGAGAAAACAGGAGAAGCACTGGAAGGCAGGAAGGGGAAGAAGCTCTTCCTTTTAATGTCGGGAGCTCCGGCATGAACTCTCTCACTCTGTGTCTTTACTTCTGCCTTACCGGGTCCCCAGAAAAGAGTTTCTCAGCCTCTGTTTCCCACAAGCCAGGTCTGGGACCATCACTATAGGACTTTCTGAATATTCGTTCAAAGTGGAGATGGCTAGCTTATTTAAATTAATCTTTTGTTTGGTAAGTAAGCATGTCAAGGAGATACTAGAGTATTATAACCTAGAGGGTAGGTGAGTTTCATGGGAGAACCTTTGAAAAGGCTTTCCAAGTTTATATCTCTCTTTTTTTTTCTTCTCATCAAGCTTGTAACCTTGTATGCAGAACCAGAACTTTTCATTCTTAGCAACCTTAGCTCTCAGCATATACCAGAAGCTTGTGAAATGTATTTTATTTAACCAGGCAAAAACAGTTTAACAAATTTTTTCAATGTAGAACAGAACAATCTTATTAACAGATCTAACCCAGTGACTTTCATTTTTGTAAAATTTAAAGGCTGAGAGTAGAAATATTTAAACTTCATGTTAATAAAAGCATGTTAACTTATTTAAAGATGACTCAGACATTTTGTGAACCCTTATTATTTTAATTAAGCACAGCTTTAAAATCACAAATTATCTGAAACTTGACTTGTAAGTACTCCACATGTAATCACTTGAATTTCCTTTACCCATTTTGCCTCAATTACGTGCAAATACCAAGAAAAGGCTAGTCAGTAATCAATTTTTCCCATTACTCAGACATCCACCATGTAACATATAACACATAACATGTCTTGCAAGATCTAAAAGAGGAAATACACTCTCTAAAAAAGAATCAAATGGACCTGTTAGAGATGAAGGTTATAACATAGGAAGTCAAAATCTCTCTTGAAAGTATTAAAAGCATACTAAATTATACAGAAAATTGAATCTCAGATGTAGAAGATAGAATTGCTGGCCTAGAAAAACTGACCAGAAACTGACCAGAAAATGGCTGAAAACTGAGAATAATATATGAGAAATACTAGATACCATCAAACATCCAAACATCCAGATAATTGGTATCTCAGAGGGTGAAGAGACTCATAAGGGAATTGATTATCTATTCCATGAAATCCTGCAAGAAAACTTTCCAAACCTAGAGAGGCACTCAAAGATCCAGTCCCAAGAAATACAGAGGACTCCAAATAGAATCAACCCAAGAAGATCTTCTCCAAGACACTTTATAGCCAGATTGATCAAAAGCACAGACAAAGACAAGATACTGAGATTGGTAAGAGAAATATCAAGTTACATACAAAGTATGTCCCATCAGAATAACAGCAGACCTCTCATAGGAAACAATGCGAGTGAGGAAAGAATGGGAAAATATATTCAAAGTGTTAAGAGAAAAGCAGTTTCAACTAAGAATATTGTACCCAGCAAAATTATCCTTCATATGGTAAGAAAAGACAAGAATATTCTCAGATAAACAAAACCTGAAAGAATTTACCAACACCAGACCAGATCTCCATGAAGTTCTCAAGGGAGTGCTATACCAGGAAAATTAAATACAGACACACAGAAATAAAAGTTCAAAAACTAAGAAAATGGCCAACTTAATCGTAGAGACATGTCTGGAGGTGAATATTATAACCCAGAATTTAATTGGGAAGATCTAACCACAACAGAAGATAGATTAAGTACATGAGTCTGAACTGGTGAAATAGCATTTTATGACTTTTGACTAAAACATTGCTGATTTTCTTCTAGGCTTTGTTTTCTGGTTTTAAGGATTTTTGTCCTGTCTTGAGCTGCCGATAGGTTCATGTGCATACTATTTGAACAGAATCCTAACCTGTTTCCTGGCTTTAAGTTTTAAGCATAGTTCATTAGCATTTCTTTGATTTATTAAAGCTAAAACTGCTTTTCTTGACATTAAAAAATATATTTTAAAATACTTATTTAATGACCACAGTAAGCTTTATAGCATCAGTTAGGGGCTACCTTATAGTATATTCATGCTACTTAGAGTTTCACGCCTAAAATCAGACATGTACTCACTGATATGTACATATGAGAATAACTTGCTATTAAAAGTAGTTAGATTATTTAAGAAATTTGTGAATCAATAAAATGTGGAGGAAAAAAAGGAATGGAAAACAAATATGATGTTGCCTGGTCAATAAATCCTTGGGCAAAATATATGTTGGAAACTGTGAAAATCTTAATTTATTAAATCTTTTTTAAAAATCATATTTGAAGCTGGCTATTTGTCAAAGATTTAGTCATGTAAACTTGAAAGTTATTGATTAGCCAAATTGAATGGAATGCCTTTTATTATATGGACAGATGACTACAACATAAAACATACATAAGTCCTTTTATTATATGGACAGATGACTACAACATATAACATACATACACACACACTCACACCAACAAAAAGTTTTGTAATCTTCCGAAAGTTTTTCATACTTTTTTTCTTTGTTTCCTTATAAAGAAGTTTTACTGTTTAACCCTTTGATTTTTTTTTTTTGAGAGGTTTTGCTATAGGGTGCGTAAATCACCCCCCAGGGAGGATGGCCACACTGCAATCCCTTCTCTTCCATTCTCCTCCCGGGATCTTGGGCACGCACACACACATGCCTGGCACGAGTTTAAGTCACCGGGACTGGAACCCCGGTTGACTACGTGGGAGTCCAGCGACATAGCCATTACACTAACTGCTGCTCCCAACCTTTTAATGTTTACTTTATTACCTCAGGCTTTGCAAGAAAGAAGACAGAGTTTTAAATGACGTTGAATATTTCAGCAAATAGAAACTGTCTGTAAAGTTGAGAAATCTCCACATTTTAATCCCATAATTGCAGTTCTTGAATTGTTCTTGTTTAATACCTGATCAAAAGCCAAAGAGACATGTTGAAATCCAGCTATCATGATTGACAATAAAACAATTATGCAACTCAGTTTTATTAATTGGTTTAAGCTCAGTAAGAGAAAAGGGGCTTGTGAACTTGTGTAGGACTGAATTTTCTTTTTTGCAACTCAACTGAAGGACTAAGTAAAGAGGGAGTTGTCTGTAGTGGCCCTGAATAAATAGGTGAAATCAGATATAGAGGAGTACTAGGTGGAATAGTTTCTGAGAATCTAATAAGTCTTATATGAGCCTGGGGAGCCTGGCAGGCTCTGAACCAGGGAAGAAGTGTGATTTAAGTTGGAATAAAGGGTACCTATACCTCTTAACAAATAAAAACACTACACATTTGGAATTTTTTCACCCAGACATTTACAAAGCAAGCTAATTGTTGAATAGTATTATAGTTAATATTACTCTCTGGCATGCAGTTTTCTCATCTTCTAACTTGTATTGTGGCCATGCCTGAGTGTAAAGGAAAATTAAAGGTCTTTTCTCTACATTTGTGAGTCAAAGGAATTCCAGTGTTTTAGAGTGAAATCCAAGGGAATCAGTCCACTTCAGGAAGTGGTGTAAGGGGTATTTTACATCTTCAAAATCAAAGGGAGAATAAAAGGCTCTCATCCCTGAGCAGGAGACAGTAGATGTAGTCGGGCCTTATCCTATCCATACTCTGTCACTAGTCCTAGTCACAAAACAGGGAACAAAAATCCCAGCAGCCATGAGGGTCAGAGGGGAGGAGTGTGCACATCAATTTCTTGTATCCGTCCTCTTCACTTTTACTTCCCCGCACATTGCGGCCAGGTCCACACAAGAAAATGGCCACCAGCATGCTTCCTCTAACCAAAATTTTCTTCAGTGTCAGTAACTTTTTGGTTGGAAACTGTTGTCTCTGCATGGACTATAAGCTTTGGTTGGACATAACTTCCAATTGAGTCAAACCGCTGTGGTCTTGGATCCACTGGAGTAAATAAAATCTATTTATATGGCCATATGTTCTTGTATTGCCATCAGAAGGACAGGAACATCATCTATTATAATGTATTCCCCACAAGCTGCTCCAAATTGAAAAGGGTATTTTTTTTTTTCCAATTTGGCCCCTCTCAGAAGAGCTCACTTAAAATCTGTATTAAATAATGTTGGGCTTGGGACCAGCAGTTAGCATAATGACTATGTCACTGAACTCCCATGCTGCCGACGACAGTTCGAATCCCAGACCCAGTGGCTTAAACTCATGCCGGGCGTGTGTGCATGCATGCCCAAGATCCCGAGAGGAGTATGGAGGAGAAGGGATTGCAGCGTGACCATCCCCGCTGGGGGGGTGATTTCTCACTTTCTATCTCTCTGTCTCTCTTCATCTTTCTGGTGAGCGCATGTGCCCTATAGCAAAAACCTCTCCAAAAGAAAGTAATAAATAATAATAATAATGTTGGGTTGTGTTAGGGGCTTTCTGGAGTGAGACTTTTAGGTCTTGGAGAGAATATGAAAAATGGTTCTTGTCTTATACTCATTAAGAATTAGAGACAATGAACACAGAGAGGATATGAAAGTGGAATTTATTAGGGAAGGAGAAAAAGCTTCCAATGCAATGGAAAGGGGGCTGAATGAGTTTCCAAAGAGGATCTGGAAGTGAAGGGGGTTTATCTATCAGTCTGAGCAATGGGTTGGCTTTCTGATAAAGAAGTGGACTTTAGGGAACCAGCAATTAGCATAATGGCTATGTTGCCGGACTCCCACGTAGTAGTCCACGGTTCGCGTCCCAGACTGGGTGGCTTAAAACTCACGCCGGGCATGTGTGCGTGCGTGCCCAAGATCCCAAGAGGATAATGGAGGAGAAGGAATTGCGGCATGGCCATCCCCCCTGGGGGATGATTTTTCGCTTTCTATCTCTCTGTCTCTCTGTCTTTCTGGCGAGCACATGTGTCCTGTAGCAAAAACCTCTCCAAAAAAGAAAAAAAAAAAGTGGACTTTAGAAAATCATTACATGGTAGCTTGAGTGATTTATTACTGTATTCTTTGTGGGGTCAGCAGATCATAGCATCCTGTACTTCTGGTAGAAACTGTTACTGAATGGAAACTGTTGCCCTTAGATACAGTAGTTTAAATCTTAATGCATCCAGTTACTGAATAGAAACTGAACAAACACTGTTGCTCTTAGTTACAGTTGCTTTGAGTCTTAATAATGCAGCCAGCTTTCCGCTGTGAAAACTTAGGCACTGTGACTCCATCTTGGTTCTTATCCTGTCTGTGTGCTCAGTAGCCCTATCTTCCACTGTATTAGCAAGGACTCATGAATTCTTTAGAGACAAGTAAAAGGGGTATATAGTGTATATCAATACACCATAGAGAGAAAAAAACACAGAGACTATATTATTAAGAAAAACAGTGATTTTCTTTTGGGGCTTTTACCCTATTTACCTGTACGTGGGTTTAATTCCTATCTCAGTTGTACTTTTATCCTGTGTGGCAAAATTGGGGTTGACAGGAAATACTTCTGTGTTTCCTAACAGCCAAGATAGCCTACTAGTTCTATACCTATGTAAGCCTACATATTTGCGTGGGAGTGAACTGAAGGGGAAGTACTTTCTAGATTAGTATTGCTCTTTGCAATCTATTTTGGATCAGCACAATGGCAGAACCTGATGTTCTTTCCAAAGGTAGAAACACTCGAGTATGAACAAAAAGAGGGTAAAGGAATGAATAAATGGGTTATATGATTAGAAAAATTCAGTGTTAAATTAACACTTTGACAGAGGGTTCAGAGCAGGAGATTTTCACTCTTAGCTCAATTATATCAGCACATACATCTGCTTTTGGACCATGACAAGATCAAATGGAAACCTGAAAACCTGAGCAACTTCTCCTTGTGAGGTATTTCCACATATTTTGATGATGGACTATTCTAATTATTAATGACAGAATGTGACTCTAGTAATGTGGTATATACCTGTGGTATAAGAAATGTGTTGATCTTTATCCCCAGTTCCTGGCACAGAGTTCCTAAATTTTCAGAACTTCCTGAGCATCACAAGAAATATGAGAAATAAACAAAATATCTTACCCATAAAGGGAAAACATCAATTCTGCATCACCCACAGACTATACTATGGAAGTCATGGAAATGTTGGAAAAGGAATTCAGAATATTTGTAGTGACCAAATTAAATTAGATACAAAAGAAAAGAGACAATGAGCTCCAGGAGATGAGAATGTTCTTTCACATTAAAAGAATAAATAAACACTAAGAAAAATAATCAAATGGAATTGTTAGAGATGAAGAATGTGATATAGGAAATGAAAACCCCCATCAAAAGTATTAAAAGTAGATTAAATCATGCAGAAGATCAAATGTAGAAGATAAAATCTATGACCTAGAAAAAAGTATCAGAAAGGCTGAGAAAATAACCAAGAAAAATGAGGATAATATAAAAGAAATACTAGATACCATTAAGAACCCAAACATCCAGATAACTGGTATCCCAGAAGAGGAAGAAAATAATAAGGGCATTGAAAATTTATTCCATGAAATCCTAGGAGAAAACATTCATAACCTACAGAAGTATTCAAATATCCAGACCTGAGAAGTACATAGAACCCCAAATAGAATCAACCCAAGAAGATCTTCTCCAAGGCACATCATAGCCAGATTGGCCAAAATCACAGACAGAGACAAAATACTAAAATTGGCAAGAGGGAACGTCGAGTTGCTTACAAACGTTATCCCATCAGGTAAACGTTGGACCTCTTGTCAGAAACAATGCAGGCAAAAAAAAAAAAAAAAAAAAAAGAAAGAAAGAAACAGTGCAGGCAAGAATAAGGAAATATAGTCAAATCATAAAATGAATAACAATTTCAACCAAGAATACTATGCCCAGCACAAGAATAAAGAAATATAGTCAAAGCATAAAATGAATAAAAATTTCAACCAAGAATACTATGCCCAGCAAGATTATCCTTCATATGGGAAAAAAGATAAAAAACATTCTCGGAAAAACAAAATCTGAAGGAATTTACCAAGTCTAGACCAGTTCTTCAAGAGATTCGAAAGGGAGTGTTATACTAGGAAAACTAAAACGTCAATCAGACAGTTATAAGAAAACAAAACAAACAAACAAACAAAAATCAGCCAAGGAAATGGCTCACTGAATGATAGAAACAGGTCCAGAAATACGGATAATAACATTGAATGGTAATCGATTAAATTCTTCAATGAAGAGACATAGACTGACTGAATGGATCAAAAAACAAACTTTTTATCTGTTACCTATAAGAAATGTGCTTGATAGATAAAGACATCCATAGACTAAAAGTGAAGGGCTGGGAAATGATATTCCATGCAAACAGAAAAAAATTAAAAAAAAAAGGGCTGGAGTTCCAATATTGATTTCAGATAAAATAGACTTCAAGATGAAGACTGTAAGAAGAGACAAAGAAGGGCACTATATAGTAGCAAATGAGCTAATTCATCAAAAAGACATAACACTTATAAATACCTACATGTTCAACTCAGGAGCACCTACATATGTGAAGGAAAGACTGCTGGAGCTAAAAGGAGAGACAGGGTGCAATACTATAATTCTCGAGGATCTCAATACCCCATTATTTTCTTTAGACAGATCTTCTAGACAAAAGTAAGTAGAGAGATACAGGACCTCAATGACACTATAAACCAAATGGGCTTGACAGACAATAGAACTATCCACCGTAAGATCACAAAATATACATTTTTGTCACACTGGCATGGAACCTTTCCAAGATTTACCATATGATAGTACACAAATCAATCCTTTACAGATTCAAAGGCATAGAAACTAAATATAGCATCTTCTCTGACCATGATGGAATTAAACTCAAAATTAATTTCAAGAAACAACTTCGAAAATACACAAACACATGGAAACTAAACAATCTACTTCTAAATGACTTCTTAGCCACCAAAGAAATTTAGTCTGAGATCAAAAATTTATTGAAACAAATGATAATGAGTACATGGGTTTCCATAATCTAAGGGACACTGAAAAAGCAGTCATAAGAGAGAAATTAATAGCAATTAGTGTACATAAGACAAAGATAGAAAGGTGGCAAATAGACAACCTAATATCATGCCTTAGGGAATTGGGGAAAAAAGTCCCCCAAAAAATACCAGGAGAAAAGAAATCATAAAGATTTGAGCAGAGGGACCAGCAGTTAGCGTAATGGTTATGTCGCTGAACTCCCATGTAGTTGACCGCAGTTCATGTCCCGGACCCCGTGGCTTAAATTCATGCCAGGAGCGTGTGCGTGCGTGCCCAAGATCCCAAGAGGAGAATGGAGAAGAGATTGCAGCATGGCCATCCCCTCTAGGGGGTGATTTCTCACTTTCTGTCTCTCTGTCTCTCTCTGTCTGTCTGACAAACGTGCGCCCTGTAGCAAAAAACTCTCAAAAATTAAAAAAAAAAAAAAGATTCGAGCAGAAATAAATGAAATAGAAAAAAATGAACTATACAGAAAATAAATGAAAGCAAAAGCTGGTTCTTTGAAAAGATTAACAAGATCTGGGGGACCAGCAGTTGGCATTATGGCTGTGTTGCTGGACTCCCATGTAGTTAACCATGGTTCGAGTCCCAGACCCAGTAGCTTAAAA
>NW_006206624.1:475709-475986 GCF_000334495.1 Tupaia belangeri chinensis
GCAGGAAATAGAAAACCTGAATAGACCCATAACAAGTCATGAGATTGAATTAGTAATGAATAATCACATGACAAAGAAAAGCCCAGGTCCTGATGACTATACTTCTGAATTCTGCAAAACTTTTTTATTTTTTTGAGAGGTTTTCACTATAGGGCGCATGCGCTTGCCAGACAGACAGACAGAGACATAGAGACAGAAAGCGAGAAATCACCCCCCAGAGGGGATGGTCACGCTGCAATCCCTTCTCCTCCATTCTCCTCTCGGTATCTTGGGCACG
>NW_006206624.1:476271-482940 GCF_000334495.1 Tupaia belangeri chinensis
ACATGTTATCGTCAACAAATAATTTTCCATTTCTTGTTTCTTGTATGTTTTGCTTTTTTCCCCCATCCTTGAAAGAAGGGAACCTCCCAAATTCACTTTATGAAGCCTTCGTCATCCTCATTCCCAAAACAGATAAAGACATGACAAAAGAGGAAAACTATAGACCAATATCTCTGATGAATATAAATTCAAAACTTCTCAACCAGATTCTTGCAAGTCATATCCAACAACATGAAAAAGATTATTCATCACGACCAGGTAGGCTTTATTCCAGGGATTCAAGGGTGGTTCAACATATGCAAGACCATAAATATAAAACAGCATATTAACAGAAAGAAAGAGAAAAGCCATATGATCATTTCAATTGATGCAGATAAAGCATTTGATAAAAAAACTTCTCAACCAGATTCTTGCAAGTCATATCCAACAACATGAAAAAGATTATTCATCACGACCAGGTAGGCTTTATTCCAGGGATTCAAGGGTGGTTCAACATATGCAAGACCATAAATATAAAACAGCATATTAACAGAAAGAAAGAGAAAAGCCATATGATCATTTCAATTGATGCAGATAAAGCATTTGATAAAATAAAACATACCTTCATAATTAAGACTCTCAGCAAGATTGGCATAGAAAGGTCATTGCCAAACACAATAAAAGTCATATATGAAAAAATTATAGCTAACATTATACTAAAAGGGGAAAAACTAAAAACTTTTCCACTAAAATATTGCGCTAGATAAGATTGCTCACTTACTCCACTGCTTTTTTATATAGTGCTGGAAGTCTTAGCCAATGCAATTTAAAAGAGAATAATATAAAAGGCATTCAAATAGGCAAAGCAGAGTTGAAAATATCTTTATTTGCAGATGATATGATGGTATACTTAGAAGATCCATAGGCTTCCATGAAAAAAAAAAAACCTCCTTGAAGTAATAAATGAATACAGTAAAGTGGCAGAATACAAAATCAACATCCAAAAATCTATAGCATTTCTATTTATGAACAACAAGTTAAACGAAGGAGAACTGAATAAAGGAATCCCTTTTACTCTAGCCACAAAATGTGTAAGATACCTAGAAATAAACCTAAGGAAGTAAAAACCCTTTACAAAGAAAACTGTGAAAATCTTTAAAAAGATATTAAAAATGATACAAAAACGTAGGAGGACATCCCATGTTCCTGGACTGGAAGAATTAACATAGTCAAAATGGCAATTCTACCCACATTAATCTACATATTTAACACAATTCCAATCAAAATACCAGAGACATCCTTCACAGATCTTGAAAAGACAATCATAGAATTTGTCTGAAATCTTAAAAGACCTCATATTGCTAAAGCAAACCTGTGCAAGAACAGTGAAGTGGGTGGCATATAATTCCCTGACCCCAGAATATACTATAAAGTTGTGATAATCAAAACAGCATGCTATTGGCACAGTAACAGACAGGTGGACAAATGAAATAGAATGGAGACCTCAGAAATAAACCCCAAAGCTTATAGCCAACTGATTTTTGACAAAGGATTATCAGTCGATCCACTGGGAAAAGGAAAATCTCGTTAGCAAATGGTGCTGGAAAAACTGGGTATCCACCTGCATAAAGATAAAACTGAATTCTCATCTTTCACCATTAACAGAAATCAACTAAAAATGGATCAAAGATCTGAACCTAAGACTTCAAACAAAACTACTGTTGGAAAATACAGGGGAAACTCTGGGAAACATTGTGTTAGGCAGAGGCTTCTTAAATAAGACTCTCAAAGCACAGGCAATAACCCCTAAAATACACAAGTGATATTATATCAGATTAAGAAGTTTCTGTACAGCAATGGACACAGTAATTAGTGTGAACTGACAACTGTCAAAATGGGAGAACATTTTTGTAAAACATGCCTCAGATAAGGGACTGACAACCAGATTACACAGGGAACACAAGTGTTTTACCGAAAAGAAACAAACAAAAAATGATTAACCCAATTAAAAGATGTTTAAATGAGCTGAATAAAAGTATCTCTAAGAAAAACATATCAACGGCCAAAAAGTTTATGAGGAAATCCTTGACATCCCTCATCATAAGAAAGATGCAGATTAAAACCACAATGAGATGCCACCTAACCCCTGTCAGAATGGCAAAGATTAAGAATAGAAAAAGTGATAAGTGTCGGTGGGGTTGTTGAAGGGGAACCCTCCTACACTGTTGGTGGGAATGTGAACTGGTACATACACTGTGGAGAACAATATGGAGGTTCCTCAAAGACCTACAATTAGAACTACCATTTGATCCAGCAATCCCACTTCTGGGTATTTACCCAAAGGACAGGAGAATGCTCAGTCGGAAAAGTGCTTTCACAAGTTTATTGCAGCATTATTCACAATTGTTAAGATATGAAATCAACCCAAATGTCCACGAACAGATGAATGGTTTGAAAAATTATGGCAAATGTGCCCTATGGAATGCTGTTCAACCATAAAAAAAAAGACCCTGGAATTTGATAGAAAGTGGTCAGACATGGAGGATCTATTGCTGAGTGATGCAAGTCAGGTTATGAAAGAAAGATATTGTATGCATCCACTTAATATATACCTACTATCCACACTCTATGGTAGATATTGAAATATTGGAGGGCATAAAAACAGTGAAAATAGTTATGGATGTTGAAGACAGTGTGAAACAGGGGCAGGGGAAGTAGGGAAGAATATAGAGAAGGATAGCAAGAGAACAAATAAGAGAGGCACGACATTTGTGAGACACAGAAATGCTTGATGATAACATGTATGGTATTATCAACTGGACTGGTCTGAGAAGTATTTCATGTTGGGTACATTGTCTTTACAAGCCAAAAGTTATATTGTCATTTTAAAAAAATGAGTATAAATAATAATAATCATCTGAAAAAAATGAAAAGCTATCTGATGATGATGATGTGGATAGCAATGTCTTTGTCTTGACAGGTAATCATGCTAGAAAAATAAATGTTATACACTGTAAAGATATATGTGATTAAATGTAATATTAAAATAATGATAATTTTAAAAAAGAACTTTCTGAGCACCCAGGCATGTGTCTTTTATTATTTATAAAGAGTCCCTCTCATCACACCTGACTTTATGCTGATGAGGTGATTTAAGGTGGGTCTTCTACATAGCCTCTGGATGGAGCTGGTCACCTGGTCATGGGAAAAACCAAGTGATTAGAGGGTTAGAATTCTTAGCCTCACCCATAGACCTCTGGGAAAAGGAAGAGGAAGACAGAGGGCTAGAGGTTAAGCTTCATTAAAAACTCTTAAACAATAAGATTAAGGGAGCTTCTGGGCTGGTGAACATATCTAGGGGCTGGGATGGTGGCATATTTGGAGAGGATGTGGAAGGACCTGGCCTTATTGACGCCCTCCCCTTCCACCACGTACCTTACCCTACTCTATCCTATGCATTTCTTCCACTTGGAATTTCCTGAATTGTATACTTTATAATACAGGTAAATCTAAAAAATATATAATAAAATGGCTGTAAATGTATGGGGTAATTTCGCAATGTCCCTGCTTTTTTTTTAGAGAGAGAGATTTTCATTCACCAGAGAGGCAGAGAGAGACATAAAGCAAGAAATCACTCCCCCAGGAAGGATAACCATACTGCAATCCCTTATCTTCTATTCTCTTCTTTGGATTTTTGGCATGCATGCACACATGTGAGTTTTAACATGCTGTGTCCAGGACTCAAATCGCAGTCAACTACAGAGAGTCTAGCAAGATAACCATTTTGACATCTACTGGTCTCATTGACTTCCCCGATTTTTTTTTTTTTTGGACAGGTTTTTTTGCAATAGGGCACATGCGCTCGCCAGAAAGACAGAGAGAGACAGAGAGACAGAAAGTGAGAAATCATCCCCCAAGGAGGATGGCCACGCCACAATCCCTTCTCCTCCATTCTCCTCTCAGGATCTTGGGCATGCACGCACATGTGCCCAGCGTAAGTTTAAGCCATCAGGTCCAGGACTTGAACATGGGAGTCCAGTGACATAGCCATCATGCTAACTACTGATCCCAGACTTCCCTGCTTTTTAATAAAAGTGTGTTTAATCTATTTCAATGTAATGTGACATTTTATACATTTTGGTTAATGTCCACCATTTTATTTTTTATTTTTGTTCTGTTTTTGGTTCTCTGGCCCCCGTTTCTTGTCTTCTCTTTAGTGATTTCACTATTTATCAGTAATTTTGTTTTCATATCCATTTGAATATGTCAACTGACATTTTACCTATATCTTTTTAGATTAGAGAGTAATTTATATATCAAAAATAGTTTATTCTCTTCTGTATATATGGCATTTACCTGTAATATATTTTAATATGCATATGAATATACAATTGTGTCTAACTAATTGATAATTTTGTTCCTTTTTAGCAGTTTTCATAGGTTAACTTATTGCTAGGGTAATTAAATTGGGGCAAGAAGAGAGGGATTTAATACTACATTGAGGATTTTAGACTCATTATTGATATTCGATGATAGACTGAGATGTTATCTCCAAGGAAAATACAAAATCTTAAATATAGATAGTATGGTTAGAATGTGCAGGTGGGGACCAGAAGATGGCATAATGGTTATGTTGCTGGACTCCCATGTACTCAACCACAGTTCGAGTTCTAGACCTGGCAGCTTAAAACATGCAGTCATGTGTGTGTGCGTGCCCAAGATCCCAAAAGGAGAATGGAGGAGAAGGGATTGTGTTGTGGCCACTCCCTTAAGGGAGTGACTTTTTGTTTTCTGTCTCTCTGTCTTTCTCTGTCTCTCTGGTGAGTGCATTCTCCCTATAGCAAAGATTTCTCAAAAAAATAATATGTGGGTGACCTATGCAGGATTTAAAGTTGTGGTGTGTTTTAATTCTGACTCTAGAATTGGTAACTATGTGACATTTGATTAATGCCTTAACCATTGCAAATTTGTTTTCAGCATCTGTAAGATTTACATAACAATGCTTACAACCAATGGTACATTTGTAAGTATTAAAAAAAAAAAAAAGAAAGTAAGTGAAACAAAAAAAGCTAAGCAAAAACCCCCAAAATCAATTGATATGGATGTCATTGATGATGTTAATGGTATTCATGTTGCAATTTTGCTGTTATTCAAAACCTCTTTTTTTTTAAAGTATAGTTATAAATTAGTTTACTATGCACAACTGTTTGTATTTTCTCAGTGCCTTTGGTTCACTAGAGAAAGAAATGAGACTTAAGTGAAGGGTAAAACAGAAAAAGGAGGGACCAGTAGTTAGCATAATGGCTATGTCGGGAGGCAATGTACACTCAAATTTTTTGGGGGGTAAGCCACTTGAGTTTCCTGTGGATTCTGGAGATCAGTTCCTTATATGAAGCATAGTTTCCAAAAATATTCTCCCATTCCAAGTGCCACCAATTCACACTAATCACTGTGTCTTTTGCCATGCAGAAACTTTTTAAGCTGATATAATCCACAATTATTTATTGTTAAGGTGCTTTTGAGGTCTTATTTAAAAAAAAACTTTGCCTATCCCAATGTCTTCCAGAGATTCCCCTTTTTCCAGCAGTTGTTTTATAGTTTGAGGACTTAGATTTAACTCTTTGACCCACTTTGAGTTGAGTTTTGTCAATGGTGAGAGGTAGAGGTTCAGATTTATCTTTCTGCAGGCGGATACCTAGTTTTTCCAGCACCATTTGCTAAAGAGGTTTTCTTTTTCTGACTGAATTCATTCAGTGGACAATGGTATCCAAAAACATTAAAAAAAGGTTATATATCATGACCAGGTAGGCTTTATTCCAGGGATGCAAGAGTGGTTCAACATTCACAAAACCATAAAAGTAATACACCATATTAACAGAAAGACAAATAAAAACCTCAGAATGTAAGAGAATTTGTGCTAACTATGCCTCAGATAAGGGACTGATAACCAGAATACACAGGAAACTCAAGCTGCTTACCCAGAAGAAAATGATTAATCCAATTAAGAGATGAGAAAATGAGCTGAATAAATAACTCTCTAAGGAAGGCATGAACAGCCAAAAGGCACATGAAAAAATACTCAGCATCCCTCATCAAAAGGGAGATGCAGATCAAAACTACAATGAGATACCACCTAACCCTAGTCAGAATAACTAAGATTAAAAAGTAATAATAATAGTAATAATAAGTACTGGCAGGGCTGTGGTGAAAGGGGAACTCTTCCTAACACCGTTGCGGGAATGTAAGGTGGTCCAGCCACTGTGGAGAACAATATGGAGATTTCTCAAAGATCTACAAATAGAACTACCATATGATCCAGCAATCCCACTCCTTGGTATCTACCCAAAGGACAGGAGAATGTGTAGTCAGAAAAATGCTTGCACATCTATGTTTATTGTGGCTTTATTCACAATTGCTAAGACATGGAACCAACCCAAATGTCCACAAACAGAAGAATGGATTGAAAAATGTGGCACATATATTCTATGAAATAGTACTCAGCCATAAAAAAAAAAATAAGACTCTAGCTTTTGATACAAAGTGGACAAATATGGAAGATTTTCTGCTGAGTGAAACAAGCCAGGTTATGAGGAAAGACACTGTATGTCTCCATTTAGTATATACCAATGGTTTACACTCTGTGGTTGAAACTGAAAGACTAGAAGATATGAAAGATTGTTAAAAAGCAGC
>NW_006206624.1:483018-510987 GCF_000334495.1 Tupaia belangeri chinensis
CCAGCCACACCAGAGGATTATCTTGAGAAAGACTTTGAAGGAAGAAAAAGAGACTGATCTTTGCTAGCAGATGGTATATTACAGAATATTTGTTAGGCAGGGCTGAATTGAGAAGATTTATGTGTGACTAGTGTGCTGGGCATTTGCTTTTCAACAATTTGAGTAGCTGACATGTAAATATTTTCTCAAAAATATTTAAAACCATAGTGTTTCTTTTTTTATAGTCACAAAATTATACAAAATTATAAAAAATATTTTGAACATTATCTTTAAAATTCAGTATTTGAAATTTTGAAAGTAGTTTATAAACTGTCAAGAACTATGGAGTATAAGCTAAAATTTTTTGATATATAAAGTAAATGTTTGTGTAAAAATGTAAAAATAAATAAATAAAGGAAAGGAAAAATGAGAAAACAAAGACAGTCCCACTTTTCTTGGGAAATCGGTGATATTTTCATATTGATACTGAGAATTTCTGAAAGTAATTGCAGTGCCTTAATAATATATCTGTTTTTCAGTATTTGGGAACTCCTAACATCAGGAATTAATCATTTCAACTTGTAAAATTTATTACAATAAAGATAGCAATCAGCAAGATAAACTTAAAAAAAAACATAGAAAATGGTTATAGATACTGGATACCATGTGGGAAGAGGGTGGGTGATGGAAGAGGGTCTGAGGAAAGACATTAAGGAGAAAAAATAGAGAGGCAAGACATTTATTAGACACAGAAATGGATTATTATCTGTTGATGATAATGTGTATAGTATTCCCAACTGGACTGGTAAAAAATGTATTCATATTGAAACATTCACTTTAAAAGCTAAGTGATGTATATAAATTGAATGTATAAAAGAAGGTAAAATAAAATGGATAAAACGAAAGAAAGAAAGCTTAGGAAGAAAAATATAGTTCATTAAGATATATAGCATACACTTTTCTGTGTGTATAGTTCCATAAAATGATTTCTAAAAGAAATCATACATATTTATTTCAAAAAAGGAATTGGCACTTCAATTGAAACTTCTATTTTATAATTAAGGTCTACAAGTCAGCTTTATAAGTAAGGGGTAACATCTTCAACTAACTGATAGAAAGTTCTGGATATGCAAGTATCTTCATACAAAGTGGCATTTGCTATGAGATCCCTAACACTTAGGGAATTGTTTCTGGGCATCCCTAGCAAAGATCCTAGGCCAAATTGTCCTAGCCCCATGACAAGTGCCATTATGCCACTTGCTTTTGCTGTCATGTTGTACTCATTCTGATGACTACTTAGTTAACACTGATCTCTTCCTCAGGGACACAATTCCATCAGGGCCAAGCCTGTATCTATTACATTCACTGCTGATTTTCCAGGAACTGGTATAGTACCTGAAATATCATGGGTGCTCAAAAAATATTCACAGAATAAATGATGACTCAATGATTAAAACAAAATACATATGGCAAAATGTAATAGGGTATGGAGGGTGGCTGATTTGAGGACAATAGAATAATTTAACTATGAAAATAATGTCATTTACATCCTATCAGTTCTTTATAGGAACATCTGGGCACTTTTACAGTTTTAACTTCCAAATTCTAGCTTGTTTTTTTTTTTTCACCAAAAACCTAGCAAAAATTCACCATGAAAACAGTATGCTACAGACGACTGCTGGACTGACCATGTAAGAAACAGAAGCATGGGAATGTGTAGAGATTGAAATATTGCTTTGAGCCTTCCAAATCTCTCTGTAATACAGTACTGACAGATCAGAAAGTTAATTCATAACCTTGCAACCTTTTTTGTTCCCAAAACTCACAGAAAGAAGAGACTCATCTTTAAAAACATGCCTGAACCATCTAGATAGCTTTATATATACTTGTAAATGGTGGAAGCCTATCTTCTCTTAGCTATTCCTTGTTATCAGGTATCTCTTTATATATGTAATTAAAATAGTCCATCACTGCTCTGACATTAGCAGCAGATTGATACAGCTTTCTCTTTGAAAGGAATAACATCTCATTTGTCAATCAGCAATACCTTAAGGTATCTTTTAAAATTTACAGAGCGGAACACACAATGAACTGCACATCACCCATATCTATAGATTAAACTTTCAATCATGAGCTACTCAGAGCTAAATTGTTTCCTGTACAACACAGCTTGGATACCACAATCCTGCTGAAGCAGATTTCTCTAAGCTTACAGTAAGATCACAAAAGAGAGAAAAGGACCAAGTCTAACCTTTTACAAAAACAAGGCAAAATCATAAATGCATAGTGACTAATATAAATCATGATTTTTCTTTCAGGAAACTACTTCAAGGGACAACACTTTGGTAAAGAAAAGACTATTTTCAAATTGTCAGAGATTCCTGCATGACAGGAAAAAAAACCCAAAAAAACAAAACAACGTTTTCTACATTGGGCCAGGCTTTTTTCCTATTACTGTAGTGAGATGCCTACAATTAGATCTGCTCATTTTTGTTAATGGTTGATATCTTAAATAAAAATTCCCTAAAACTCAAATGTGGTCTATAAAAGCTAGCATAGTAAATCGTGGTAATACAGCTAAGGTGATAAGTGCCATGTCATTTAGCATTTTTTTTTGGGGGGGGAGGTTTTTGCTATAGGGCGCGTGTGCTTGCCAGACAGACAGACAAAGACAGAGAGACAGAAAGCGAGAAATCACCCCCCCCTGGGGGTTGGCCACGCCGCAATCCCTTCTCCTCCATTCTCCTCTCAGGATCTTGGGCACACATGCACATGCCCCCCGGCGTGAGTTTAAGCCACTGGGTCCATGATGCGAACCACGGTCGACTACGTGGGAGTCCAGCGACATAGCCATTACGCTAACTGCTGGTCCCATTATTTAGCTTTTATAAAGCGGGGATAATTCTGAGATAGGTGATTTCTAATGACATAATCTGAAGTGTGCACCAGGAAGCAAGGCCACTCAAGACAAGAAACAAGGACAGTAGTTTCTTGGAATGAACAGTGCAGGCTACCAAGACAAGAAACAAGGACAGTAGTCTCTTGGAATGACTATGGCAGCATACAGATAATCGAAAGAGTGTTGGACTGGCCCCATAGCACAGTAGATAAAGGAGCTGGATCTCCCACAAGCAACTATGTTTCAAATCCCAGTCCTGGTAGCTGGAAAAACAAGCCAAGCATGTGTATGTGCATGGCCAAAATCAGGAATGGAGAGAAAAAGATTTCAGTGTGACCATATCTTCTTGAAATCTCTCCCTCTCTCTCTCTCTCTCTGTCTCTGGAGAGTGCATGTGCCTTCTGGTAATAAAATTTGTCTTGCCAAATTCATCATTCTAAATCTCATGTCACAGTCAGACCATCACAGACTATCATTATAGACCACACTAAAGCTATATAAGACCTTGCTTCAAGAAGTTAGACATAAAAAAAAAGTTAGGCATGTCTAGAGACAGAAATGAAGAAGGTTATCTTTTCTGGAAGGAGAATAGTATGTCTGAATGTTTGTGTCCCCTTTAAATTCATATGTTGAATTCTAACTCCCAATGTGATGGCATTATTACATAGGATCCCTGGGAGGTTAACTAGCTCACAAGATTGGAGCCCTCATGAATGGGATTACTTCCCTTATGAGAAGAGGCCCCAGAGAGCTTTTTTGTCCCTTCTGACATATGAAGACACAGCTAGAGGTGCCTTCTAGAAGAAAGGGGGTCCTCACAAGACACCAAATCTGCTTACACCTTGATTTTGAACTTTCAATTCTCTACAACTGTGAAAAATATATTTCTGATATCCACAAGCCTCCCAATTTATAGCATTTTGCTATAGCAGCACTGACAGAATAAGATAGACAAAACAGAGGTCTTTTGAGCAGAAAACAACACTGCTTATCCTCTGGTCATTGAAAGAGAATTCTTAAACAGAGGGTCATGAAAGTTGATTTAGTGTCTATATTAGTCAACCATCATTGTCAATTAAGTTACATACCACAGTGACTAGCACAAAGTATTTACTATATACATGGAAATTGTCTTGGTGATGGGGGTTATGATCATGTTTCTTCCTGGGCAAACTAAAACCATCCATGTTTTTCATGTATTTGGATTGGAAGAGAGCATCACAGAACTGACTGAGAAGGAATTTCATATCAACCGAGAAACATGTGGTCTCAGGGTCAACATTAATTTGATTTAAGGGAAATAAAGAAAGTAATCTTTCTTGTACACTTGAACTTTTGGACTAAGATTTACATTTGCTACATAAGTATATATCAAAAATGAAGAGAACTCTCCCCAGGAGGCCTGATAGCAATTCTATATGTACAGTACATAGAAAACTATACAGATTATCATAGATTATGTGAAAAGTAAGTGTGGAGTGGGTGTGTGCTCTGCAGTGAAAGAAATGGCACCACCGACATACCAGGTGACTCTGATGCCTACTAAAACACATCTGGAATTACAGGATTTGCTTCAAATGCTGCCTGAAATGTCATGGCTCTGGCACAAGAACACAAAGCAAGGACCACTGAACAAGTCTGTTCAGTGACAAAGAAAAAGTGTTAATTAAATAAGGCAGTAAATCTGTAAAATAATTTAAAAATCAGTTGCAGAGAAAAATCAGTTGCAGAGAAATGATTAAAATGCCAAGATGACTTTACATTTTTGTATCTTCTACAAATTAATTGAAAACGAAAGGAAAAAAGTAAGCAAGATTTTCAAACAAAAGCTCATGCAGCCATTTTCCAGATACCTACCGAAAAAGAAATTGGTCCTCAAGGGTCGCCAAGTTTTCATCTTTCCTTGAGAAGGTGCACTCTTGGCAACAATTTAGCACCAGTTGAAGATAGATGAATATTTTACCTATTGTTTCTCTCTTAAATACTTTAAGCAGAAAAAAACAATGCAATGGTGTCAGGAGAGCTGTTGTCTAGGCCTCCCAAAAGGGAGCTGGGAAGCCTGCTTTCTCCAGTTCATCCTGCGAGATCTTTTCAGAGCCTCCCAGTGAGATCTGTATTCTGGCCAAGAAAAACACAAAGTTAAGTCACTTCTCTGTATAATATCAAATAAAACAAATATCTTTTCATATCATTATTACATAAGACTTTGCTGCCCATTCTCCTCACTAGAAATTCATGCTCCTCTTAATCTAGAGGAAAGAGGTGGGAAGACACTTGTCAGTTTTCCCTATTTATAACAGAAGAGTTCTTCACCCTCTATAACATGGAAGGTCTGAGTAGAAAGATACAGCTATGATGAGTAGGGTCCATAACATACCACACTGAATTATATCCTCCCATAAAAGTGTTCCTTGAATATCTTAACTCAGTCAAAGGAAATGCTTGGCATATTACGTCTTCACCTCAGCCATACTGATATTTTGAGTCAGATCATTTGTTGTTCTGAGTGTCTGTCGTGTGCACCGTATAGTGTTCAGCAGCTTTCCTGACCCTTACCTATAATTCCCAATAGTATCTATCAAGTTATGAAAACATAATTGTCCTTGTTTGCCAACCACTGCTCTAGCACAAGGGTTTTTGTGAACTGACATGAACACCAATGGGAGGTGGTCTTTGTGAGTTCTTTGAATACTAGTCAAAGAAACCATATTCCGTAGACTAGGCAGTGGTCCTCCCTCTCTTTCTCCTCATGGTGCCAAAGAGACTAAATCACCTCTCTCTATACTGAGCACTTACTCCACTGGGAACTTGGGTTCATCTGAGGTGTCAGGACACTCTAAAGAACTAAAAACTTTTTTCTCTCTCTGCCTCAGGATGATCTTACCATACATCATCTCTCAATTGATGTCTAGATGTTTCAGTTTTGACATTAAAATATTCAATAGCAAAAAAAAAAAAAAAAAAAAAAAAAAAGAGAGAGAGAGAAAGAAAGAAAGTTCTTCTTAAAAATGTGAAAGGTAGTTTAATAGACATTTATCAAAAGAAGGCAAATGTAATTGTCTGTTATTGCACTTATAACTGAAATACCTGAACCTGAAAATATCTAGTTATCTGCTGTTAATCGTTAAGGCAGCCAGATCCCATATGACCAACCTCATGGTTCAAGACCAAGTCCTGGCAGACTGAAAAACACATTGGACTCATGTGCATGTGTGTTCAAAATCCTAAAAGATAAATGGAAGGAAAAGGATTGCAGCATGACCATCCCCCATGGGGAGTGCTTTCTCTCTCTCTGTCTTTATCTCTCTCTCTCTAGCAAATGTATGTGCCCTTTAGCAAGTGAAAGAAATAAATAAGAAAGAAAAGAAAGAAAAAGAGAGGGAAATAAAGAAAGATCTGAGCTTGGGTAATTCAAAAAGAAATAGAGATTTATTTAACTCTCAGTTCTGGTGGCAGCAAATTCCAAGGGCATAAGGCCAATAACATGGCTGACAGGAACAGACAGGATGGCAGACATGTGTAGAGAGAGAGAGTGTCTGAAGTGCAAGCACCTCTCTTTTATAACAACAAGCTGTTAACTCATTCTCATGACAGCTAGAACTGACTGGGTCTCCAGAGACATCATCAATCCATTCATGAGAATATTGCTTCCATAATGCAATTGCCATGATCAAATCCCAGCCCTGGGAGGCACCCATACCTCCCAGTACCAAATAATATACTATGCCATTTATTCAATCTTTTCTGATAACTTCAAGATAGTTTTATAGTTTTGTGCTTGAAGTTCCCACATACTCATTGTTAAGTTTATTTATTACTTATTAAATCTTAGAACTTAAATCACTTCTCAAAGGCATTTTTAAAGTGTATTTAAAGTGGCTAATACTGGCATATGGGAAAATATATTATTTGTGTAATTTATTTTATTACTCTTCTTTCTTAATTGTCAAAGAGCATGAACAGTCACCAGAGAGAGAGAAAGAGAGAGAGGGAGATGAAAGAAAACACATCTCAATGGGACATGGTCATGCCATTCTGTAGCTATTAAGGGCACACACACACACATGTGTCCAGAGCTTTTCTCTAAGTGCTGAGGCTGGAATTCAAACTGTGGTCATCCATGTGGAATACAGCAGCCTTAACCACTAGGCTACAGGGCCTATTTGTATAATTTCTATTGTGATCAGTTGGTTAGTTCCAAAATTAAATTAAAAGGGCATGCTGATTAATATTTAGTACTTAGAATTTTTATCTATTCTAAATATAAATTAATTATAAAATTAATATATTCAGCTATCTCAAGCCCCTGGTTAACAGAGGTTTAATCAATAGTACTGCAGTTTTTTACATCAAATGAAGATTAATTTGTAGTTAATAATTCAATAACTATAACTGAGTTGTATGTTGAATTTCTATGGGAACCATGGCAACAATTGGAGTATGTAGTAGAATATTTTGAACTTCTCTTCTTTGAGACACTGTCTGTCATCTCTCTGAGCCAGGGCCTGACATATAGTTTGCCCCTCCAAAAAATGTTTGCTTCAATGTATACTATGAGAAAAGAATGGTAGTAGTATTAGATCATTTAATGTTTAAAAATGTTTAATGTTTAAAAATGTTTAATGTTTAAAAATTCTATTGTTGAATGCTAATGCACTTAACATGATTGCACTATTGTTTTAATTGCCAGAATACATGTGTGCTTGACAGAAAAACAAAGAAACAAAGGAAGAGAGAGAGGGAGAAGGAGAAAACGTCCCAGTGGGGCATGATCACATGACAATCCCTTCTGCTCCATTTCTCCATCCTGTCGGGATTGGGGTACACATGTATACATGCCCGTTGACTTTTAAAAATTGCTGTGAGCCAAGATTTGAGCCATAGTTGGCCATGTGGGAATCGTGCTCCCTTGCCCACCAGAGCCTGTCTTGACCTCACAAATCTCTGTATGCTTTCTAATTTTTTGGCATATCAAAGTCATATTTTATAGAAATTATAGCTATCTCTTTTAAAGATTTGTACTTTTTATAGGATATTACCTCATATAACTATATCCATAGTTATATGGATAATATAACTATATCCATTATTTAAGTGACTTCTGAAATGTCACAAAGTTAGTATGGAGAAGAGACTAAGATTTTCACCCTAGTAGTCTAGCTTGAGCTTTCTTATAGCATCTATTTGCCTCCTTTTTCCATCATCGTATCTTTAATTGGGATTCTTTTTAACACTCTGCAAGGTGTACAAAGTAATTTGTTGCTCTGACTGATAAAAACAATAAAGATGAATTAATCTACTAAGAATTTACTTCTAATGAACTTTAGACTATCAACATTTTCCTCATGAATGTTAGGACAGAAAAAGAAGATTTAGATTTACATAATCTCAAATGGTATCTTAATACACCCAGGAAATTAAAACTTAGAGAGGAAATATGGTTCCCCAAGGGCATACAAGGAGTTAGTGGCAAGAGTAGTATTCAGGCCTCCTGTCTAGGGCTGCTTTTAATATAGCCACTTGAGAGGACACACAATTTTGCTCTTAAAATCTCAGATATCAAGAAATATACTGTCTTTTGGATAAATCAGGATATGGCTGATAAATCAAACCTTTTACAATGTAGAATGCTGATGCTAAGTATCAATTCATCTCTAATAGCAAAATGTGTTCCTCTAAGTAGTGTCAAGCTCAGAAACAAAAAAGTCAATCCACAAAAGCTAAACATCTGTTTGTACTTGGCTACCTCCCAGCAAGTGAACACTCATTTCAGTTGAGCTTTTGTGTTTTTCTTGCAAATGATAAACCTTCAGAAAATGTGAACATTTGTTCCCTTCATTATTGTGGTGAAACAAAGGTTTGGAGGGGACAGAAGGGAAATGCAAACATTTTTGCAAACATCTCCCACAGGCCAGCTGGCAGAATTATTGGAAAAAAGCATAGGCAGGACTAAGCAAATGTGATTTCTTTTAAAAGTTCTGCGCATGTGTCTAGGAATCTGTGTATAATAGGAATTAGGCTACCCAAACATCTCTGTGAACTATTAATCATCATCACTCCAGCTGTGACATGATGCTGGTCAGGCAGGCCATTCCTTTCTTCATCTAACATGAAGTAGTCATCTTAGTTAAAGCAGTTAATGTGGCAAGATACCCACCACCATGTACATCAACCTCCCCTTGAAAGTTCACACAATATTTTGGCCACCAGCTATTAAATTTATAAGTAAGTGGTCTTATTTACTGTCCTGGAGTGTATAAACAAAGCAAGCAAAGATTTTCAATTAAAAGGACTTCAATGATGTCTCCCTATGAAATATATAGAATTTTAGATCACTTTGCTCTCTTCATGTAATTAAACACATGCCAGATGTACAAGGCACAATGTGAAATGAAGGTCTTGAGTTCTATTTTGGGAAATAGCCTCAGGTTGCAAAAGGAATAAATGAGAATTTATGTAACATGCTTTGTTATCAACAAACCGTATTCTCTGACTCACAGATTCAAGTATGTTATATGTCTGTTCCCAAATGCAAGAAAATGATTTTACTGTTTGATGTCTTATGATAGCATAAAATTTCTCTATGAGATGGCTGAGTAGGGAAGAGTATCTGTCTAGTATATAACATTTTTTTTCATAAATTACAATTGCTACTGAATTGTCATATGTGAAAATTCTGAATTGCAAAGCCAGAATACTAGCATGGAAAACAAACTGTGCCTTAGGATATGCGTGCTAGCATTTGAAAAGATACTTTTTCAAAAAAGATCTTTTTAATTTTGATTCTTTATCATGCCTGTGGATGTATCAGTCCCAGTCAGATTCCAAGATCACCATTTTCCAATACTCTTTAATAAGGAATATATATGCAAACTTATAAAAGTCAAATAGGTCTTTCCTCTTCTCCCTTTCTTTTCTTAAACTGCTCTCTGTCATTGGGGTCATCTTGTACTCTAATATGCTTCAAAATAATTTTTGTTATTTTCATGTCACTCACAAATAACTCCCTTTGAGTCCACAGGAATCTTCATACTTAGAAGGCTGAGTTATACAAGGGTTGAAACACTTATTTCAAATTCCTCTGACTCATGTCAAATAGCTTCATTATACTTAATTAGAAATTAATCATTCAAAAGTGCTTTTGTAATAAGTCAATATTTTTGTAAGAAAATAATAAAAGAGTAGAAATTTCAAGACCATTTAACATACAAAAATTATTTTATGCAGCTGAGACCTTTTATTTCTATACTTACTGTGGTTCTACAGACCATAATTTAAATTCATACTTACTGACAAAAACATAAGAAATCTATAAATAACTACAAATACCTACATGTACTCACACATAGACACTCACAAATATATATATATGTATGTGTGTATATATGATACACATATATGTGTATGTATATGTATGTATATATGTTGATATATATGTGTATATGATATATGTGTGTATACACATATATGTGTATATGCATATATGTTGTATGTATATATGTATACACACATATATGTATATATGTATGTGTATGTATATATGCTGTATGTGTGTATGTATATGTATATACACGTATATGTATATGTGCATGTGTATATATGTGTA
The DNA here is from genome assembly GCF_000334495.1 of Tupaia belangeri chinensis. Lineage (NCBI taxonomy): Eukaryota > Metazoa > Chordata > Mammalia > Scandentia > Tupaiidae > Tupaia > Tupaia belangeri. Next base: position 493,503 of record NW_006206624.1, read on the forward strand.
TTGTATATGTATATATTGATATATATGTATGTGTGTGCACATACACATATATGTGTGTGCATGTATATGTGTATGTATACACACATATATGTGTGTATATGTATATATATGTATATATACATAAATATGTACATATATATATACTCACTCCCTTATACAGAGCACAGAATGTCATGGGGGTGGAGAGGTGTGATATATTGGCTATGCCATTTACTAGGCATGATATTAAACAGAGGATTTTACTATCTTGAGCATCAACTTCCACATTGTAAAACATCAAAGAAAATGTTGTTTTCATGGTATAGTTAGTCAAATAGCTTCATTATACTTAATTAGAAATTAATCATTCAAAAGTGCTTTTGTAATAAGTCAATATTTTTGTAAGAAAATAATAAAAGAGTAGAAATTTCAAGACCATTTAACATACAAAAATTATTTTATGCAGCTGAGACCTTTTATTTCTATACTTACTGTGGTTCTACAGACCATAATTTAAATTCATACTTACTGACAAAAACATAAGAAATCTATAAATAACTACAAATACCTACATGTACTCACACATAGACACTCACAAATATATATATATGTATGTGTGTATATATGATACACATATATGTGTATGTATATGTATGTATATATGTTGATATATATGTGTATATGATATATGTGTGTATACACATATATGTGTATATGCATATATGTTGTATGTATATATGTATACACACATATATGTATATATGTATGTGTATGTATATATGCTGTATGTGTGTATGTATATGTATATACACGTATATGTATATGTGCATGTGTATATATGTGTATTGTATATGTATATATTGATATATATGTATGTGTGTGCACATACACATATATGTGTGTGCATGTATATGTGTATGTATACACACATATATGTGTGTATATGTATATATATGTATATATACATAAATATGTACATATATATATACTCACTCCCTTATACAGAGCACAGAATGTCATGGGGGTGGAGAGGTGTGATATATTGGCTATGCCATTTACTAGGCATGATATTAAACAGAGGATTTTACTATCTTGAGCATCAACTTCCACATTGTAAAACATCAAAGAAAATGTTGTTTTCATGGCTTAGTTATAATCATCAAAGAAACTAATGTTATTCCTTCAATAAACCACAAAGTAGTAACTTTTTTTTTTATTTCTGATGCCTTTCTCTTTCAAAATTCTGTACATAAAGTCAACTGAGCATTTTTTTTCTAGAATTAATGTACACAGTCATAGGACATAATTTACTGAAAATATAACTATGATGGACATTCCCACATTATGGATTCCTGATTCTATTGCAGTTAACAGGCTTTTTATACTGTGAGACGGATGTGAGTAAAAATAGTCAGAGTCCTGGCAATTCCAGTTCATAATATAAGAGAAAGTAAAACAAAATTACATATTTTTAAAAATGAAAGAGTGAGTATAATTACAGAGTTAGACATTAGAGGAAGCAAAGATTATGTGCAAATACATGAATACATTTGAAAATCTCAATCAAATGAACAATTTCCTAAAAAAATGAGTAAAATTAAAAAGAGCTAGCAAATCCAAGTATAACAATAACCATGAGATAACTCATAACTATTTTAATTATTCTTGATTCCTCTCTGTCTCTCACAACTCTCTCACCCTGTAAGGAAATCTGTTGTCTCTACTTTCAAAGAATATTGAAAATATGACCAGTTCTCTCAACCTCCATTACTACCTCTCATACCCAAGCTATCATCATAACTAGCATGCAATTTTGCATATCAACTTCTTAATCGATTTCCCTGCTACAATCTTCTCCTCTTTAATTTATTCTCAACAAAAGAGATCTTTTCAAAACCTGTCAGTCAAGATGGGATAAACAATAGGAAACTAGGAAAAAGTATAAAACAAAGTTTTGGGCATTGGACAATAGATAGCACAGGAATATGATCCTTGACAAAGTGACAATAAACAAGGTAAGCACTATTATTTCACCAGCTTATTTCCTGGAATCAATTTCTAGGCCATATCTCAGGGAGGGGGAACCCATTCCAAGACTTCAGTCTTGCTGAGCCAAGAAGATATAAATACGATACTGGGAAGAACATTTGAAAGAGGTGAAAATTTGAAGGACATATTACTGGAGAAATAGCAAGCTACACAAAGAAAGTGAAAGAGCTCTGGAGATATGCAAAGGGGAACCCTCAGATCTTTGCCTGAATACTTATATGTGATGCAAAACTTCAAATTATTTGAAGTCTTGAAAAGAATAGCCACAAAGAAGTGGAGAGAGAAATTATTAAAGTTCATACAAGTCTATGAATGAGTCATGATCCCACAAATCAGAGAAGAAAGGTTTCACGATATGTGGGTAATAGGGTTGAATCCCTCAAAAGGTATCATGTTAGCAGTCAGACTGGATTAAGTCTACGCTAAAGGTTACTATGAACCATGTGTAACAAAGATAAAATCAAGCCTTGAAAGAATCTAATTATTTCTAAGTAATTAAACTGCAAGCCAGAAAAAAAATCCAATACCTTTTAGAAAATACAACAAAGTCTAGTACCCAAAAGAATAAAAATTTCGTAGCATGCAAAGAAACAGGAAAATAGGATCCATTACTCATTACAAGAAAAAAAATCAATCAGTAGAAAGAAACCCAGATATAACATAGATGATAGAACTAGAATGCAGAAATGTTAAAGCAATTATAATATGTGTCTATATATACACACATACATATATGTAAATATATATATATATATACACATATATGCTTTATGTGTCCAAGAAGGTAGACATAAATATGAACACAATGAGAAGAGAAATAGAGGAACTTTTAAAAGTACCAAATGAAACTTTTAGAGATAAAAGACCAAGTACCTGAAACGGAAAATACACTGCATATGGTTATTGACAATTTAAGCGCTACAGAAAAAAATATAAATGAATTTGAAAACAGAGCAACAAAAAGTATCCAAAACAAAGAGAGGGAAAACTGAAAAATAAAAATAAACACGATAAGAGAATTGTGAAGCCATATCAAGCAGTAATGATGAGTAGAAATTCTCCAACTTTGAAGAAAACTGTTAACTCATAGATCTAAGAAATGTAACATACACCAATGAAAGTAAACCTAAGAAGAGTCATATCAAAATGTTTTATATCACTGGTTTTAACAGTGATAGAGAGAAATCTTTAAAATAGTTGCAGTTAAGTGGCTCATTGTATAGAGGAACACAGATAAGAATGACAATAGACTCCTCAGCAGAAATTATGAAGTCAGGAGAAAGTAGAGAAATATATTTAAAGTTCTGAAAGAATAACTGTCAGTCTAGAATTTCTTATCCAACAGAAATACTTCCAAAATAAAAGCAAAATAAAGACATTTTTGGTGTTTATTTTTTCAATGTCTCATTTTTAGTAACAGAATTTATTGCTATTGGAAGAAATTATATTACAAAAATGTTTTAAAAAGCTCTTCAGGCAAAAGAAAGCTGATACTAGATGAAAATGTGTACCTATATAAAGAAAGGAGGATCCCTAAAAATATTAGGTATGCAATGAATATAAAATACTTATTTTTACTTATCTTAAAAGCCATATTAAAAGATAATTGGCCATTTAAAACAAATATAATTTGTGAAAAATAGTACAAAGAGGAAGGCAAGAAAAGAAAATATATTATCCTTGTGTTCTTTCATTATGTATGAACTAATATTTTATAATTTAAGGGTAGACAGAGATAAGCTAAAAATATACATTATAATCCTAAAGCAATAGACTAAGAAAAGAGGAAGAGTTAACCAACCAATAGTGTAAAGAAAATGAAATCATAGAAATAAATTATAGAACAGAAATCAAGGAAAGAGAAAACTGAAACAAAGAGCAAAGAGGACAAATAGAAAATAAGCAGTAATATAGTAGGATTAAACCCAAACCTGTCAATAATTATATAAAATTTACATGATATAAACTCTGTAATTGCAAGTTAGCTAAACTATATATAAGAAACTCACATTAAACATAAAAACACAGATTAAAAATAAAAGTATGAAAAATATAGACCAGACAATTACTAATCAAATAAAGTTATAGAAATTATATCAATATTAGAAAAGAACAGTAAAGGGAACAAGAAATATTATCAGAGATAATGAAGATAATAAACATTGATTTAGGGGTTAATATATGAAGCAAAAAGTGATAGAAGTAAAAAAAAAATTACACAAATCCACAAAGATAGTTGACAATGGAAGCACTTCACTCTGAGTTTCTAATAAAGAAAACAGAAAGGTTATAGAATATCTTAACGGGAACATCTATTCTTTCAGAGTGTTATAAATTAATGGCATTATGCTGTAAAAAGAAATATCTTAATGACACTATCCAATTGGTATTTATGAATACTCTTCCAACAAGAGCAGAATACACAATCTTGTGAAGTGGATCATTCATTAAGGTGGATTATAAACTGGCCCATATAATTTACTTTAATAAATGTAAAGAATTTGATCTGTCAAAAGACAAAATGACAACAAATTTAAATTTCCCAGTTGGCTTTATTTTGGATTTTAGAATTGGGTAACACTTCACAAAATAAATAGAATGAACATTTTAATAATCTAATCAGATGAGACTGGTTTTATAGACAGAGAAACATATTAGTAATAGTTTTTATTCAATGCAATATCTTCCAATTATCCTTTCAAAGTGTGGTTGACCAAAAGTTATTCATGAGCTATTGTTCATTCCTTTTGATTTCTTTTCATGTCTTCCTATCTAGGGTTTTTTACCCTGATGACACATCTTATTTTGAACTAGCCACATTTCAAGTGTTCAGTAACCTCAGTGACCACTGGCTACTATATTGATAGTTTTATACATATGTGTATATTATCTATTTATCTACACATATAGATATGTAAAACATATCAACATATAAAATTCAACTGTATCCTAATATACTATAAACTATCTGAAAAGTAAACTATGAAAAAGTTCCTTTTACAACAACTAAATTTAAATAAAGGTAAAAGAAATTCATTTACACATACCTAGAATTGAACTTAATCAAGGATATGAAAGATTGCATACTGAAAACTACAAAACATTAACAGAGGAAATTAAATAAAACAAAAGGAAATGAGGCCAGATGGTGGTGCAGTGGTAAAGTGAGATGCTCTGCAATGCAGCTCCACATGGGACTTTTCCGAGTTCAGGTCCAGAGACCTCTCTCAATATGCTAGACATACATGTGTTCATGTTCTGGGGCTGGCTGAAGGCTGTGAGTGGATTGCAGCATTAGGACCTATTGGGGGGTTCTCTTTCTATTTCACTCTCAGCCTTTGTCATTCATGGAAAATTTAAATAAGCAAACTATAAAAAGGCAACCAAAAAGTCAACTCGCATTTATAGATTGAAATACTTAGCGTTGTTAAAATGTCCACACTACCCAAAGCAATCTACAAATTCAATAGGGTCCCTATACAATTTCAAAAATATTTTTTCCAGAAAATAATGTTATAAAATGTATGTGAAACCACAGATGACCACAAATAGCTAAATTGATCTTGAGAAAGAACATAACTAGAGGCATCATACTTCTTAATTTCAAAATATATTAAAAGCCTATAGTAATCCAAACAGTACGGCACTAACACAAAGACAGAAACATAGACCAATGGAACAGAATAGAGAGCCCAGGATTAAATCTATGCATTTACTGTGAAATAATATTCAACATAAATGCCAATGATACAAAATCATTAAGTAAATATTTTGACAGAATTGCATGCTAAATCAGCCAATACCAAAATTGTTAAGGTATGTAGAACTTCCTGGCTCACTGTCTAAGATCAAGTATAATTAGTAAAAATCTATAATTTAAATGAATTTCATGAGATTGATATAAAAGAAAATCAATACATACAATTGTCTATATTAACAGGTTAAGAAAAAAAGTAAGATTATCTCAGTAGATAAATAAAAAGCATTAGAGATATGACACATATGCATCATATCTACAAATACATAAATACAAATATAGATATAGATAGACTCCCTATTCTTAATAAAACTTTGCAAATCATTAGAAATAGACATTGGTGAAAGAAAATCTAGTGGGAAGAACTTTGGGCACTGCACTTGGTTTAGCACATTGCCTGGAAGGAGAAATGGTCAGAAGTGCAATTATGCATTGATTCATGGGATATAGCCAGTGGTTTGGCTGGATGGTCAGGGATTTTAGCATAATTGGAAAATTACTGAGAAAAAAAATTTGAGAAGAGATGTGCATACAGATCTCTCTTATTGGGAAAAATATGAAATGAAGACAATTGTGTCCCATGTGAATGCTCAGTAAGAGTAACCTCAGTAGAAGAGAATTTTAATAATCTAGTTAATGAGATCCTCTGTTCTGTACATGCCAGTAAGCCTCTTTCCCCAGCTACTCCATCATTGTTGGACAGTCTCATGAACAACATAGCTATGGTGGCAGGAATGGAGGTTATCCATGGGCTCAGGAACATGAACATTCATTCACTAAGATTAGCCTGGTTAATTGCTGAACGTCCAGTCTGCCAAAGCAAAGACCAATATGAAACTCTCTATATGGAGCCATTCTATGAAGTGATCATCCAACTATCTACTCTGGATATGCAGTTGCTTTCTCTGCATAATATCTGCAAACTGTAAACTGACATGATACCTTGTCCCTAATCATGGTACTCCACATAACACTGTATTTGATCAAGGAACTCACCGAAAGAAATGCAGTGGTAAGGATATGCTAATGGAATTTATGGGTCTTATCATGTTTTCCACTATCTTGTGGCAGCTGACCTGACAAAACAATGGAATGGCCTTTTAAAGGTTCAATTAAGTGTCAAATAAATAGCAGTACCTTAGGGAAGCTGTTGTAAAGTTTTCCAGAAAAGGACTGCGAACACTCTGAATCACATATCCAAAATATGATGAAATTTCCACAATAATAATAATAACAATAATAATAATTAATGGGTACAGGAGTCAAGAGATGAAAACTGGAGTGTACCACTATTACCTCAGTGACCCACTACCAAAATGTTTGCTTTTTGTTTCTGTAACATTATACTCCGCTACCCTGAAGGTCTTAGTCCCAGAGGGAGAAATGCTTCCACCAGGAGACACTACAGTTATACTGTTAAACCTAAAGTTACAACTGCCATCTGGCCACTTTGGACTCCTCATGACTCTGAGTCAACAGGAAAAGAAGTGAGTTATGGTATTGGTGAGGTGACTGATTATGACTACTAAGGGGAAATTGGATACTGCTCTAAAAGTGTGGTAAGGCAGGCATGTCTGGAATACATTTGATATAAAATCAATACATTTTATGATTTTGTACAGCATGATTTGGTATTACCATGCCCTGTAATCAAGGTTAACAGAAAAGTACAGTGACTTAATTCAGACAGGTCTACAAAAGGCCCAGGTACTTCAGGAATCAAGGTTTGGGGATCCTCATAGAGTAAAAAGACATAACCAGCTGAGGTGTTTGCTGAAGATAAAGAAAACACAAAATGGGTAATGAAAGAAAGTGGTTATAAATATCAGCAAGTATACACAATAAGTTAAAGAAATCAGGGTACTAATTGTCAAGGGTATTTTCTCCTTATTTTTGCTAAGAATATGTTTGTGTGAGTGTATGTATCCTTTTTATTTCCTCTCTATTCACTTACCATGCAAAATAAGATGTATTAATTTTATATCATAACACATATATTTTCCACCAATGTATTTAAATTATTAATTTCAAGAGAACAGTAAACATTACTCAAGAACTTGGCCTCCTTTTCTGGAGAAGGGATTAATGGATTTTTGGTTGTACACAAGAGAGTTATATCATGTTACGCAGCATTTTGATCTTGTTATTACCTTTATTTGTACATTAAGTATAGTTTAAGGAGATCTATATGATGCCATGTGGACAAGGGGTAGACTTGTGATGATTAATTTCATGTGCCGACTTTAGTAGGTCCAAAGTGAGAAGATTAAACATTATTTCTGGATGTGCCTGTGAGGATACTTCAGGATGAGATAAATAGGGAACTCACTAGATTGCTCTCTCTAATGTACAGACATCATGAAATTCAGTAAGAGCCTGAATAGAATAAAATGCAGAACAAGAAGGAATTTGTACTTCTCTTTCCTGCCTCATTTCTTGAACTGGGACATCTCATCTCATCTTCTCTAGCTCTATCTATCTATATCCTATTGATTCTGTTTCTCCGGAGAACCCTAATATAAGTGTGCTACATATTCTGGGGTCAAGCTTTCTCCATACTTAATCTCTTACTGCTCACCCTTTCACTTAACTGTACTCAAGACACATTATTTTTGCTGTTTCTTAAATATAACAAGCTCATTTCTATGTACTATGGTTTGAATGTGTCCCCTCAAAATTCATGTGTTAAAATTTGGTTGTGGAGCCAACCCCATAACCCAGGGGTTAACTGCAGTGCATACAGAGCTGTAACCTACATGGTGACTGTGGTTTGAATCCTAACTCCAGTAGCTTGAAAAACATGCCAGGAGTGTATGTGCGTGCCCAAAATCCTGATGGAGAAACGAGGAGAAAATAATTGCAGTGTGACCATGCCCCACTGGGAGGAGGGTGTTTCTTCTCTCTATATCTCTCTCCCTGAAAAGCACAAGTGCCCTCCAGTAATAATAATAATAATAATAGTATAAATAATTTAGTTGTAATGGGATTAAGAGAGTGAAAACGTAATCAGATTATGGGATTAAAATGGGTTTTGGGGAGATGGTTATGACTAAGGTCATCAGGGTACGGCTCTTACGATGGTGGGGCTCTTGATGGATTTAAAAGGACATATATTGATGAAGACACTCATGTTCTTGCTCTGTCATATCATGTAGTGCCCTGCAGAGACTCCTTATCAGTAAGAGGACCCTCAATATACATGACCCTTAATCTTGAACTTCCTCTATCATGAGCTAAATAAACCTCTAAGTGTTTACAAATGATCTAAACTCAGGTAGTTCTATTATTAACAGAATGGAATAGGACACTACTTTTCTGAGTTTGTTACATATTCAACGGCATTTTCCTATTTATTTGATAGCTCCTTCTCAGGCCTTCCTTGACTACTTTATTAAATATAGTACTACTTCACCACACTTTCTTTACTTGCCATTGGTCTTATTTATAGCTCTTTTTTTATGAGAGAAAAACAGGGAGAGATGGATAAGGAATTAGAGAGAAAGAGAGACAGACAGACAGATATTCTTAACAAAATCTCACTGAGTCAAGATCCTCCTCCTCCTCCTGACTCTCAATTACATAGAATTTCAGGCATGCACTGTCTCACACACACTATGTTCAGCTTGACCTGGTAACCAAACCAAGGCCTTTCATGTGGCTTCCAGTCTCCTAGGCAGTATTAGCACATTTGTTTTACTGCATCTGGGTCTCTTTTTCATCTCTTACAAATTATCTAGTATTTTTAAATGTATGCATCATTTATTTATTGTGTGTGTTTGTCTCTAGAGTTGAAGTACCATTAGTGCAGATGCTTTGTTTTGTTCCTTATCTATTTCTGGACTTAGAAATGTTATTGGCACATAAATATTGATTCATGATTGCATGAGTAATTGAATGAGTGAGTAAATATATGCAAATAAAGGAGAAGAACATAAAACAATACATAACAATTGTATTTATCTCTAGGTACCTGGAATGGTATGTCATTTTTGTTGCTTTTTGTTGCCTTTTTTGCTTATCTGCACCTTATGTTTTTTAGTTAATGTGAACCTATTGATTTTGCAATGAGAAAAATGTAATTAAAATTATTTTTCATTAAAAAAATTGCATGGTCTATACTCCTGAGTAGGTAAAGCAGTTGAGTCCAAAGGTCAATGTGTTAGTAACCCATTTATAAATCAATTTTTTCTATACTTCTGAAGCTGTCACTTCAATAAAAGAGAAGCATGCTGATCGGCCAACTGACAAAGATAATAAGCAGCAAAACACATGATGGTAAATCTCAATTGTTTAAATATCATGCAGATGTCAATAATAACTAAAATGGAAGGGAGCACAAAATAATGAGCCTGGCTAAATGTCAAATTGTTTATGATAAATATGTTGTGATGCAAACAATTCTTTATTAATTTCACTGAAAATATTTAACATTATAATTGCATCATGAAGGTTAGAGGAGTATGCTATTTGAATCTATAATGAAAAATGATCAATACACCATTTTAATAAGAGAATACTTGCTTCATTTTCAACTAAAAAATAACTTTTTCCCTTTGCCATTTAGAAGACTTTAAGTTCTTTTACCATAATAAGATTATGAGTCATTTTAAAAATTATATTTTAATCCAATTTTTATTATTGATCATTTTCCGTGTATTAAAGCATTCTGTTGAATGCTGCGGAAACAAAAACAGTCCTGGCTGTCCAGATATTTACACACTTAGAATATCTGTGCACAATTAAGCGTCAAATACTATCAACAGTTCTACCTGTCATTGGAGAGATAAGGGCTCTGGGAGTACAAAGAGAGAGACAATTTTTAGGTTGGTGGTTGGTAAGGGTTATCTTGTAATATTTATGGGATGAGGACTTAAGTTGGGTCTGAAGGATAAGTAGGCTTCGCTTAGACAGATAAGGACTGGGGTAGGAGTAGCATTCCTTATAAAATGAACAGATTGAGCAAGGCCCAGAATTGGGAGAGTTTAGTAATGGAGAACAAAGAAAGAATAAAGGAAGGGTTCTTTGGGGGAGCAGAGTGAGAGATAATCCTGGGAAATATTTTGCCAAATTAACATCTAGCTCCTCAGAAAATCCTTATTTATTTATAACTTTTGTCATTTTCTGTGGTATATTCTAACCATGGCCAATTTCAAGCTACTGACATATGTCACTGAACACAGAATCGGGAAGTGATACTCATAATGGGATTTTGCATTGTGGTATGAGACAGCTCCCTCATGCCTCTGCATTTGGGTTAAAGTATGCAGAGTTGATAGGGGATGAGGAGTGACTAACGGACTTTGAATCAAACTTATATTTTGGAGCAAAGATTGGCAGCAACTTTCTTCAAGAACTGGAGAGATATAACTTAGATTGGAAAACCAAATAAAAACAGTGGGCTTGGACCAGCCCCATAGATTAGTGATAAAGCACTAGGCACTAGGCACTGGATCCATATGGCCAGTCATAATTTGAATCCCAGTCCCAGTATCTTGAAACACATGCCAGTCTCATGTGTGCCTGCCCATAGTCCTGACAGAAAACACTGGAGGAAAGAGGATTGAGGCACGACCATGCCTCATTGGGTGGTACTTTCTCTGGTGATTGCACATGACCTCTGGCAATAAAAATAAAAACAAAAAATGAAATAATTAACAGACTCTTTTAAAAGTCTAGCTAAAAAACAATAAAGGCCTGGTTCAAAGTAGACACAAAGGAAAAAAGTGTGTATGTCAGAAAGTAGAGATGGTTGATTGAATGGGGACTAGGAGGAGCAAAGAGGTGAAGGTAATTGTCAGGTCTCTAACTTGGATGCCTGGGTGGATGGTAGTGCCCTTAGTCATTATTAGGAACAGAGAAATAATAAACATTTCCTAGGGATGGTTAAATAGAGGATGGGAAGAGAAGTTAATTTTCATCTGCTAAATTTGGAAATTATTAAATGCCATTAAAATATGACTAAATAAGTTCACATTTAATACAGTTTAACATTATTTTTATGACAAAATATTAATTTTTATATGTAATAATAGCATAATATTCTATATAGATGCATTATAATTCATTTAACCATTTTCCACTGGTTGGACATTTCAACTATATTCTTTTTTTTGTTACTCTTACAAATAATGCTACAATAAACACAGCTGGACATTGAACATTTTCTTTTGAATTATTCCTTTAGCTTACATTTCTAACAATAGTATAACTGGATCAAAGAGTATGCGTATTTTATGACTTAGTTTATATTGCCAACTTACTTTGTGAAAGAGTTACACCAATTTATACTGACACCATAAAATTATAGCACCTTCACTAAATTCTTGCCAACACTATATAAGACTTTTATTTTTACTCAGATAGTAGATATAAAATAATATGTAAGTTAAAATTTCAACTTATTTTCCAACAAGTGGAATATTAGCATATTGATTCTAATCGGTGTACTTTTAAAAAAGATGTATTTATATATTTCTTCCATGAAAAAGACAGAAAGAGAGAGAGAGAGAGAGAAAACACCTCCAAGAGTGTCCTCATGCCATTACACACCCTCAGCCTCAACCAGTCAGGATTATAGATACACTTGTGCCTTGAGTGGACACAGTGACTCTTGGATGCAAACCTGGGATCTTTCCATGAAGCCTCGGTGTTGTGGGACATTGTATTAGGCTGTGCCACCATAACTATCCTGTGCTTAATTTTATTTTATTTATTTATTTTTCTGGGTTTTTGCCATAGGGTGCATGTGCTCACCAGACAGATGCAGAGAAAGGAAAAGGAAGAAGATGATGCCCAGGGGTAAAGGCATAGCCACACCTCAATCTTTTCTCCTCGATTCTCCTTTCAGGATTTTGGGTATGCATGCACATGTACCTAGCATAATACTCAAAACACTAGGTCTAGGACTAGAACTCATGTGGCCATGTGGAAATCCAGTGCTTTAACCACCACCCCACCTGCTGGTTCTAGCATTTTACTTATTTATTTATTTATTTATTTATTTATTTATTTATTTGAAATTTTTGTTATAGGGCAAGTGCACTTACCAGAGAAACATAGAGAGACAAAAAAGAGAGACATCATTCCCCAGGGGAGATGGCCATATTGCAATTTCTTCTCTATTCTCCTCTTGGGATATTGGGCATGTACACAAATGTGCCTGGCATGAATTTCAAGCTGCTAAGTCTGGGACTCAAACCACAGTCCACCATGTGAGAGTCCAGTGTCTTTACCACTGTGATATCTGCTGGCCCCTCTGCTTATTATTTTTTTGGGAGGAGAGGTTTTAGCTATAGGGCGTGTGCACTCACCAGAAAAACAGAGACAGAAAGCGAGAAATCACCCTTCAGGGGGGATGGCCACACCGCAATCCCTTCTCCTCCATTCTCCTCTCAGGATCTTGGGCATGCACGCACAAGCACCTGGTGTGTTTAAGCTACCAGGTCCGAACTGCAGTCGACTACATGGAGTTCAGCGACATAGCCATTACACCAACTGTTGGTCCTCCCTGTGCTTATTTTTAAGAATATATTTCCAGATTATTTTAGTGAGTCTAAATTCCTTGCTTTTGTTTACATTTAAACTATCACTTGTTCATTACTACTAACACATGTTGAAGTAAATTCTCTTTTTGATTTATTTGTTTGTTCATTGTCAGTTTCCACTTCTAGAATGTAAGCTGCCCTTTGATCAGGGACCTTTTCTTTTGCACTGCTTATTTCCCAGTCCTAGAAATAATGCCTGGCAATATAGTGGGCATGCTGTAAGTATTAGTTGAAGAAAGGATAAAGCAACAGTCTAAGTTAGGGAACTCAGGACATAATTTCATCAGAACTCCACTCTGGCCTGAAATAGTTAAGGCTTTCTTACAAACCTTATTACTCTGAGTCTTCTAGACACTAAGAGAAATTAAATCAATGTGTCAATATCTTGCTCAATCTTGTTTCTTTTATTCTTACTGAGCCTATATTGATGTTGCCAAAAAAAAAAAATGTAGGTTACAAGGACATGGATGTGACTTTTCTAATTAATCTCTGTGTCCTTTTTCCAAATATTGCAGACACACTGGAGAGTCAGAAATTATTAACAACAGTGCTGATAATCTGGCTATTACAAAGGGTGCCATTTCTAGAAACCTCTATAGCACTTTATTTTAATAAAAAGATAACATCATGGTAGTAACATATACAGAAGTAAGGCTGATTTCCACATCAGAACTTCACTGATGTGTATTTAAAATCAAAACAGAACACTATCCCCCACTACGTAAATACATTGTCCTGGAAAGGATAAATCAAAAACAAACATTAAGAATGTATCATGGCACTTCTTGGCCCATAGAGCCCAGATAATTTCAGGGGATCCAACTGATTAAGGAATATACAAATAAGCCTATCTGCTGTCACTTAACAATTATTCACATATATAAGAGGACTTCAAAAAGTTCATAGAAAAATAAAATTAAAGTACTTGTCTATTCTGGAAAAAAATTAAATCTATGTAAAGTATTTTCATAACACACATTTTCTATGAACTTTTGGTAGATTTTATATATATATACATACACACACATACACACAAATGGACACATAAACGTATAGTAATATATTCACTTAGTCATTTGTACAGTTTTCAAATCTGCATCAAACATATGCTATTTGATTAATCACTATGCTTATATGTTGCTCAACATGAAGTCAACCAGTTCAAAGCATTATACACATTCTTCACAATTGCTGTTAAGGTACTGACTTAATATTAATAAAAGGCAGCCTTTGTACAAAAAGCTTTTCTCTCATAAATGAGGGTCAGTGGTTATATTCATGATTTCTACTTGTACACAGTTTCATGATTCACAGCTCACAAGCTACTTTTTTCCACAATAACTCTTTGCAGTAAATATAAATAGAGCCTCTATTGTGATCCATTCTCCTGATGCAAACGTTAAGCCCAGATTGTCAGTCTGCTAGCTCCAGATCACTTAGTAGGTGAGGACCAGAGAAAAAATTGCATAATAGAAGTTTCTGGCTCATGAGAAACTGCTCTACTTTTCCATAATCAAGTGCTGAGACCTGGATTGCTTTCTTTCCATTTTCAACTCTTCAGAGGTACAGAATGGAATACAATACTTCCTCACACAGTTATCTCAATCTTTGTACACTTACCTCCCCTTCTCTTCACTTCATCTTAGCCAACAACTCAAGAAGCTATACCTCCCCTTTTCTTAATGGTTTCTTTTTTGTTCTGTTTGTCCATGACTATAAACAAGTTCATTAATTTTAGAACTAGGTGGGATATAAGGCATTAAGGATTACCAGCCTTCCCTAATCTACTCCAGCCCTCTCTATTCTCATCTTAGTAAAACTGGCCAATTACACAAAAAGATATGGGTGATGCATGGATGGTGTGGAGTGGGGTGCACAGGACTGCCCTTCTTCAGCTCATTACCTCTGTCCCAGTCAGACCAAAATGGCCTTATCCTGTGTGTTATTTAGAGGTAGGACTTATATAGGCTAGAGATGCCTGGTCTTGAAGAAAGAACTTCTAATAAGTGGAAGAAAGCTTTTTTTTTTTCAGAAAAAAAGATATATCAAATATTCTGCATAAGAATTTGAGAATGTAGGGGCTAGCAGGTGGTGTAGCAGTTACATCACTGGAATCCCACATGGCCAAACACTATTCAAGTCCTGGACCTGGTGGCTTGAAAATCACACTGAGTTCATATACATGTGTGCCCAAAATCCCAGGAGAAGAAGGGATTTTTGTGTGGCCACCCCTCAGCAAAGTGATCTCTCACTTTCCCTCACACCATCTCTCTCTTTTTTTTCTCTGGCAAACACACAAACCTGTACCAAAAATCTATTAAAAAATAAAGAAAATGTCCTAACTACTTTTGATTTTTGAAAGGTGTAGTATTTGCCCTCTGTCTCAAGGGCAGAAATTGTGTGACTGTCAGGCAGGCAGAAGCCGAAGAGTCAAGTACTGTATCCCAGCAACCTGTTTTGTTTTTCCTCGGGGGTCCATATGACTTGGCATATGGATTTTCCAAATGTAGTTGTGTAAGGAAGTCCCTGAGGGACCCAGCCACTTCTAAAGATATAGCATGAAGGTTGACTGTAAATAGAGCCTCCCTTTTCTTCTACACCCAGTTCTTCCACTGCGTCCCATTGGTTGAATTCAACTATTCAACTTGAAATCAGCTTTGAAAGGAGACTTGATGACATGGCTTTCAGAGGTGAACACCTTAGAATTCCAATAAGAACAGAAGAGTAAAGAATGAATCTTAAGTAGCAAATAGAGAATATCATTGCAGAGGTATTTATCTTTTTTTTTAAGAGGTTTTTTTTTTTTTTTTTTTTTTTTTTTTTTCCCTTACAACATATCTGCGTTTTTTTTTTCCTCTTAGCACATATGCGCTTGCTGGAGAGAAAGAGACAGACACGGTGAGAGGGAAAAGAAGTGAGAAATCACCCCTCCCCCCCCAGAAGGATAGCCATGCTGCAATCCCTTCTCTTCCATTCTCCTTCTGGGATCTTGGGCATGCATGCACACATCCCTGGCATGATTTTCAAGCCATCAGGTCTGGGATTGGGACTATGGTTGACCGTGGGGGAGTCCAGCAATGTAACCTCTACACTATGTGCTGGCACCAGTATTTATCTTTTAATATTGACTTTTAGAGCTCTTTATTTGTTAAGGTATTGCTACTTTGTCATCTTCATAACACCTACTCTATCATTTTGTGATACCTTATTTTGGCCTTTGCCCATGCCTATACTTTTTCTGTAAATGACTAGTTTCAATGGTCTCGGTTGCTTTGGAAGATAACATCCTAGAAGCATCCTGTGGCTTCCAATGATTTATCTCTGAAATTGTTTTGCACAGTCAGAGAGGTTCTGCTAACCCTGCTTCTGTGTACATAACAACCAAACTGTTATGTGTGATCAAAAATTGGCATGCAGATTGATTGTCTTTTAATGGCAAAAACATAACAAATACAGAATACCTGTTACCCATGCCTTCTTTCATTGCAGAATGCATAGAAATGCCTACAGCATACTCCCCATGGGGTGGTCCTAATATAGTGGGGGGGAGGGGGGAGGTCTTCAAAAAATTCATGAAAATTCGTATTATGAACAAAATCTGTGCATGAATTTCAAATTTTGATGCACCAAAATAAGCTCTTAACTTAATTCCTTTTTGATGAACTCTTTGAAGGTCCTTCATAAGGCAGATGCAGCTTCTGGACCTGGTGAAGGCTCTGCTTTTCCTCCTACTCAGAGCTGTAGTTTTCCTACTGAGTTTACCCCTATGACCATGCTTTTGCCTCTGGTCTCTTTGTTGTTCTAGCTGTTTCTTATCCTATGTGACAAGCCTCAGAAATGCCTCCTTCTTCCTCAGCTAAGGATAATAGACAAAGACTCTGAGTGACTACAACATTCAGAAGGTCACTTTAAACCAAGTCCATGTTCCCTTGCTAATAATATATGGCAGTAGGCAATGAGAAGTTCAACTCCAGGGGGCTGGATGGTGGTGTAGAAGCAAAATGCAGTTCTCTGTGAGGCTAACCTACACAGGAAGATCCCAGGTTCATGTCCAGAGACCGTCCCAAGTTCACTGGACACACTTATGCACACAATCTGTGGCTAACTGACACTTGTGGTGTTGGTATCATGTTGGGAGTGCCTCTTTATCTTTCAC
>NW_006206624.1:511004-514374 GCF_000334495.1 Tupaia belangeri chinensis
AGAGGAGAAATAAATTAATTAAAGCATTAAAAAATTTAAAAAAAGTTCAGCTTTTAAGTCTGAATTGATGGGAAACCCATGAATACAAGAACTTCAGGAAAGGGTAGATACACAGAATCAGGCTTACCTGGCTCCTGGTCATATCGTCTCAAGTGGAACAAGATACAGAAAGCAGTGCCAGGAAAATAGTGAGAAAAATTTAGCCCAAAAGATGAGAGAGCTGTTAAGATTAGGTAAAGGTCTCTAAAACTCATGCATCAAGGGCATCAAAGTTAATAACATTAGTCTAGGCCCCAAATGAATTAGAATACCAGTAAAATACCAAAGTAGAAACTATTGTTTTGACAGAGGAAAGTAGAAAGATTATATTTTGGGAGTATAAAATAGTGCCTATGTGTTCATCTGAAGTATACTGTAACCCAGGTTTGGTGTAGCAAAAGTAATTCTGAACAACAACAAATTTTGGGCCACAACCCTCCTGGGGTGGGTTACCTGATAGATGAGAAGACTTCAAAAAGGTTATGTATAATGAAATTAAAGCATAAGCTTACATCACTGACAGATATTTTCTTTAATTTTTATTATTATTTTAATTTGCTATAGGACATGTGAGGCAGACAGAGAGGAGAGAGTGAGAAAGTGAGAAACAAGACACCAGGAATGGAACTCAAACCACAGTCAATCATGTGGGAATCCAGTGCCTTAACCACCATGTCACTTACTGACCCCTTAATGCAAATATTTAAAAATTCACACATGATTTTTCCATATATGTATTTTCCATGAACTTTTTGAAGATCCTCACCTAGACCTGATTTGCTCTAGAGATTAGACATAGTTAAACACGCTGGGTGCAGTTATTTATTTATTTATTTTTTTGGAGAGGTTTTTGCTATGGGGTACGTGTGTTCTCCAGAAAGATAGAGACAGAGAGAAAGAAAGCAAGAAATCGCCCCCCAGTAGAAATGGCCACGCTTCAATCCCTTCTCCTCCATTCTCCTCTTGGGATCTTGGGCATGCACGCACATACACCCGGCGTGAGTTTAAGACAATGGGTTCAGGACTTGAACTGTGGTCGACCACATGGGAGTCCAGCGACATAGCCATTACACCAACTGCTGGTCCGAAGTGCAGTCATTTTTAATTTTTGCCAGATGCTTTTAAAGTGGAATCATATTACTTTCTCAATTTATATTACTTCCATTATTAGTATAGTTGCCAGGCAAAATATAGCAGTTCCAGCTAAAAGTGAATTTGTGATAAAAAACAAGTAGTAGTTTTTAGTATCAGTATATCCCTGCAATGTTTAGAATATACTTATACCAAAGAAGTATCCATTGTTTGTCTGAGATTCAAATTTAATTGAGGATACCATATTTGTATTTCCTAAATCTAGCAACCATAAATGTGACTGTCACTGAGCATCTCCTTTATGTTTATTACTTGTGTATCTTTTCTGTGAACTGCCTGTTTATGTGCCTTGAGTATTTTTCTATTAAGTTGTTAGAGGTGAGCAGAAGAGGAGGTTTAGAGATCCAACCTCAGAAGAAGAGTAGGAGAGGCAACATTGCTGGCTTTGAAGATGGAGGAAGACGACTATGTGCCAAGAATGCAGGCAGACTCTAGAAGCAGCAAGGAAACAGATTATTTCCTAAAGCTCTCAGAAAGGAATACGGCCCTCCAAACACCTTGATTTTAATTCAAATATATATATATAAATATTTAATTCAAATATATATGTATATATTTAATTCAAATACACACACACACACACACACACACACACACACATATTTAGGTTTGTGCTGTAGGGCATGTGTGCTAGCCTGAGAAAGGCAGAGGGGAATGGCCACGAGACAATCCCTTGTCCTCTCAGGATTTTGGCCATCCACGCACACCTGTTGGGCGATTTTCAAGCCACCAGGTCTGAACTCCATCCTCTGTTGGCCCTGTGGGAGTCAGCGCCTTAAACACTGGCCCTGTTTTAAAAACTTTGTTGTTTTTCACTTCACTAATTCATTAACTTTTCTTTACAAGCTGAAGATTCTTGTCACTCCCTGGGTTTAGGGAGAGGAGAGCCTGGAAGATGGAGAAGAGGAAGGGAGAAGTGGTGCTTACTGCCCCGCAGCCTTCTAGGGAAAGGTGAGGAGGAGCGCATAGGGAAATGAAAGGTCCAGGCCCTTCTGCTGCCCCACATGCTCGCTTTCCATGCCGGTCCTTGATCCTTTTCAACCTTCTGCACTAACCAGCCGCGGCCTGAGAGAAACCAGTGCTGCAGCAGGAAAGCAGCAGATCAGTGACAGGCGCCGCTGCCAGGCCGGAGTGAGGCTGGTCTCTGGCCGGCTGGCGGCAGCGGGCGCAGGGACAGAGCCGCGCGCTTGCTCCCCTGGCCAGTAGCATGGCGCTCTCACGCCGGCCTTTCTCTCGCTAGGCTCCAGTGCTCCGCAGCCTCCCCGCTGCGCTTTCGCCTCCAGCTGCCGGCGCAGCCTGCGCCTCTGCCCTGCATCCCTCCGGTGCAGGGGAACGCCTACAACGCCACAGCTCCGGGGCTGGAGGAGACACCTTGATTTTAGCCCCAGAAGACCTATTTCCAGATTTATAGCCTCCGTAACTGTGAGATCATAAATTGTGCTGTTTTACACCACTAAGTTTGTGCTAATTTATTAGAGCAGCCATGGGAAACTAATACACCATGTAATCTTTTGTTGTTGTTGTTTTTTTAATGTTTAAATATCTCCTCCTCACCCCCACCCTATCCATAGCTGTCTGATTATCCTAACCCAGCAAACCAAATATGCTCCAAGATTGTCCTAACCCAGCAAACCAAATATGCTCCAAGATCTCAATATTCCCTCTACAAAGAATGCTTTTAGTGCAGATAGCTTCATAGTTTATTCTTCACTTAAGGTTTTGCCCCAAAAGTCACCTTACAGCGACCAGCAGATGGCGTAGTGGTTACATCTCTGAACACCCACATGACTGATAGTAGTTGGAGTCCTGGACCAGGCTTAAAATTCATGCTGGTTAGGTGTGCCTGTATGCTCAAAATCCCAAGAGGAGAATGGATTGTGGTGTAGCCACACACACACACACACACACACACACACACACACCACCACCACCACCAGGGTGATTTCTGTCACTCCTGCCAGCACACAGCACACTCAGCCCTACAGGAAAAATCTCTCTAAAAAAAAGAAGTCACCTTACAGAGAAGCCTTCTCTGAGTGCCCTATTAAAATACCCTTTCTCCACCCTGTTTCTGTTTCCACCCCCCTGGCTCTTTCTTAAAACACTTACCACCATGGGGGGCGGGTGGAGGCGCCTTGCACAGGCACACCCCGCCCGGCTGCGGGCCCCCGCCACCCCC
>NW_006206624.1:515609-547796 GCF_000334495.1 Tupaia belangeri chinensis
CAGGAGGAAAAAAAAATGCACATTGATGACTGCAGCGAGCTGTATGGGCCCAGCTGGGTACTACTTTATAGTATGTTCATTCTACTCACTGGGGTTTATGCCTAGGGTCAGATTTGGGTACATGTATAGGTATGTGTCAGCTGTGCTAGCTATTGGATGTATTTAGACTAATTAAGTGGCAGAACAATTGAATGGGGGGGGCGGAAAGCATGGAGGGCAACCATGGATGCCAGGGACAATGGAGGAGGAAGATGGGACATAGCAGAGGGTGGGGGATGGGGAATCAGGGATGGCAAGACAAAGGGCAAGGTATGCAGGACGTAAGAATTGGAAAATTATTTGCTGAGAACATGTATGTGGATGTGCTTGATTGAGCCAATGCACAGTGTATTTTGGATGGAAAATTCATTTGTGTGTTGTGATGGTGTAAAGTGAATTAATAAAAAAAATAAATGAATAAATAAAATTAAAAAAAAAAAACCAACACTTACAACCATCTGCCATATTATGTACTTGCTTACGATCGTGTGTGTGTGTCCAACCACAAGAACTGGGCCCCCATATCCTATACTGTATCCCCAGTACTTGGAGAGCAGTAGACATTCAATGCATACTTGTTGGATAAACTAATGTATTTTTCTAGCTCTCATTCAATTATGAAGGTTTTCCCAGTATTTCCAGATTAACTTCTGTACACATTACTGAGTAAAGTCACATATGCTAGGAATAAAAATGAAAAGTAAATAGAGAGCAGCCCCTTCTCCTAACAAATAGGGGAGCCCAACTCCACATGGCCAAATACATTCAGACTCCCTCTCCCCCATGGCTTGAAAAAAAAAACACTGGTAGGTGTGTACCTGTGCCCAAATTACTAATAGCATGGAGAAATGGAGGAGAAGGGATTGCTCTGTGACTATGCCCCACTGGGGGTGCATTTCCTCTATCTTTCTCTGGGGAGCACCTGTACCCTCTGGCAATTTTTAAAAACATAAATATAAATGAGACTCTCTTCTGTACCTAGGGGAGGGGACACATCATCTGTAGGCATATTCTATTGCAGAGAGGACATCGAGTCCCCTACTGTTGTTACACAAATAGAAGGCTTGTGGGTACATGATGCCTTAGAGGAAAGGTGTGCTATTTCTGGCTTGAAGAAATAAAATGACTCCTCCCAGTATCCAAACACACTCCAATAAACAAAAATAATCCAATAAATAGGTTGACTAAATTGCATAGTGGTTAAATTGATGCTTTAGGGAAAAGAGATCTCTTACCTCTTACTTCCTGAGATTCAATATTGTATGAACTCTTTTTGAATAAACTGGTATTTACTGAGATTCACTGGAAAGAAATGACACCAGGATTTCTAAATTAGGCCTCACCATAAGATTAGAAGTCCTACAAGCTAATGAACAGGGTTCACAGAAGAACTATGGGACAAGATGGGGCATAGGAAAAAATTATTGGGCCAATGTTTCTGGAATAATATTAATATAAGATTATATAAACATGAATCAAATGAACTAAAACCTTGAAACCTTAACATATTGTAGAAATCTAGGTCCTTGCAGCAACAATGAAAGTTAAAATCATGGTAGACTTAAAATGTGTTTTTTCAGTTCTTTCTGTTTCTGATATTTGGAAGCAAAAATTATCTTTGTGGGCTCAGGCTCAATAACCCTTTGTGGGATACTGTGGAGGAGTCCGACCCGGTAGGGCCCCAGGATCTGCTTGAGCTTTTGACCTGTACCTCTTAGGTCGGGCCACACGTTGGCAAGGCCACTGCTGTGTACCCCCCACCCCCCGACCTAGGAATAAAACTTAGGTCGAATTAGCATGTCAGCAAGGCTGCTTGCTATTTGCTTCAGAAAACTGTGGTAGCCTTGCTGGGAAGCGACCCCCCTCTGACTCTTTGATATACTATATAAAATTACATAGCTCTCTTGAGTATGTGATGAGATTTTCCCAAAAGTCCCCAGACCACTCCCCTTGGCCCTGATCACCTACTGTTAATTACAATGCTTTATCTCTGTGGTCACAATAGAGGGTGGGCTGAAGTTCTATCTAGGCAGAAATAATCTTGACCTTTAGAAGGCCCTTCAAAATACATTTAAGGTAAACTTAATCTTTTCTTCCTAAAATAGGATTAGGACAAAACTGACCCAGGACACCTCCGCCCTCTCCAAGTGAAATAGATAAATATATTAGGATTCCTTAAATTAAGTTTTAGATCCCTATAAAACTATATAAGTATCATTCTTTATTAAGGTCCATAAGAACTAATATGTATACTTGAGATTTTCTTTCTCAGCACCATTCCCAGTAATCGCAAGATGGCTGCTGTGCTGCATCAGCTGATAATCATCTCTGCTTACCAGAACCGCTTTCCCGAAACTGCATTCCATGGAGACCCACCTACAATTGCGGAACTGTGGTAGACCCACCCTTAATCCAACCCTAAATAGAATCTATGTTCTCTATTGTTAAAACTTTATGAGCTGATAATTGAAACACATAGCCCCTCTCCCATTTACTTGCATGTATCACATTTTCAATAAAAATGCACAATGATTCCTAGGAGTTGTCACTCTTCAGAGAGCGATCTCTGAGGGGTGTCCGGCAAAAGACATGCATGAAAAGGCACCGAGGCCTTTGTCTTCTGTTCACCTGTGTCGCCTCAGATGAGTCAACCTATCCCCACAGAGGCTGGACCCTGGCAATACTGGGTATTAAAATGTGGGTTAAGTGAATGGTTAGGGGTTAAAGAAGAAATTGAAGAATTTGTGCTAACAAGGGCAGGTGGATGATCAGAAGAAGGGAGACTTGATTGATTTCATATGCACAGTTGATGAAAATAGGTCATGGAGATTGTGTATGAATTATTTTTGTGGGTTCGATTTTCATGATCAGTTTCTGTGCCTTCCTCCTGAGCTTGTGTATATTTTGAGAAGTCCAGTGTTTCATTTACCTCTAGACCAGCTCTTGAATAGTGCTTGCCATATAATAACACACAGTTTCCATTCATTGTATGCTCGATCAATAAATGGATTAATTAATTCAGTAAAACACTCAAAGAAAGGAGATGAATTCTAATGGATTTGCCAAGCCATTATATTTTTTCTCATTCAGAATGACCTTTGAATTTCAAAAGCAAAGAAGAAGATTAACAGGAAGAAGAAAAGAATTACTTCATTGAACCAATATGTATTGAGCTGTACTAAGTGGTTTAGAAGATGCTAAAATAAACAAAATATGCTCCCTGTTTCTAGCAATATGAAAAAATGTAATTATGCTAGAATATTATTTTCACAGTTAAAATATTCTATTTTAATTCAAATACCTTGGATAAACAATAGCTAGTTGGAATCATATTTGTCGCTTTTTGTTCAACAGATTTATAAGGCATAAAAACTTAGAACTGAGTGGCAAATACGTTTCTGTACTTCTATTTCTTTTCACTCAGTGTTCATTAGCAGCAAGAGTCCATTTTGGCAATTATATTTACCATTTGATGTAAAACCACTTTCCCTTTAAAAGAAATGCACATGGTGTTAAAGTATACCTTTATGCTAATCATACTTTTACTCTGTATTTTTCTGACTCATGCATATTTTTGGAGTTAACATATTTCTGGAATAATCTAATGGAACATTTTTCCTCATTTAGTATTTTTTCTGTTTAATTTATTTTTCAATTTTCATCTACATTTCAGGGAACATTTTTAAAGTTAACAGACATAACATTTTCCGAAAGAAATAAAACTGCATTATTTTAAACATATTTCACAATTTATTTTTAATGTGGACAACATAGAGATCTAGGGTTGACTTTGGTTTCTAAATAGTAATGGCCTTAAAAATCAACCTATAGGGGCCAGTAGGTGGCATGGTGTTTAGGGTGTTGGACTCCCACTTGGCAACTGTGATTTGAATCCTGGACTTGGCAGCTTACTTTCCCACTTACTCTCTCTGTGTGTCTCTCTGGTGAGCACACATGCTCTGTAGCAAATTTGAAAAATTATAATAACAATAAATAAAAATAAATAAATAATTCTAATTTAAAAATTTAAATTCTATATGTAAATAAGTCTTACATGCACAATATGAGCAAAGTGTGAGATACCATGAGAATGTCCAGGTAAAATATGTTTTATTATGCCAAATGAACTGCAAATTTAAATACTAAGAGTTAAGACAATTCATTCTATCATAAAAAAATTGTAAATTATCAATAAAGTGCCTGTAATATAACAGAAAAGAGAAATACGATGGCTCTGTTAGATTTCTCCAGAATAAAGCAGATTTCAACCGAATGACCTATAGAAATGGGAGGTATAGAAAACTCCAGACCTTGCTTTACAAGGAGTTTGTGAAGTTCGAAACAGTAGTTAATGCTATTGTAATGTCTAGTTGAGTGAATCCCATCATCAACATACTTTAGTTAAAGGTTATTAGCTTTTTAGAAACAGAAGAAAATGGTGGTGTAGAAGTGAAATGCATCACATTAGTTACTAGAAGTAGAAAGAGAATGTGCTACATCAGTAAGATACCTTATTCAAAAGAAGAAAGTAGTCATCAGAAAGTAGATCAGTAATCAGGATAAATTATGGTCCAGTCAGTTCTACCCTTCAAGAAAGGAGAAAGAGAGAATTTGCTGAAAGTCTTGTTCAATAGATAATGTATAAGATCACTTGGAGATAGGTTTAAATAGTACATAAAAGGAATTGTTCTGAATCTGCCTGCACAATCATATTTTCAACACTGGAGCCTATTGTCTGTTGTATCACATACCTAGCTTTGTCATAGTTGGCTGTGTTACCATATCCCTCTGTGTGTGGCCATTGCTGCATGAGCGGATACTTCAGTACTGATAGAAGGAAGAGTTCCTTGCCTTGATGTGGTGCCTTTGTGAATTGTTTGGAGTTGCTAGCAATTCTGGCTGCGTGCATCTTTGGTCTCAGTGGTGTTTGATTTTACCAAAGGGAATTAATTCTACCTAAAGGGGAGGAGATAGGGAGACAAGGGAGTCAACAATGTTTTTAAAATTCTTTGTGTCAAAGATTTTAATATGCGTTTGGGCAATTTTTGATACTGAGATTGACAGTATTGCTTGTGGAATATTCTTGACAATTATTTTTACGTGTATTTTCAAGAAGCATACCCCTCAGAAAAGCACAGCTGAGGAAGCTTTTTTTCTGGAGGAGAGTACTTTTTGAAGTTTTACAGATGCACTGACAGGCAAAGAGAGTTTAGTGACAAGGTTAGGCCATGAGTCAGAGAGCAGGAAGGGTCCTGGGTACCATCAGATCTTGTCAGTGTAAGTGCTTCCCTTGTAAATCAGTGTTTTGTACTGGAAAAGACTTGACAATGTTTGCTTAAGGATACATTTTAAAATAATCTTTTTCTTAGAAAATACAGTCACATGGATGTTTTGTGATACCTGACCAATATCTCTTAACCCCTGAGCTATTTAAAAGTCAGTCATTCACATAGAAAAGTCACTTGGGCAGATTTTGTATGTGTGGCAGAGGCTAGTTGGCTGGTTGAAAATTTAGCATGTGTTACACACTCTAATTATCTGCAAAGAATTATTTTTAGGTTGTTTGGAATAATCATTCCATCTATATTGTTAAATACAATAACATACATCGTCCTGAAGTCTTCTTCTACAGGCATTTTTAATAGAAGAGTACAGTGTGATTATAAGAGTCCTCAATAATAAAATCAGTGCACTCGCCACTGAAGGTATTGATTATTTTTTCAAGATAGTCCTTGAGAATCTCATTGAAGTTCCTTCCAGGCCAGCAGTGTCAACAGTGATGGGCCACAGTGAGTTTCATTTTAATATATTCCTTTGCTGAACTCCCATGATACTTTACACTTGAATAGATATGACATATCTTCTGGCAATATTTATATGAATATAAGATATTAAATAATATGTAACATTTCAAACTTCTTTTACTGAACGGTTTCCATGGGAACCAAAGACATGTACTGAAAATTAAAACATGTTGTTTTTTTCTTTTTTCCCTTATTGGATAGGTATGAGGTATGTTCTTAGAGATTCTGCTGCACAAGAGCTAAAATCACTAACTTCATTAATTATAGACATTAATTGCCTAACTGAATTTCTTAAAGGTCAAGAAAAGAAACATAAAATGTATTTTAGGCAATTTGACTTTATACACACCACCTTTATAAAAGGCCAAATCAAAATTTCTAAATTACCATCAATAGAAAATGGCTACAGATGTTTTCATTTTAATTAGAAAAGACAGACCAAGAACCAAGAAGATTCAACTTAATTTAATTTACACGATGGATTTTGTGCTCCATTTTTGATTGTTTAGAGTTGTCCAAAAAGAGAAATAATCTACTTTAAGCATGCTTTTACCTAGATGGTGTTCTCATTGTAGGGAACAGAAAGAACTGACCTAGAAGAGGCTACTTTACTCTTTTCCTTTTCTTTCTTTCTTCCATGAAAGAAGTTTTACTAAGCTGCTTATGCCCTGTCAAGCACATTAGCGGAATACAAAATACTCTCCCTTCAGGTTGGTGATTTAGTGACAGAGACTTACAAGTTATAAAAATAAGAACCATGGACATCATGTATTCTTTACAAGACAGGGTCTGTCTCTTGGATTCTTCTTTCAATCTTGGCCTTCAGCACTCAGCCTGGCACTAGGTGACACCCTGTATTTCAAATATGTTAACGGGGCCAGCAGGTGCCTTAGTGGTTGGGGTACTGAACTGTCAAATGGTCAATCATGGTTCAAGTGCCATACCTGGTGGCTTGAAACATATGCTGGGCGCATGTATGTGCATACCCAAAATCCCGGAAAGAGAATGGAGGAGAAGGAACTGTGGTGTGGCCATCCCTCTGGGAGTGATTCTCATTTTCCCTCTCACTGTGTCTCTCTGTCTCTGTTTGGTGAGTGCATGCACCCTATGGCAAAAGCTTTCGAAAATAAAATACATTAACAAATAATTGAGGAATTGATATATGATGTCTTGAGAAACTAAGATACTAGTATATATAGTAAAATATAAAATCAAGTAGTTAAAACAGTAAATTACTATCTAGATTCAAAAAGAAAAACCACTAAACACTAGCAAAGTAAAGAAAGGCTTTCAGAAAATTTGTGAAATGCTAGCTAGATTTTAAAGAACACAGAGTTCTATCAAAGGGGAAATACTTTCATATTTACAACAATAACAACACTGGATTCTAGTTAAAACATGGGAAATTAATTCACAGGCTTCTTTTCTCTAAACCCTCACAGGAATCCCATTAAAATGTATTGCAATCTGTATTACTTTACTGTTGCTGCTGTAACAAATTACCAGATACTCTGTGACTTAGTACAACACAAGTTCATTATCTTAAAGTTCCAGAGCTCAACATTCTAAATTCAAAGTGTCATCAGGGCTGTGATACTTCTGAAAGCTTCAGGGAATTTTATTCTGACTTTTTCAGCTTTCAGCTGTTGTCTGTACTACATGGCTTGTGCCTTTTCCTCACATCCTTTTAACCTTTCCTCTGTCCTCATATCTATGACTACTAAATCTGATCTGCCTACCTTCCTTTTATAAGGTCCCTGTGATTACATTGTACCCACCTAGATAATCTCCCACCTCAAGATCCTTAACATATTCACACAAGCAAAATTGTTTTACCACATAAGTCAACATGTCCATAGGTTCTAGGGATTCTGATGTGAATGTCGTTGGAAAGCTATTACATTATTTAGCCTACCATAGTCTTTTCTCTAGCCCCCAAAGATTCATATTCATCTCATATAGAAAACACGTTCATTCTCTATCAAGAACTTCTCAAACTACAACCTATTAAAGCACCAACTCAAGTCTACAAACTCATCAAATTGTCCCCATCAAACTAAAAGTTACAAATTTCATCATCTAAATCATCGAATTAATATGGTTAAGACTCTCAATATAATTGATCTACAGGCAAAATTTTTCTCCATCTATGAGCATCTGGATCTTAAGAAACAGGGTATCTTATCCCAAAATTCAATGATGGTTAGGCATAGAATATGTTATACACATAACCATTCAAAATGAGAGACAATGAAAGAAAAAAAGCAGCCACTGCCCTCAGGCAATTGTAAACTTCAACTGGGCAGAATACACTAGGTTTTAAGACCTCGGAATAACCTGCTGGGACTCCTGGCTTTTCCTACTGAACCTAGAGCTCCATACTTACAGCCCTCCACTCTGCCCTTGGAGTTATCCTTTCATTTTATGAATAGGAGCATGTGTTTGTGGCTAAGCAGTTTTATCAGCATGTTTCTTGCCTCTAGAAATCGAGAATCTACCAGCCTTCTTTGATTCCTTCTTGTGTCCCTTTAGTATAAGATAACAGTGTTTCTTCTGAAATAACATTTAAACAAAAAAACACTGTGAAATTCCCATGTATGTCAAGGGATTCACCCCAACAGATCTTTCCAGGTCTTTCCTAGACAATTCCATCTCTATTTTGGGCTCCTACTGACAAGGTTGACGGGATCCATGAATCACATGACTAATCTTTTCAAAGAACCTCCTGAGTGAGGGTCTTTTTTTCTGTTCTTTTATTCCTTTAGAGACACTCTCAGAACTTTTTCCAGCCACACCATTGGCATTCTCTTCAGAGTATGATTTCCTGACAGTAAATCTCCTAATTTTAGCAGCTTTTGCAATCTGGATAGGCTAAGAATTTCACAAATTGTCAAGTCTGTGGTCCTCTTTACATAACAGTTCTTCCCTCAAGCCCTTTTCTCTTGGATGTTACTGTAAGCAGTGAGAAGAAAGTAGGCCACACCTTCCATGCTTTGCTTGAAAATCTCTCCAGCTAAACGTTCAATCTCACTGCTTAGATGCTTGGCTTTCTGTATGACCACAGGATACAATTTGGCAAAGCTGTCTGCAAGGTTGTAACAGGGTATGTTTTTTCCAGTTTCAAATAACATGCTCACCTCTTTCTGAGCCTTTAACATACACATTTCTTTTCTTAAGACTTTGATTTATTTTATACATTCAATTACTGTACATCACTACAGATTATAAAATGAATTTACTCAACATGAACACACTTCCCACCAGTCCAGTTGAAGATATGATACATGCTATCAACAATATTTTGTGTCTCTCAAATGTCTTGCCTCTCTATTTTTCTCCTCGATATTCCTAGCAACAGTCTGTTATGAAAATTTAGCTATTCTCTAAAGCAATATAGGTTTTCTCTGTCATGCTCTTCACTTCCTTTTGAACCTCCAGCAGTAGCGCCTTCAATGCCCATGTTTCTACTAGCAGTCTGTTCAAGGCAATGTATGCTTTTCCTATCATGCCCCTGAAAAATTCTTCCAGCTCTGTGGATTATTCAGTTCCAAAGCCACTTTTGCATGGTCAGATATTTGTTACAGTAGCATCACACATTTGGTACCAAAGTCTGTATTAGCTTTCAATTGCTGTTAGAACAAATTAGAATAAACTTAATGGCTTACAGCAACACAAATTCATTCTCATATTTCTAGAGGCCAGAAGTCTAAGATCAAGGCATAAGCAAGTCTGTGCTACCTCAAGAGGTAGAACTCTTCATGGTCTTCTTCAGCTTCTAAAGGAAGCTTGCATTTCTTGTCTTCTGGCCTCTGCCTTACATCATTCCAGTATCTTGCTTCCATCTTTGCATTTACTACTAACTGTTCTTTTTGTCTACCTTTTGTAAGTTTACCATGACTACATCTGACTTAAATGTATAATCCAGGAAAATCTCCTAACGTTAAAGTTCTTAATTTAATCATATCTTCCAAGCTCCTTTAACATAGAATGTGACATATATATGTAAGCCTGGGATTAGATTTTGTATATTTTAGGGTGGCTACTATGCTGCCTACCATAGACTATTAGATATAAACCCACAAAGGATAAAAGAGTAGAAGAGACAACAGACGAAAAATTTTAGTTTCAAAGACAGGAGCATGATAGTTCATTTATAAGGGCACAGAAAGCTGCACCTTAAGAAAGACAGTGACAAGAAGGGAGCAATTCACTCTGAAGGATTCCTGTGGCCCTTAGTGCTTAGGGTCTCTCTTAAAAGTAATATAGAAAGTAGAGATGTGTTTAATGGATAATATCACAAAGTATTAACAGTTCCTCTACTAACTTGTCAGATGGCCACCCCTTAGCTCCTGAGAGAAATAGAATCTGAGAGTCTCTTAACTTGGGGATGGCAAGTGAAGCAGAAAATTTGGATGAGGCAGAGCCTTAAATGGAAATTAAGTAAAAAAACAAATGATTAAACTCTTGATCTCTTCTGCCTAGCTCCCAGAATACCATTAGGCATAGACATTCTCGGTGAGAAAACAGAAGAGTACTTCTTTAAAGACACCAAACAAAGCCAGCAGGTGGCAATGGAGGTTAAAGCTTAAGAAACATACCAATGTATGTGCATACCCAGAAACCTAAAAGGAAAATGGAGGAGAGAGAATTGCAGCATAGCCATCCTCTCTAGGGGATGATTTCTCACTTCCCCTCTCTCTCTGTCTGTGTGTCTCTGGTGAGCACACATGCCTTAGATGCTGAGCAGTCAGTAAGAAGATCACTAAATACTAAATATTTTTTAAACTTACATTCTATGTCAATGATTAATCAAGTGGAAGATAAAGAAAAAATGTTTAAACATGGGACAGCTCAACCATTTACATACTGTGTGTAGATGCTTCTTGACTTAGATAAGTAGAAAATGCTTTTAATAGGACAGCCCTTAGTGCAGTGGTTAAATGCTATGCGATGCCAACTGAATTGTGTGTGATCTATTACAGTTTGATTGGTTAGTCATATTGGCTTGAAAAACACATGAATTGTGTGCCCCAAATCCTGATGGGATGGAAAAATAGAGGAAAGGGATTAAGACACGACCATATCCCATTGGAGGGTGTTTATTGTCCACTCTCCTCTCTCTCTCACAAGTGCACATAGCTTCCGGCAATAAAAATAAAAGAAAGGGCCAGCAGGTGGCATGGTGGTTAAGGTGCTAGACTCCCACATGGCCAACCATGGTGTGAGTCATGGTCCTGGTGGCTTGCTTTCTCCCTCTCTCTCTCTCTCTGTCTCTGGTAAGCATGTATGCCATATAGCAAATTTAAAAAAATAATATTAATAAATAAAATTAGATAAATAATTCTAAAAAGATAAAAGGAATTCCATTTAATATTTCAATAAACTAATTTTGAAGTTGGAAAATCGTAAGTTGTATCATTGCCAGTTGGAAACAATCTGTACTCAACTGAAAAGGTTACTAGAGGTTGCATTTTTAAAAACAAAACAGTAAATTAAGAGAGGAGTATGGGAAGATAGGAGCTTGGGATATGGTAAAGGAGAATTCCTGAATAATGGCCAGGAAGCAGGCCTAGAGATCAGCCAGTCCAGGCCAGAAAAAAAGGAAAATGAAGCCTCTGGGAGGAAGATCTCTATAATAAAATGTGGATATGAATAGGCTATGTATTAGAACATTTGGAGAAATTATTAGTAGATGTTTTATACATATATTAGAGCATTGGGAGAAAAATGTAGCCATGGGTACTTAAAAACTAATAAAGTAAAGGAAAAAGAGAAGAAAGTGGAGGAGGAGATTATTACCTTCAGTACAAATGAAATACTTTAAGAGAATGTAAATGTGTATGACCCAGCAATGAAGAATATTTACATCCTCATTGATGTGAATGTTGAATATTGGTTTGACATCAACAATAAAATGGTGATATAACCACTTGCAGAAATGGCTTGGGAAAGGAGAGAGGACTAAACCTTCAGGTACCATAATATCTTTTCGATA
This sequence comes from Tupaia belangeri chinensis, assembly GCF_000334495.1. Taxonomy (NCBI): domain Eukaryota; kingdom Metazoa; phylum Chordata; class Mammalia; order Scandentia; family Tupaiidae; genus Tupaia; species Tupaia belangeri. The sequence goes on from NW_006206624.1 coordinate 527,448, forward strand.
GTCAGTAGACAATATCTGAGACTGATGAGTACAATATACAAGTATGTTATTTACAAAATGTGGCATTTAACACCAGTTGAAACAGCTGCTCTATTTGAAGTGATTGCTTCTTAAGAGAAGAATTAAGGAATAGAGAGGAGTGGGAAAGAGAATACAAATTCTTATTATACGCCTTTTGGTATTTCATTTTACTTTTTATTATTTTTTTATTTTTATTGACAGAGGGAGCATGTTCTTCCCAGATTAAGAGAGAGAAAGTATCCTCAGTGGAGTGTAGTCATGCCACAACCTTTCTTATCCATTTCTCCATCTCATCAGGATTTGGGGCATGCACACACAAGTGCCCAGCATGCTTTTCAGTCCACAGGAGCTGGGATTAAAACAGCAGTAGATCATGTGGGAACTGGCTACTTATACATTGCCCTTAGTCACTGCAATTCAGGGCTAGCCCTTTCATTTTTAAAGACTGCATACATGTATAACTAGTACAATATAAATTAATTCACATTCTAAATACTATTCATAATTCAAATAATATAGTACTACAAATAATGTGAAATCCCTACCCTCTAGATTCTCTCTCCAATTTCAATTGGCCACAATAGTCCTTTATCTCCTAGGCCCTGGTGTAGTCTGTGACTCTCGCTGTTCGAGTGATTTATGAGCATTGTGCTAAATACATAGTTTGCGACTATTTAGACAACTTGTAAGGGACTTATTTTTGCCAGGCTCTGTTCTGAGTGCTTCTGCACATATTAACTCTTTAAATTTATAACCCTTGAGGTTGTAACATATAGTACATCATTTAATTAGCCCATAAACACATTTGCATAAGTAAGTAATATTGTTCTCACTTTAGGAATTTGGAAGCAGAGAAAACAGTACCCCAAATTATGTAGCTGTTAAGCCACTTATAGAATGAAACCCAAGGTTTCTTGACTACAGTGTCTTCACTGCGCTCTAAATAATATGATAGATATTAAGCAACTAGCATTGATTTGGACTCATAAAATGTGCTCAATGAATAATGTATATGGATATTAATCTACATAAAGAATTTCAAAATATTTTTATAACACCCTCCTGGTTAAGGCCTAAATTTGTGAAGGAGAATAAACACAATTTGGTTTTTATAATACATCTAGTTTGGTATTTGATATAAAATTCTGTTTTATCTTAAGTGTATCAATTTGCATTTGTCATACATGCATTTCTACATATGTACATGCTTTAAACATACTTTTACTTACTAGCTTATTGTGTGTCCATTTCAAAGAATGAGGTAAACCTGTATATACTGATTTGGAAAGTAAAATAGCAAAATTGAATGTAAAAGGTATGCATGTCAAGGTGCTATTTTTGTAATAGAAATGTGCACGTGGATGTGTGGATGTGCATAGAACATTTCTGAAGGATATGTAAAGAACTGGTTAGTGCTTGTCTCCACGAATGGAGGATTATGGAATGAGGATGCAGGAAGGGAGAATGATGTTTTACTTTATACCTTTCTCCATTGTTTAAATTTATTATTATGATTCTGTATTACTTGTATAATTACATCAAGATAGTTACTGAGAAACAACCATTTGTTAAACTTCAAAAATAGAACAATTTTCTAGCTACTATTTAGAACTTTTGTATTTCCAGTATTATAAAGCACAATCAGGACTTACTCAATGTGGTACTTCATACATATTTACTTAGAAGAAAATGCGAGTTCTGCTTGCAAGACATCAGTTGGGGGAAAAAATCAAAAGTGACTATTCTGCTTTGTTCCATTTAGCACTATATTTTAAGACAAAATATCTGTTGATCACTTGCCAAAATTAGTTACCCAACAATGTGGCCTATTAATCACTGGTGCACAATGAAAGTATGTTATCACTAATTCTTAATAACAAGATCAAAAGTCTAAACTGAAATGAAATGTATGGCAATAATAATAACAGTGATTTGGTTTTTGTTTTGAGAGACCTCTGTCCAAAGCTAAAATCCAAATTAAATATTAAAAGCAGATGGCAAGAAAGACCTTTTTAAAGGCCATGGTTTATAAAGTGCAGTTTCTTATTATCGCAACAGATCAGACCCATAAATTTATTTGATCGATTTTTTTTAAGTGACATATTTTATAGTCAACAAAAGATAATGAACAGCAATTTTACAAAGAGATGAGAAAGCAGTCAATTTTAAAACAAGATCATAATTGAAAATGGGTCAGATGTCATGGTGGAAGTCTTGATAATCTCAGCAGCCTTACCTCCTTAACAACTACCATGGTGTCACTGTCTCCTTTCTTATGGCTTAGGATCCAGAGGAAAAGACCTCAGAAATGATAAAGGAAATTCTTCAATCAAAAGCAAGCAATTGGACAATGACTATTACAAAGCTTTCATTTATTTTTATGAACTGTAGACACAGTCTCAGTGTCCATGCTGATTGGCTGGCTGTTTATATTGAACATGTTGCTTTTTTTGTTTGTTTGTTTTGTTTTTGTTTATTTGTTTTTTGTTTTGTTTTTTGTTTTGTTTTTTGTTTTTTGTTTTTCAATCTGGCACATGCACTTGCTGGAGAAAGAGAAAGAGAGAAGGAGAGTTCTCACTTTCTCATTCCCCAGGAAGAATGGCCACGCCAGAACCCATTCTCCTTCATTTTCCTCTTGGGATTTTGGGCACATAGCACACATGGCTGACATGATACTCAAGCCTGCATGTCTAGCACTGGAGCCACACAACTGACCATGTGGGATTCAGCTACCTTAATCACTTGCCACTGGATATTCAAGAATCTACTATAGAAAGTTGAATACTGGTACTGGCAGAAGATGTAATGGTTATACTGCTGGACACCCACACTGGACTCCCATGTTAGTCGACCACAGTTCAAGTCCCATTCCTGTTAGCTTAGAACTCACTTTAGGTGCATGTGTGTGGGTGCCCAAAATTCCAAGAGGAGAGTGGAGAAGAATGGATTTTGGGGTGGTCATCTTCCCTGGGGGCTGATATCTCACTCTTTGTCTCTCTGGCAAGTGCACACACCCAATAACAAAAATCTCTCTCTCAAAAAAGAAAAAGTTGAATATTTAAACAGATTTTACTTATCATGTATTCAATGAACACATATGAAAGACTGATTATGTGCCAAGCACTATACTGAATAATAGAAATACAAAAATAAATAAGACAATTCCTATGTTTGTTGAGCTTAATATAAAATAATAAACTTATTGTCTAGACGGGCAACGTCACGAAGGAGATAATAAAATTATGGAACCAGGGGCTGGACTTTGACATAGCAGTAAAATGCAGTTTTTGGAAAGGCTGACCCACATGGGAAAGTTTCAAGTTCACATCCAGAGACCTCCATGAGTACACACACGGCACACTAGTGCCCTTGATCCAGGGCTGGCCGAATGAAGCTGCTGGTTCTTCATGGCATCAGGACCCTGTTGGAAGTGCTGTCTTTTTCTTGCTCTCTCATAAAATAAATTAATTAAATATATGTAAAACCACATTGGAAAACATTTACTTTTATACGAGTGGGAGAGAAGAGGAGTTGCAGAAGGCATCTAGAGACGATGCCATATGAATGCTATTCCTATGAATATTTCTAATCTTTTTAAGCTTCCTGGTCTGATCTGATGTTTTCCTTTGTAAAAAAAAAAAAAATAAAAATAAATAAAAACTGACACTTTTATTTTCTAACAGTTTTAGTTTTACAGAAAAATTACAAAAATAATACAAAGACTTCCCATATACCCTACACTCAGACCCTCCTGCAACATCTTAATATTAACATCTTCATGTTAGTTGGAAACACCAATTAAAATTTCTGAACCAATATTGATGCATCTTTATTAACTAAAGTGTGTATCTTATTCAAATTTTCTTTGTTACCTAGTGCCTTTGTCCTGTTCCAGGATCACCTCTAGGATATCACATTACAGTTAGTCATCATGTCTCCTTAGGCTCTTCTCGCTTTGACAATTTCTCAGACCTTGTGTGTCTGTGTGTGTATGTGTGTGTGTGTGTGTGTGTGTGTGTGTAGCTTATTTATTCTTTTTTTATTTTTGAGAAAGGGAGAAAAAGAAAGAGACATGTGCACCTACAGATCTTCACACCATAATCTACCCCCAGCCTCATCCAGCCTGGATTATGAGCACATGCATACTTGCTCCTAGAATCCACAAGGAGGACCTGGAACATGAACTGGGACCTTCCCATATGGCTCCATCCTCACACAATGTTGTGTTACTGCTGTACTGCAGTCTGGTCCCCTTTCTTATTTTTGATGACTTCGAAAGTATTTAGGAGTACTTGCTGGGTATAGTGTGGAATAGCCCTCTTTTGGGGAGGGCATGGCATCCCCCGTGGTGGATGATTTCTCACTTTCTGTCTCTGTCTCTCCAGTGAGGGCACTCACCCTATACCAAAAATCTCACATCCCCCCAAAACAAACAAACAAACAAACAAAACAAAATTAAATGAGAATGAAGAGTCACCAAACAAGCTCTACACTTTGGTAACCTATGTACCTGTTACCACTTTCAAAAGTATACAGTCAATGTATGTGAGAGCTAACCACTGATGGTCAAAGTTATAGACACAAGTATATACACATATGCAAGAAGATGCTCCAGTTTTAGCCAATATGTTTCTTGTCTCAGTCCTAGAATCAGTCATTGCTCCAAGGGTACTGGTCTGTTTTATTGAACATTGACATTAAAAACTAAGATCAGGACACTAGGTGGGCTCATTGCCACGCATTGTTTCTAGGTCTTCTGTCTTAGTCAACTTAGGCTGCTATAACAAAGTACCATAAATTGGGTGGTTTAAACAATGATTTATTTCTCACAGTTTTGAAGGTTGGAAGTCCAATATTAGGGTACTAGCAGACCTTCTGCATAGTTTGCAGATAGCTATTTTCTTTCTGCCTCTTAAAAGGGCAATATATCCTATTCATGAAGGCTCCACCCTCGTGCCCTTAAGTATCTCCTACAGGCTCCACCACTAAACACCACATTGGGATCAAGGTTTCAACATAGGAATTTTATGGAAACACAAACATTCAGATATTAGCATTTAAAATATTTATTTAATTTCTTTTTATTATTATTATTTTAATTTTTTCAGAGAGAAGGAAAGTTAGAATAAGAAAGTGAGAAAGCAAGCCACCAAGTCTCAGACTTGAACTGCAGTCAGCCATAAGGGAAATCCAGCACCTTAACTACCATGCCACTTGCCGGCCCCCAAATGTTAGCATTTTACCCTGGTCCCTGAAAACCTATTTCCTTTTCATGTGCAAAAACACATTGATTCCATTCCAATAACTCCAAAAATCCATTGCACCACCTCACTTGACAGTGTAAAGATCCATGTGTCTGCACACTAGTTTACCATTCATAGAATGTCATATAGTTGGAATCACATAGTATGTAGGCTTTGCAGACTGATTTCTTTCACCAACAAAAGTGCATCCAAAATTTATCAACAACTTTTTGTGGCTTGACAGCTCATTTCTTTATAGGACAAATATCCCATTTTATGGATGCATCACAGATTGTTTATCAATATACCTATTAAAGGACATCTTGGTTGCTTACAGTTAAGGAGTATTATGAATAATGTTTATAAACATAGATGTGCTGGATTTTAGATGGACATAATTTGTCATGTCACTTGAATAAATATCTAGAAGCATCATTACTGGATTATATGGTAAAAAATGAAAATGTTTCATTTTGTTAAAAAAAAAAAAAAACAAAACTGCCATGCAGTAGTTAAAATGACTGTACCATTTTCATTCCTACCAGCAAAGAATGAGATTTTCCTGTTTCTGTGCAAACTAATTCACCAGAAGAACCTGAAGAGAATTAAAATCACAAAACTATGGGGAAAACTCTAAGACTATGACCCACAGAGTTTTTTTTCTCTCACACCAGTACACCCTTAGCCTCTGGAAATCTGTGAGAAGTACCCTTTGTGTTCCTGCCAGTTTGCAGCTGTGGTAGCTAGCTAACAGCAAGAAAATATTAGTTGTGACTGAATTCACCTTATCCTTTTAGATTTTAGGATAGCAATTTGCCCTGAGATATAAATTCTCCGATGGTCCCAAGAAAATTGATTTTCAGTATGTTTAGCTTTTCCTTTTTGTAAGGATGGAGTGACCCTTTCCAAGCTCTTTACACCTTGGAACTGAGGCTGGAAGCCTTGGTATTTTTACTCAAACTGTAATGGTACAACTTACCTTAAAAAGAGATTGCAATACAAAATTTAAAACTAATGGCTGCAGAACCATGAGGAAGCAGTGATGACTGACCAGCCCCTTTACCAACGGTGAGTGTTCCCTATTGACTATTAATTGACTTCTATAAGATGTTCTTTCTCAAAATGATCTCAGGTTTGCATTTCCCCTTGGACTGACCATGTGTCATGCTGAAGCATCACTGCTTTTCAGACAGCTTCTGCTTGTGTGGTTTCACCCAAGCCTGTCCCTTTCCCCATCTCCATCAGACCCTCTTCTATTATCTTTGTCCAGTGACATAGCCATTACGCTAACTGCTGGTCCCAGACATTTATTTCTTATACTTCTAGAAACTGGGAGTTCCAGCTCAGGGTTGCAGCATAGTCAAGTTCTGGTAAGAGGATTTTTCCTGGCTTTCAGGTGACTGATTTCTTAGTGTGTCCTCATGTAGCAGACAAAGAGTTCTGGTGTTTTTTTTTTTTTCCAATGTATAGTATTCTCAACTGGATTGGTCTGAGAAGTATTTCATGATGGGCAAAGTATTTTTACAAGCAAAACGAGAAATAGCAATTGACTGTTTTATAAAAATAATTAGAATAATAAAAATAATGATTGGGGAAAACAGAAAAGATATGGAATGTTGAAGTGGGGAGATTAATGTCTCTGTACTGACTGACATGCATGGCATTCCCTTTTGAAAAAACAATGTAATATACTGTAAAGTTATACATAATCCAATGTAATATAAAGAAGATTATGATGATAATAAAAAATAAAAAAAAAAAAAGAGAATTGCAGAGCCAGCTCATAGACTGGGGGTTAGGGAAATCGAATCCCATATGGTCAACAGCATGATTTGAGTTCCATCTCCAGAGGCTTGAAAAACACAAGGCATTTGTGTATGCTGTCCAAAATCTCAAAAGGAGAAAGAAATAGAGAAGTGATTGCAGTGTGACCATACCCCTATGGAGCATGTACATTTTCTCCCTCCCTCTCTCTCTGGCAAGTGCACATGCCATCTGACAAAGTTTTAAAAATAACACTAATTCCATTATGGGGGCTACACCTTCATGACCCCATGTAAACTTAATTACTTCCCAAAGGCCCCACATTCAAATGTCATCACATTGGGGGTTAGGGCTTCAACATATGAGTTTGAGGGATATAGACTCACAAATATTTAGTCCATAAAATATGATGTCTCTCTGATAGAAAGATTACAACACTCTAAACAATTGATAAACACATGCTTGATATTATTAGTTTTCCCTTTAAAATATGTGCCAGAGGGCTGGCCCAGTGTAGTGGTTAAGTTCTGTGCATTGGGAATCATATTCCACATGGCCAACTGTGGTTTGAATCTCAGCCCCAATGACTTGAGAAGTATGCCAGGTACATGTGCATTTGTGCCCCAAATTCTTATGAAAGTGTAGAAAGAAGGAAAAAGGATTGCAGGGAAACCATACCTTAGTAGGAGGGTCTCTCTCTGTCTCTCTCTCTCTCTTCTCTTTTTCTTGAGGAACACACTCGCCCTATGGCAATTATAAAAATTGTGTCAAAAACCAATAAATAGGGACCTGCACATTGCATCATTGTTATGTTGCAGGACTTCCACGTAGTTGATCGCAGGTTGAGTCCCAGACCAGGAAGCTTAAAACTCATGCTGGGTGCATGTGTGTGTGTGCCCAAAATCCCAAGAAGAGGCGGGATTGTGGTGATTTTTCACTTTTGTCTCTCTTTGTCTGTTGAGTGCATGCACCCTATAGCAGAAATCTCTCTTTAAAAAAGAAAGAAAGGGACCAGCAGTTAGCGTTAATGGCTATGTCACTGGACTCCCATGTAGTCAACTGTGGTTTGCGTCCCAGACCCAGTGGCTTAAATTCATGCCAGGCTCATGTATGTGCATGCCCAAGATCCCAAGAGGAGAACATAAGGGAAGGGATTGCAGCGAGGCCATCCCCCCTAGGGGGGGGTGATTTCTTACTTTCTCTCTCTCTCTTGTCTGTCTGGCAAGTGCACGCGCCCTATAGCAAAAACCTCTTAAAAAAAAGAAAGAAAAAAAGAAACCAATCTATATATTTTGTATTACTTTGAAAAGTTTTTTGTACCCTCTTTTAACCCCACTATAATTTTTAGGATTAAGTCATAAGATAAAAGACCGAAATGGGGTTCTGTATATATCCTTTCCTTTCCATTTACCCATCCTAATCTCATATGTCAAATCTCCACAAGCAATGGACTATTGTTCAAAAGCTCCGAGACCAACCTTTTGTCCTAGAAAATGTGGAAAAAGCTATAGTTTAACCAAATGTATTGACAATTTAATATTTTTACAAAATCACAACATAAGGCAGTGAAATATCTATTGAAGAGTTTTGAAATTAATGCAAGGTTATACTATTCATAAAAAGAAGAGGTCAAATTAATAAGGCCAGAGGCAATTCAGGTCTTAAACACATTAGATCATATACAGACTAGACATATTTAATCCCTCAAACTATCTCAATTTCTTTTTCTAATAAATATCTACTATTGTTTAAGAGCATAACACAAATATACACATGAACACATGAAAAGCTTTAGGACAAAATTTAATATATTACTCAGTGAAATCCTGAGTAAAGGAGTCATTTAAGTAGTTGGAATATTATGTAATGTCAGTCTACTTATGGGAATTGATTTGGACTTTGGAGAACAAGTAGATTTCAGGGCCAGCATTTTAGCCTATTGGTTAAGGGAGCTGGATCCCACATGACCAACCAAGATTTGAATATCAGTCCTAGTGGCTTGGAAAACATGCTAGGTGCATGTGTGTGTGTGCCCAAAATCCCAAGAAGAGGGAGAAATGGAGAAGGGATTGTGGCATGACCATACCCTATGGGAATGCTTTCTCACTTTCTGTCTCTCTCTGGCAATTAAAAACAAAAAGTAGAAGGGGTATATTTCAGATGCTCACTGTTTTACCCTATTTCCATTCCTCCATGCTGGAATTTTGCTCACTTTGTGGGAAATTCTTAATCATCCTTTAAGGCACATTAAGAGGTCCTAAATATTTCTAGATAAAATTAAGTGTTTCCTTATCTTTGTAACCATGCTACTGCCTTTGTTTCTCTTTTCTTTTGTGTTCTCCCTGGATGTTGGGCAGGTATAGCACAGGACTATGGCCTTCAGTTGTTTTTGCCCATTTTATATCCTTTTGCCCTCCTTTGTCACTCCAGTTTCTTTTGGAGAAGTACCCCTCTAACATTTCAGAAAGTCTTGGTGGAACCATCAATAAGGTTAGTCTGCTACATCCTAGGCAGAGAGAAAACATGTGACCCATTAATGTTACTGTCGTATCCCAAGAATTTGAATATGGAGTAATGAATGCAACAGTGAAAAACAGTTGGATCTTACCTGTCACACTCTGTGGAGTCTCTATTTATCTGTGCAGAATATTGTGTGTGGTCAAATATTTTTGTTAAAAATAGAAAAAAAAGAATACAAATTTACAGACAGCTGCAACTTCCTAAATACTGATATATGTAAATGGGTGCCTAGGAAGTGGTTCAAAACATTCCAAATCTACGTGTTTTAAGCAGTTACCTAATTTGAGATTCCAAATTTGGAATAATGTAAAGGGATATCTCGTATCTGTTTCATTGAGGTGATAAAACACATAACAATTCATGAGTTACTTTTTTTTTTTTATTTTATTTTATTTGTTTTTATTTTTTAACATTAATATGCTATACATCATTACAGTATACAAAATGAAGTTTTCATCCAAAATACATTGTCTGTTGGCTCAATCAAGTACATCAACATATGTGTTATCAACAAACAATTTTTCCATTTCTTTTTTTTTTTCCATCCAGAGTACACTGTATATTGTCTCAATCAAGCATATCAACAAACATGTTATTATTAGCAAGTGATCTTCCATTTCTTGTTTTCTGTATGTTTTGCTTTTTTCCCCCCATCCTTGGTTCCCTCTCTTACCCTCTGCCACCTCCTGTTCTCCTCCCACACTGTCTCTGTTATCTATGTTTGCTTTCTATACCATTTTCCCCCCACATTTTATTGAATCACCAAAGACCCTCATCAATCCAAATACCCTCCTAGCAAACACATGTGACACATTTCCATGAGCACAAGTCTAACTTTACGCATCCTATCAAGTAGCACCTAACTGGGGCTACATATCCTACTGCAGTCATTGAATAGATATTATTTTGTTTTCCTGAAACTCTTTTTTGTAACTCAATTTACATTCCTTCTCTAGGCATCATCACAGCACACAAAATGCGATCTCCCATCCAGTACACACTGCATAGTGACTCAATCATGCACATTACAATATTAGTAGAAAGTCTTCATTCCCTTAAAAATCTAGTTCACAGTAGCCATGTGGAACCTTATCCTGAAGGCCCGTGGCTTCTTCTGCCTGGATGGGAGGAGCAGAGCGAAAATTAACAAGAAGGAAGGCGGAGCTAAGGGCCAGAGAAAAACTGGGCCTCTTTTTAAAAAAAAAAAGGAGTAAAAAGGAAATATTACCAAAAAAAAAAGGGAAGATAGAAGCAGGGAGAGACAGGAACTGAGAGACCGAGAGAGAAGGCTGGGGGCGCAGAGGGGGGCTCCCTACCGCTAGCTCTTTTGTTGGAGGCTGAATTATTAGTAGAAAGTCTTCATTCCCTTAAAAATCTAGTTCACAGTAGCCATGTGGAACCTTATCCTGAAGGCCCGTGGCTTCTTCTGCCGCTAGCTCTTTTGTTGGAGGCTGAATTATTAGTAGAAAGTCTTCATTCCCTTAAAAATCTAGTTCACAGTAGCCATGTGGAACCTTATCCTGAAGGCCCGTGGCTTCTTCTGCCGCTAGCTCTTTTGTTGGAGGCTGAATTATTAGTAGAAAGTCTTCATTCCCTTAAAAATCTAGTTCACAGTAGCCATGTGGAACCTTATCCTGAAGGCCCGTGGCTTCTTCTGCCGCTAGCTCTTTTGTTGGAGGCTGAATTATTAGTAGAAAGTCTTCATTCCCTTAAAAATCTAGTTCACAGTAGCCATGTGGAACCTTATCCTGAAGGCCCGTGGCTTCTTCTGCCGCTAGCTCTTTTGTTGGAGGCTGAATTATTAGTAGAAAGTCTTCATTCCCTTAAAAATCTAGTTCACAGTAGCCATGTGGAACCTTATCCTGAAGGCCCGTGGCTTCTTCTGCCTGGATGGGAGGAGCAGAGCGAAAATTAACAAGAAGGAAGGCGGAGCTAAGGGCCAGAGAAAAACTGGGCCTCTTTTTAAAAAAAAAAAGGAGTAAAAAGGAAATATTACCAAAAAAAAAAGGGAAGATAGAAGCAGGGAGAGACAGGAACTGAGAGACCGAGAGAGAAGGCTGGGGGCGCAGAGGGGGGCTCCCTACCGCTAGCTCTTTTGTTGGAGGCTGAATTATTAGTAGAAAGTCTTCATTCCCTTAAAAATCTAGTTCACAGTAGCCATGTGGAACCTTATCCTGAAGGCCCGTGGCTTCTTCTGCCGCTAGCTCTTTTGTTGGAGGCTGAATTATTAGTAGAAAGTCTTCATTCCCTTAAAAATCTAGTTCACAGTAGCCATGTGGAACCTTATCCTGAAGGCCCGTGGCTTCTTCTGCCGCTAGCTCTTTTGTTGGAGGCTGAATTATTAGTAGAAAGTCTTCATTCCCTTAAAAATCTAGTTCACAGTAGCCATGTGGAACCTTATCCTGAAGGCCCGTGGCTTCTTCTGCCGCTAGCTCTTTTGTTGGAGGCTGAATTATTAGTAGAAAGTCTTCATTCCCTTAAAAATCTAGTTCACAGTAGCCATGTGGAACCTTATCCTGAAGGCCCGTGGCTTCTTCTGCCTGGATGGGAGGAGCAGAGCGAAAATTAACAAGAAGGAAGGCGGAGCTAAGGGCCAGAGAAAAACTGGGCCTCTTTTTAAAAAAAAAAAGGAGTAAAAAGGAAATATTACCAAAAAAAAAGGGAAGATAGAAGCAGGGAGAGACAGGAACTGAGAGACCGAGAGAGAAGGCTGGGGGCGCAGAGGGGGGCTCCCTACCGCTAGCTCTTTTGTTGGAGGCTGAATTATTAGTAGAAAGTCTTCATTCCCTTAAAAATCTAGTTCACAGTAGCCATGTGGAACCTTATCCTGAAGGCCCGTGGCTTCTTCTGCCGCTAGCTCTTTTGTTGGAGGCTGAATTATTAGTAGAAAGTCTTCATTCCCTTAAAAATCTAGTTCACAGTAGCCATGTGGAACCTTATCCTGAAGGCCCGTGGCTTCTTCTGCCTGGATGGGAGGAGCAGAGCGAAAATTAACAAGAAGGAAGGCGGAGCTAGGGGCCAGAGAAAAACTGGGCCTCTTTTTTAAAAAAAAAAAAAGGAGTAAAAAGGAAATATTACCAAAAAAAAAGGGAAGATAGAAGCAGGGAGAGACAGGAACTGAGAGACCGAGAGAGAAGGCTGGGGGCGCAGAGGGGGGCTCCCTACCGCTAGCTCTTTTGTTGGAGGCTGAATTATTAGTAGCAAGTCTTCATTCCCTTAAAAATCTAGTTCACAGTAGCCATGTGGAACCTTATCCTGAAGGCCCGTGGCTTCTTCTGCCTGAGTTACTTTTGTAGTTTATTTAAATTCCCTTTTAAAATTATATTCCCAAAGAAAGAAAACATGTAAATTTCTTTTCCATTTATAAGATAACTTGTCGAGTTTTTGTGTTTTTCTCTAACATGGGTAGTGACATACAGAAGAATGACATAGAGTTGAATAGCTATTGTGATTCTCCTGAGAGATCGAGAACTATAAAATTAAAGCAATCCAAGCACACATTCTGTATGACCTAGGAAAAATGAGATGATGTGAGGAGATAATAGCAAGTATTCTGGGAAGAAATTGTACAGCATTCCACAGAATTCGAAAGGTTTTTTGTTTTTTTGTTTTTTTTTTCATTTAACTATCTGCCGTGGGCATCTGTCTATTTTAGTATAGAGGGATCTACCTCATTTTTTTCCTTGAGATATTATATGCTATAGAATAAATGGGACCAGCAGTTAGCGTAATGGCTATGTCGCTGAACTCCCATGTAGTCAACCAGGGTTCGAGTCCTGGACCCAGGGGCTTAAACTCACGCCAGGTGTGTGTCCTTGTATGCCCAAGATCCCGAGAGGAGAATGGAGGAGAAGGGATTGCGGCGTGACCATCCCCCCTGGGGGGTGATTTCTCGCTTTCTGTCTCTATGTCTCTCTCTGTCTGTCTGGCGAGCGCACGCACCCTATAGTAAAAACCTCTCAAAAAAAAAAAAAAGAATATATAGACTGTGATTTACTTGGCCATTCCTCTACCTGAGCATTTATGTTGCTTCCAATATTTTTGCTATTATAAATAATGCTATGGTATAAATTCCTCCCTGTATATTTTAAGCACATAAATTGGTATTTCTATAGAAAAAAATTGAAAATTACAGTGGCATATCAAAAGGTTTCAACATGTGAATTGTTGATACTATTAAACAGTCCTCACAAAAAGTTTGCGTCCATCAGTATTTCCAAAAGCAGTGTGTGAGAAAATTGATTTTCCAACACTTTGCCAAAATGAGACATCATTGTTTTCTTAACTTTTGATGACCGGATAGGTTAAAAAACTAATGGCTAATTGTTTTTCTGTACAAACTGCTTGTTCTGTTAAGAGGACTTCTTCCGTTTCATGGTACTTGTTTTCATTCCTCCATTCTCCTCTAGGGATCTTGGGCATTCATCCACACGTTTAAGCCACCAGGTCTGGAACACAAACTGCGGTTGACTACATGAGAGTCCAGCAACATAGTCATTATGCCAACTGCTGGTCCCAATAAATGTTAAAAGAAAGAAAGAAAAAGAAAGAAAGAAAGAAAGAAAGAAAGAAAGAAAGAAAGAAAGAAAGAAAGAAAGAAAGAAAGAAAGAGAGAAAGAAAGAGAGAGAGAGAGAAAGAAAGAAAGAAAGAGAGAGAGAGAGAAAGAGAGAAAGAGTGAAAGAAAGAAAGAGAGAAAGAGTGAAAGAAAGAAAGAAAGAAAGAAAGAGGAAAAGGAAAAGGAAAAGAAAAGAAAAGAGAAAAAGAAAAAGAAGAAAAAGAAAAAGAAAAAGAAAAAGAAAAAGAAAAAGAAAAAGAAAAAGAAAAAGAAAAAGAAAAAAACAGAAAAAGAAAAAGAAATAAATAGTTCCCCTCATGGAAATGGTACAGAGAGGCAGCATAGTAACATGAACTGTGTACTAGATTTGTACCAAAAGTTCTCAGTGTGAATTTTACATCTGAAACATTGACTAGATAAAAAATTATTTGCTAATAAATCATAGGTCATTTACAAATAAATGTCATACTCAACTTCAGATTGCCAGCATTTAACATAACACCTGGCTAAAGGGCTATTTGAAACTGTTATCAGTAGTTTGAAAATTGTGGGGGCATCGGAATAACATGGAGAGTTTGTTAAATTGTAGATTTCCAGAGCTTTGATTCACTAGGCCGGGGGCTAAAAATGTGCATTTCTATAAAATTCTCAAGGGATGTTAATGTTACTACTATAGAAATCACACTTCCGGAACCACTGAGGATTGTTTGAAACCGGGGGTCAATAAACTACAGCTAGCTAATCGACCTATCCTCGGCCTGCTTTTGTACAATCCGTGATCTAAGATGATTTTTTTACATTTAAAAATTGCTAAAACACACAACACAGAAAGAATGAATTAAAACAAAACACCATGTCCTGGGGCCAATAAGTGCTGTAGTGATTAAGGCACTGGACTTCCATGTGGTTGACCACGGTTTGAGTCCTGGACCTGGCGGCGTAAAATTCACACTGGGCATGTGTGCGTGCATGCCCAAAATCCCAGGAGGAGAATGGGGGAGAAGGGATTGCAGCATGGGCCCCCTCCCTGGGAATGATTTCTTAGTTTCTGTTCCTGTGTCTCTCTCTCTTCGGTGAGTACATGTGCCCGATAGCAAAAAACTCTCAAGAAAAAAAAAAAAAAGGACAAAGAAAAAAAAGAAAAGAAACTGTGTACCCACAAACTAAATATTTACTATGCAGCTCTTTACAGAAAATGTTTACTAGCTACTGCTTTAAACAATATAATTATTGCAAAAACAAATAACTTACCCTAAAAGTTTAAGCTGCCTTCATAACTAAAACCAGATATTTATTTTCCATGTTACCTAAATTATACTGTATTTCTAATATGTCTTTGCTTAATTCTTGTTTGGCTGCTTATATCCATTTTAGAGACTGTAAGAATGATTTCAATTATTCTGTAAAAGCATTTCACTGAAGCAAAATGTGAGTATTTTTAGAAGCATTATTCTATAATAATTTGAAGAAAATAGGAATGGTATTAGTGTTTTAAATATTTAAACTTCTCTCTTTATTTTAACTGAACT
Source organism: Tupaia belangeri chinensis (assembly GCF_000334495.1). Lineage (NCBI taxonomy): Eukaryota > Metazoa > Chordata > Mammalia > Scandentia > Tupaiidae > Tupaia > Tupaia belangeri. Next base: position 543,081 of record NW_006206624.1, read on the forward strand.
ATAAAATACTTTTTCTTGGAATGTTCTGGTAGACATTTTCCAGATGTCAGATTTCAATTTGGATCAAGCCAGCTTCAAATACAGCTTTCAGGCTTATGTGTGTTCATTCTGAGCTTTTTCAATTATTGGGGTTTCATATTAGTATGCCACAGTAAGACATCAACCCATATTTCTTTTTTTTTTAAGTTGATTCATTTTCTCCTTCCATGAGCAAGTGAGAAAAAAAGAGACAGAAAAAAAAGAGAAACATCACTGCCATCCATCAGAGTCCTAATGCTGCAGTCCACCTCCAGCCAGCCCCAGATCATGAGTACATGCATGCCCAGCTTGCACAAGAAAAGCTCTGGATGCAAACCCAGACTCCTTCTATGCGAGTCAGCTTCACAGAGTATTGCTTTAGGGCTGTGCCACTGTCTAAATCTAAGGTTTCTGTTCTTTTTATCTAGTTTAGAACCTGTCTAGAGTTAAGAGAGGAACCATTACATGGCTAACCTATTAAACATGTCTGGTACATCCAAAGACTTCTATTCATCCATGTACTCTTAGGTTGGCTGTAGATGCATCATTAACAACACTAATAACAAGTGTATGAATTCAACCACACATGCTTGTGGGGTATATTTTATTAATAAACAAATGAATTAGAATAGACAAGAGGTGCTTTTACATTGGGCTTGTCACATGTATCATATTTTTATGATCTTGAAGAGAAGCTGTGCTACAAGTAAAACCTATTTCCACCCAAAAATGTGCAGCACCAGGTGTGCATTAAACAGTGTAACCCACTTTCATGCACAAAATGGCTGAGAATCATGGCTTTCTTGCCTCACTTGCACTCAGGTTTGCTTTCAGATCAGTCTTTAATGCATAGAGGGAAACTGACCAACTGTAAAGAAGTAGTTACTAAAATAATTGTAATGAATATGTCAAGACAAATAAGACCCACAAAACATTCTATCTACTGTGTTTGCAACTGTTTTCTTAAGTCTGCATGTACATATCTACATATGTATATGTATGTATATACAAACATATGCATATATATATACATACACACACATAAACATGTGTATACATACACACACACAAAGGTTATGAGATGATTATATTACATTACTTATTCTGTTTGGGCCAGAGAAGTATTTTGGAGAAGGTAGAAATAATGACTTATTCATTTCACAAAAATAAAGAGATTTATGCAATTTCTTTTTGGAAAAATATATCCTGAAAAGATAAATAAAATTTTGTGCCTAGAAAACTCTGATGCTATTATGTTTGCTTAAAGATTTTGGAAAGATGGAACTAGCTCTTACAATCAGATCAAGAAAAGCAATAAAAAGAAAAAAGAGGAAGGTATTATGTTGAGTGAGATTGCCTTAGGAGAATACTGAGCTATTAGTGACAAGACTAGATAGAAATGAAAGAGAAAATCAGATATTTCTAAACCTACATATTCTTACAGATGAGACTAGGAAAGGGGAAATATTTTTGTTTTTACTACACTAAGGAGTATGAGATGGAAGAAGTTTACCACAATGCAAGAGGGAAGATCTCAGACAGCAAATTAGAATGACTTCTAGTGAAATGTAGAAACTACTGAGTACTGTTCTAGGAAAGCAACAGATAATGAGTGAAATAGAAAAACAGTTCAAGGAAGCTATCTTGATGATCCAATAAACTATGCTAGATGATTATGTAAGGTCTGGATAGGTAGAATTATATAAGTTCCCGATGACCTATAATATTTCTCTAAGATTATATCTTAGTATGTTTTTTATTATTATTAGAAATACTGGAGACTTGGGTGATTTACAAAGAAATAGAGCTTTATTATAAACAATAACAATACTGGTGGCTGGAAAGTCCAAAGACATCACAAAATGGCAGAAGGCAGAATGTTTAACAGGACAGAGCATGCTCTATATTCATGAGTTTCTCTCTCTGCCTCACTTTCTCTCCTTATACACACACCAAAACTCCATCATGGGGGCCCCTTCCCTAATTACTTAATGGCATCCAAGGGCCCCATTTTGGGATATCATTAAGTGATCAATTTTTCACTTAAAACCTTCAGTGTACAATGAAGTTCCAACACATAAACCTTTGGGGGACATCCAATCACCATCTACTAAGATCAAATTCCAAAAACTGAATCTTTAAGGGACAAACCAGTAACCAAACCATAACAGATGTGTTTCAAAAGTGACAACACTATCAGAAGTGAGAAAGCAGACATACCCTGTACCATGAAGAAATGCGCCTAAAAAAATGTATGTAATTAAGACTCTAGAGGAAAGTATAAAGACAAACACATCAAAAGAAAATAATATATTAGCAGGAACATCTGGAGTCAGTCCAGGCTTTGATTCAGTTTTAGCTAGCTGGAAAAGCATCTCCATGTTAGAAACACTAATAGTAACTAACATCTTTCAGTCATGAACAAGAGAAAGATAAGTCATGGGACAGTTGATGGAAAGGCAAGGAAGGCTCTCAATCCTGTGATACTTACAGAGACTCCCACAAGCTCCAGCTGGGCTAAATACAGTCATCCCTGAATAAATCACACCCATAGGAGGCCTGATGCTCTGACTTTGTTAGATGACAGTTACAGTAACGTGTCCATCAGTGGAATCTTTGTCATGGAAAGTATATACAACAAGAGTTTCAGAGAAAGTTGTTCCTTGGAGAAAAATGAGTACAATTATTTCAAGAAAAATGACTTGAGTAATAAAAACAATAAAAAGAAATTATAACTGGGCTTTGAGATTTAAGCAGACATCCACACAACCTATACTTCCTTATATAGGAATAAGTGTTGGAGAAATATAATTTTTTTAAACCTCCCATCCCAAGTGTGCCCCCATAGCCTAATGGTTAAGATAGCCAAATCCCACATGGCCAATTGTGGTTAGAGTCCTGGTTCCAGCAACATGAAAAACACATGGGATGCATGTGTATCTATGCCCTCAGGATGGAAAAATGGAGGAGAATGGATTGCTGTTATGATAGTATCCCACTGGAGGAGTGCTTTCTCCATTTCCCTGTCTCTGTGTCTCTCTCTGTAAAGTGTATACACCCTCTGGTGATTAAAATTTAAAAATTTCCCAACTCAGAAAACTTCTCCACAAAGAGAAATGTGAAGAAAACTATTTATAATTGAATAAGCATCAACCCAAAATGTGATGGGCATCACAGGCAATTCACCAAGTGACTGTACACACTGAATCTTGACCCCTTACACAGTCAAGTAGATACAACACATTGACACAGGCCCTCAAGATAAACAATCACATCCTTGAGTAAGAGGACTCGTTGCTTTGTCCCACACAGTTCACCCTAAATTCACTTAGTCATTGGGAGACCATGTGTGTCTTGTAATTTACTTTATCCAAAGAGAAAATTAACTTCTCATATTTTTATGACAAAAGGTAGATTTGCAGCTTACAGGCACCCTGCTGAAGTTAAGCTCCTTCCTCCTACCCCCACAAAAACTGGGGGCACTATTTTCCTTGATCTTTACATTGTATCTAGATGGCTCCCACTTCCTAGAGAAAGACATTCCTGGGTTGTTAAAGCAGGCAACAGGTTTGGTACTGTTTTAGCTTTTAAAAACATTTGCATAAACTTCAAAGAGATGAAGGAAGAACTTAAAATCCCAAGTTTTCTAAAGTAAATGTTCTAATAAAAGGGAGGGGAGAATCTTTTCCCTTATTTTTCACATTGAGAAGTGCCATGGAGAGCAACTGTGGATACCAGAGATAGTGTGGTGTAGGGAGGGAAATGGCAACAGGTAAGAGGGTGGGAATCAAGTGGAGAAAAGAAAGAAAACAGTTAAGAAACACAAAATGGAAAACTATCTGTTGAAGATAATAGGTATGGTAATATCTTTGATTGAGCCAATATTCAGTGTATTCTGGAAGGAAAAATTCATTTTGTATGCTGTAATGATATACAGTGAATGAATGTAAAATAAATATATAAAGTTGAACAAAAAAATAACATCAGAACAGCAAAAAAATGAGAATTAAGCTTCTTCTTCTTATTTATTTATTTTTTTGGAGAGGTTTTTGCTATAGGGTGTGTGCGCTTGCCAGACAGAGAGAGACAGAGAGACAGAAAGCGAGAAATCACCCCCCAGGGGGAATGGCCATGCCGCAATCCCTTCTCCTCCATTCTCCTCTCAGGATCTTGGACACGCACGCACACACACGTGGCGTGAATTTAAGCCACCGGGTCGACTACATGGGGGGAGTTCAGCGACATAGTCATTATGCTATCTGCTGGTCCCATAAGCCTCTTATTTTTAATTTATATTTGCTATTACACAAGCAAATAGAGTGAAAAAAAATCAGTGTTCATGCAAAAAGAAATACCAAGAAAGAACAATTTCAGAAATCCCAGCAAATTCACTCTGTGAAAGAGTTAATAGAGGAATGAATTACGAGAAAAATCTCTATTTCATGTTGTCAATAAGAAATAAGTGGTTAATGTATTACAGGAGATCAGAATTTGCAATTCCAAAATATATCTTTTTGAAATAAGAATTGTTGATCTAAAAGCAATTTTAAAAAAGCAAATGGCCAGGCACCAGCAGTTAGCGTAATGGCTATGTCACTGGACTCCCACGTAGTTGACCGCGGGTCACGTCCCGGACCCGGTGGCTTAAAACTCACGCCGGGCGCGTGTGCGTGTGTGCCCAAGATCCCAAGAGGAGAA